>NC_142246.1:26514369-26817332 GCF_052056855.1 Sturnus vulgaris
GAGGGGAAGAAGAAAGAGTTGTGTAAAAGCAATGACATTTCTAATGGAACAAAAAGCATATTAGCTGAAAGCCAAGTATTGGATCCAGGGAGAAGATTTGAATCATCCCCTTGGAACTTTTCCATCCTTAATAAAACATTAACTATTCATTGAGAGAGAACACACGTGTGCATGAATCAGTAGCCTGGCGGGTCTTCTTTTGAGAGGTTAGACTTCCTGAGCACCCGTCCCTCTTCTAGTAAATGTTAATCGTTTATCCAAAGTGGAACAACTTCAAAAGGAAGGGTTGAGATCCTCCTGAATGCCTCTGCCATGGGCAAGGTAGTGACAGGAGAGGTGGACCAATTCCTTAACTGCTCCACCATTCAGTAAAGGTGACACTCAAAAACATCTTCATTTGTTTCCCAACAAACAGAAATAGTTTGAGGTTTGGTTGGAAAAAAACTCTGGAAACCAGAATCCCTCTCAGTGCCATCTGACTTGGATTTAGCCTTGCATTTTTTCAGCTGCAGAGCAGCCCCAGTGTTGACCCAAAGGAAAGAGCCTTTTCCAGGCCCAACTCTGTCATCCCCAGCCTTGTAACTGCAACCACAGACCTGCCAGAAGATTTGTGCTCTAGCTGACTAGATACCATACAAAGGCACTGTGATTCCTACAGGCACTGCCAAAAGCAGCCCCTCTGATAGTAGCCAGGAATGGCTCTTCTGTAACAGCCAGCCACCTGTCTTGGGCTTTGCCATGTTCAAGAACAGTAGTATGTCTGTTTTAATTAAACAGTATTTTAAAACATGAATCAGCTGGTCTCGCTTACCTATATTCAATGGTCACAATCAGTTCTTAGCCAGGATGTTTTCAAAACTTATTTGTGCATGACATCGACTATTTCCCAGACGATCAATCATGCTAGCAGGCTGAATGCTTGAAAGCAGTGTTTCTCAGCCATTTTGAAATCAAAGAGTAATCCACCACTTTGGGAGAAAAGAAGCCACTATCCTTGTATTTTTATTTTTGTGTTTTGTTATAAGTTGCACACTTTCTCTTGGGCATTGCCAATGAGAAAAGCTATGTTCCCATTGCTATGGCCATTCAGTAGGGTGTTTTGCAGTCATCATGTCTCCTTTCATCTTCCTATGTGTTACGAATCAGCTATGGACTGCAAATCACAGGCTGCACAAGGCTGTTATATGGCAAATATTGCCTGTCATTGTTTACTTTTTCTTCTGTCTGGGGAAAGCAGATGTTTTGCTCAGTCTGCAATGGGACTGCACTGCTCATCCCGATTTACACCTCAAGTTGCAATGTACATGCATGGAAAGAGGGATCTGCCCTGTCATGCTCATACTGAGTGGCAGAAGCCCTAATCCTGAGGCATTTTCAAGCCAGAGGGAGTGCAGCAAAGCAGAGGGACAAGAAGGAAGCAAGAGTGACAGCCCCAGGAGCAAAAGACCTGGACCTGAGAGGCACAGACCATTGCCAGAGCTCCCACAAGATACTTGGCTTCCAGTGCATAGGATGGTCTTGGAGCCCTGTTTACTCTTACAGAGATCCCTTGCTGCCTTCTGCTGCAACAAGGAAGGAAACTGGTTCTTTTTGTACATCAAGAAAATTCCTTTACACTAGGACATTGCTTGTTGCTTTGTAACTCAAACTTATATGTAGAACTCAAAGGGGGAAATTGCACTGAAATAGTAGGGATAAGAGTATGAGGATCACAGGTTCTAAGGCATGCAAATCTGACCATGCAAATTGTTTGCAGATCAAGATGAAAAGCACTAGATGGATTGTTTTCCTGACACAGTGGAGCTCTTCCCTTCTCTCTGTGTAGTGCCAATGTCAGCTGGGTGCTTTTCATTCCTTTCCAATTCAGACAACTCAGCTGTGTGAGCCATCCAAGTGGATGGCTGAGCTAGATCAAATGCAGGGCATGCTTTGCTAGGTTAAATAAGAAGTTAGTAGAAAAAAAGATTACACCAAGCCCTAAGAATTGCCTGGCACATCTCTGCTAGACAGAAAGCAGCAGGAAATTCCACATGAATAATCCTCTTGTTAGGCCTGCCATTAGTCCTGAGCAAATCAAATCTAGGTGGCAGAAGCACAGAAGATATACCAGACTGAAGTATCTTGAGAATTCATATCTTCCTAGAAAAAAAAATTAATTCCTCTAGTTACTTCTTCTTAAGGAAAAGATAGATGGGCTTAAAATGAAGGCGGAATTTTTAAAGTCTTGTTGAACATGAACAGGTACAAAACAGCTCCAGTGTGGGGCAGAATCACAGAACCATAGAATACTTGAGGTTGAAAGGGGCCTCTGGAACCCTCCTGCTCAAGCAGAGCTACCTGGAGCTAGCTGTCCATGACCATGTACAGATGACTTTTGGGTATCTCCAAGGATGGAGATTCACATCTCTGTGTAACCTGTGTTGCTAGTGCTTGGTCAAGAAAAACATAAAAAACTTTGTTTCTTGATGTTCAAGGAACATTCTGCTGAAGTTTATTGGGGACCTAAAAATGGTAGCAGTAAGAGTGACCTACCATTGTGAATTTCCTTGAATATCCCTAGAGCTAATCTTGGAACATTTTGCAAGAGTTACCTAGAAAGCACCAGTCTGGCCACAACACCAAGTACAGGCTGGGCCTGTATGATATAGCAGATATTTGAATGTATCTACTATAAACACATACTACCTGTCACCAAATCATGTGAATAATAACAGAAATTATACCCATACTCCAAATATGCATCATTTTACCCATGTTCTATTATCATGTATGAAGACAAACACATTTTACATAGAATCATGTGTATATGGGACATACACACATTGACATGCATCTTCTCCCACCTCTCTCAACCACACTGGAAACCAAGGCAGTTAGTTTCACCAAAGCAAGAAACCTCTCTTACAAAAAATGGAGAGGACTTAGTAGTCTGGCTTTCAGGCTCTTGTATAAAATTATACACAAGTTACACTAAAAATCTCCTAATTGTTAAGAAAAAGATTTATATTTATATTTATAACTAAGCAAGAGATTGAACTGGTGTAAAAAAAGAGATCAAATCAAATCTAAAGCATCATAGCAAAGTGAATATAATGTATTCATGGCACCCTAGGAAACCTGCTATTACAGTGAAGAAAAATTTTAAAGTTCCAGGTTCCTTGAAAGCCAACTGCTAAAATCATTAAAGTGTCCTGGAATAACAGTCCTTAGCTAGACCTGTCAACAACAGGAGCCCTAAGGAATCTGCCATGTTTGCTGGTTACTGCTCTCCTCCTTGTGGTCTTTCAATCATGTCATGATGTTCATCTCAAGGGCAGAGCACAGCTGTCTAACTTCCTCTGGAGCCTACCAGGACCATTCCTGGAATGACCCCACAGCTGCAGAGGTGCAAACCAGCCAATATGCTCTATGAGATGGCTACCTTGGATATCTGGGGCTCTCCACAGGACATGGTCATCCCACCCTGCCTCCTCCTTCTCCTCTTGGAACACACCCATTTCTTCTCTTCCTTAGTATGCCCTCCTCCCTCTTCTCAAGCACCCTTTGCATTTATTTATTGTCACTGCACTTCCTGCATAGCCTGCATCTCCTTTATTTCCTTAGCCACCCAATCACCTCACCTGGAGACGAGCAGCTCTGCTCAGAGGGAATGGAGCAGCACAAGTAAATTACTGGACACACTGGCTCATCTTCAGCTGCTGTCAATCAGCATCCCCAGGTCCTTCTCAGCTGGGCAGTTTTCCAGCCACTCTGCCCCCAGCCTGTAGCACTGCCTGGGGTTGTTGTGACCCAAGGGCAGGACACAGCACTTCAGCTTATTGGACCTCATAAAATTGTCCTCCTCAATCCAGCCTGTTCAGTTCCCTCTGCAGAGCCTTCTTGCCCTCCAACAGATCAGCACTCCTGCTCAACTTTGTGTCATCTGTGAACTGATTGAGGGGGCACTTGATCCCCTCTTCTCTAAACCAGTCTCCTAAACAGGCCAAAGTCTGCCCTCTAGAAGTCCAAGGTGGCAGTTCTGCTGAGTTGCTTACTTCTACATGAATCAAGACTCTATCATTTTGTGACTGCTGTGGCCGAGACGCTCCAGCCACCACCAGTCCTTTATTCACCAGGTCCAGTGGGTATCTTCCCTGGTTGGCTCCTTCACCAGCTGTGTCAGGCAGTTGTCAGTCACACACTCCAGGAACCTCCTAGGCTGTGTCCCCTGCTGTATTTCCAGCAGACATCTGGTAAGCTGAAGTCTGCCCCAAGAGCCAGAGAGTGTCAGACTTCTCCCAGCTGCTTCTAAAATATTTCAGCTGCCTCTTTTCCCTGGTTGAGTGGTCAAAAGGAAACTCCCACCAGAATACCTATCTTGTTGGTCTTCCCTCAAATTCTTACCCATAAACATTCACCTCTATCATCACCATCATTAAGCTCTAGACAGTCAAAACTCTCCCCAATATATAGTGCTACCCTACCACCTCTCCTTCTTTGCCTGTCCTTTCTGAAGTGTTCATATCAGCATTCCACTTGGAGGAGTCTTCCCCTCATGTCTCTGTGATGGTAATTGAATCAGTTTTCCTGCACGTCCTGTTTGCTGCCCTCTCTGTGTGCACTGGTGCAGATCCACTTCAGTTGGTCTTTTGATCTTATCACCTTTTTGTAAAGAAGCAGCCCTAATTCCCACATGACCTACATTATAGCTGTTAATAAACAGTAGTACATTGCTTTTGGGGTGATGCTACTCCCTGTATTTTTTTTCTTTTCTAATCAAATCTCTTAGGGGGAAAAATTCATAACAAGCCTTTCCATAGTCCTCATGATTATTTAACTGATAGTAAGCAGACGAGGACACAGTAGTGATGCATTACTCTCCTGAAGCACAAACCATGGGAGAAGCTATGAAAGAATGGTGATTCCAACCTTGCAATTTGCTATTTGGGATAGCTTGGATCCATGGCTAAATTTAAAGAATTGAAAGACAACTCTACCTCTACAATGAGCTAAGCCATACGAAGACAAGGGAATCTTTATTCTTGAGCATATTTGAAATAATGGCTATTGAACCAGACTAAGACACTCAGAGGCAAAATGTTCTCATCTGCATAATTTTTTTTGCTTTTCAAACTTCCTTCCAGATCATCTGGCTCTAAAGAATAAAAAAGGGTTTCCTGCATCCAGGTTTGCCTGTCCATAGTGGAACAATGAAAAGGTCTAAGAAATGAGGACTCTTGTCCAATGGTTTGAAAACCAAGCAGCAATATCTGAGCAAATTTGCCATGTAATCCATTTCAGAGGGTTTGGCTTTGCTCAGATAATTTTGACTAGTAAGTATGAAGGATATGAATCAAATTTTTGGTTACTTTTTTGTAACTTTACAAATCAAGTAGTGACATAAATGTAGAGTGAAAAAAGACTAGATATTATGTGCCATTTGAGAATTTACTGATCTTTAGTTTTTCTGTTAGCGAGAAACTTTCATGAAAGCTCTTCAGAGTCTAGGCAGTTACATTATACATATAATTAAACCTGTAGTATGTCTGTATTGACAATAAACAACCACAATGTGCAAGCAAAGTGCAAACATGTGGTAAGACAAAGAATAGAAAAAGAAAGAAAGTTTTCTGCTACAAATAAGAAACTTGTTACATGGAAAGTACTTAACCTGCTCACAAACATTATGTGATTTTTATGATTTTATGTGATTATATGATTATGTGCTACATACAGAACCGTATCAAACCAGAACTACAGGCACATTTATATCTGCCTCCTTGCAAAGGCGGATATAAAATACTTTACTTGTTACTTCCAGGCTGGTTTTAGACACTGACAGGCCAAACACCACTGGTTTGGACACCTAAAAGGAGAGCACATTGCTGTCACCTGAGTGGTTCAGTTCAGCTCTCCTAGCCCAGGCAGCCCAGGAGAGAGCAGCTCCTTCCTTCCCTCCTTCAGAAATCTCTGCTCAAAACTTCTACAACACAAAGAACTAAGATCCAACCTGCAAAAACGGGAGCAAAAAGAAACTGTTTCCATGAAGCTTTAGCAGGATCTACAGTCACAGCTGGCAAAGACTTTTGCTAATGGGAAACAGCAGAGGGAACGGATTTAACAAGTAAATTAAGTATTTTCTACACCTTGTATATGCAAGTCTCTTACCCTCGGGCATACTGTCAATGAATGCAACTGCAGCTCCCTCATGACAGCCTTGCATTCAATACCACTTTTGTCAGGGGAAAAATGTCAGGGCTTTCAGGCAAACTGTAATAGCAGGTCATTGCTTGCAGGCCCTGAGTCTAATTATTGGCAAAACAGCATTTGAAGATTTAGCTTTAGTTTGCACTGCGCTTGTTCTCTGGCCATTAGCAAGTATTTAAGTAGAATTAATTGGTTACTTGCAAGGTCATTTCAATAATTTTTGAAACAAAGCCTAGTGGGTTCTGGCACATGCAGGGTTAGTGGTACACAGAGCTCAACCTGCCAGCAATGAAGTGTGCAGCAAGAGCCTCGGTGACAGAGCTAACTATTTCAGTCCTCAGATTAGTGACTCTTTTGTCAATGTAGAACTACACATAAACAGCCCCTGTGTACAGTTATCCTAATCCCTCTATACTTAGGGCTCAAACCACTGAGAGAAATGGTAACAGAATGAGCAAGGTGGGGGAAGGCTGGAGAGAAGGGAATTTAATTTTGCTGATAGCTATAAACTGATCTTTCCACCCCTCTACCCAAACCATGCATTTAACTTTGAAGGGAAGCATGGTTCAGCTTAGTCCTAAGCTGAACCTTGGAAAATAGTCCTAAGAGATTCCTTTTTAAAAACACTCAAATATTCCCATTCTAAAGGCAGCATTTCTCTCAAGTGCACACTTTGTCAGGAGAGAATTTAAACTCCTGTTTCTTTTGTGGTTAACAGCTGCATTAAACAATTAAATTAGCAACATATATTTTACAATTAGGAATCTATTGTGCTTGAGCCAGTCCTAAATTAAGAGCCAACGAGTAGCTTGATTGCATAGTTTGCATAATTACCACAACACATATTTAAATCCTATCTTTGCTCGCTCATGTAATTGCAACAGCCTGCAAATCAACAGCAATCAATACCTATCTCCCTGTGCAACTACTTGAGATCATGAATTTCTCAAATCCATTTATTAAACTGCTGGCAAAAAATTCACAAAAAAAATTACAGGGAAAAAAGATCAGAAAAAAACTCACAACAGTAGGCATGGAAGTCCTATAAATGTTCACACAGTCCTAATAATACAGCAAAATGAAAAATGTGACATATTTAAGCATTTCTGAATAGCGTATCGTATGTGTGTCGTAGGAGATAAGCTGCAGATTGTAATAGCTCACTCAAAATGGTAATTAGAATTATGACTTAGTGACAATTAAAACTAAGAAAACAAAGCTATGCCTTATTGTTGACTTACACTTTTTTTTCAGAACTAGCTTAGGCAAAAGAGTTTTGATTATGTAACATTTTCCTGTTACAACTGGATTGGTACATTAAAAGTAGTGTACTATGGAAAAATTACTGTAACTGTACCTGTAGTAGGCTCTAAAATAGCCATTACCATGCAGAAAGCAGATGTCAGTATCACTGGAAAATGTCAAGATGCTGCTCTGGAGACACTGTATGAAATATCAGAAATTATTTAAAGAAGAAAATGTTTTCTCACTGCGTTCATCTGTGGATATATTCAGAGTTTTTTTTCCCTGAAGGCAATAGTAGAACTGCAAGAGATCAAGACAGCACAGAGTATGCAATGAAGATATGTTAAATCATGAAAGACACAGGGAAAATAAACAGGGATGATTATTCTCTTTTCCTTGATACAGAAGAAATAGGCAGTAATCAATCAGGTTATCAAGCAACAGGCTTAAAACCAACAAAATTTCCAACCTCTGCTAAAGGTCCAAAGACTAAACTGATCAGAGCTACAGAGCATTATTCTTCTATATACTTTAAACATAGTAGCTTATATTCAAATTACGGCTCAGGATTTCCAAACCTGGAAAGGTTCCTGAAGGTGCCTTCAGGCACTCTGCACTACTTCTTTTATCTCTTCCACTGGCTTTTGTTACTGTGCCTTTCTGAATATAGGGTACATGGCTATATGGACCACTATGGAGAGCTCTTGTGCAGTAATTAGCCCTGGTGTAGGCACAGTTATAAACAAAGTTCTTAGCAGTAGAACTTACCCTCAGTGGAGAAGGAAAAGAAGCCAAGTTAATGTAAGGACCCTGACGTTGCATCTTCAGCAGAACGCTTCTCATAACAGTCCTGGTGAAAGTATTTCATAAGCTATTTCATAAGCTTTGTCTGTGTTTCTGTGGTCATGGAGAACATGAGAAAGCTACAAATTAATTTGTACTGGCACCAGGACATTCAGAGACCTACAAGTCTGTCCTTGGCTCAATACAGAGTTCACCCAAAATAAGAACAGACACAGCATTATGTATTTCTAATTGGTCATAAGCAACATTTTGTGTGTGGAACTCAACATTCCCAAACTATTTGATCAGACTTTTAAAAGAGATTAGGCTAAAATAAAAATCCACTGAATCCATTCGTTCTGCAGAAAAAGGCAGTAAATAATCTTAATTAATGTTGCCATTGTGAGTTCTTTGCTGAAGTCCCTTAAGTAAGTGAGCAATTTAGCTAGTTCCCAAAAACAGAGATGATTTCACATAGGAATTAGAGCTGAAAAGTTCCATCACCAAAACCTGTGTTGTCACAACCTACTGTCACAACAGTCAGGTTTTGTCTGCAAGCTCTCTGTGCAGATGAGTGTTTGCACATGCACATGTGAGAGAAATGACTGAGCTGGAGCTTGCACTTGTACCTTGCTCTCCAGGAAATTTATATCTAAATAGGAGATTTTAGTGATGAACTCTTCAGGATTATTTGAAGGGAAAACTAAAGAGCATCTCTCAAGACCTTTTAGGCAGTCCTTCATTTAAAATATCTTATTTGGTTATCGACTTAAAGATCTTTTAAGACGATATTGCTTCATCTGAAAGAGCTTTGTAATCAAAGGAAGAAAACAGTTTTTTCATTTAACTTCTTGGTTTTCAAAATCAAACACAGAACGAAATGCAAAAAACAATGTACCAATTTAAAAGTACCCCAGAAACAAAGTAAGCAGCACTTGAGTGCTAAACACTTCCATATACAATATGGTGTGGTGGTTTACAGAGATTTACATGGTATCTGCTAGTCTCAGGAGTGCAATATCAAGGAAAACTTGTCTGAGTGCTGCCTGGTACAGAAGGCAGCAGCCAGATACTGTGTTCTCAGGCATTCTCATGGCTACTGCCTTGACCTCATTCTTTTGGCTTTCTTAATTCTACAAGTTTTTGCATTTGGTGGGCTAGCAGAAAGCAAATACCATTGCAAATCCTTGTGAAACCAAGCATTGTACCAGAGATGCTTTGGCATGCTGGAGAACAGGACCTGGACTCTGAAGGAGAAAGGAAGTTTGAGCTGCTTTCAGATAAATTAGAGTCCAAGAAGGAAAAATATATACCTGTTTTTTTAGGTAGGCTTTTCTTTTTCAAATGTTCTATTTCTAAAAAAAAAATAAAATAAAATTAACTTCCCACCTTTCTCCTTATGGAGGAGGAAGTAAAAGAATGTCACTACAATTTCCATATAGGCAATGAGAAAAAATGCAGTAATGCTGCTTTATTTAGAGTGAATGGAGGAGATAGCCCACACTCCAAGTACAGCAGAAGAAGACACCACCATGTGCAGCAGAGAGAGATGGTAAATGCAGTAATGGTGAAGTGGAATTGGATATAAGGCACTGCCTCCTCCAGGTGTCACTCAAACATCCCCTTCCCCAGTATGAACTGCTGGCCTGGCCTAGCCCCTACTGAGGACTTCTTCCCTGGGGTCCATGGGTTTCATCCTCCTGCTGCACTGTGCTGAGCCCAAGAGCAGCAAGGATACTTTGCTGTTTGTACCACACCGGGGCACTTCATTTCCTGACCTCTTGGTTAATGTAACTGTTCCCACCAACCTCAAACAAAACTGGTTCTGCTTTCAGTGCTTAGTTGTGAAAAGCAAAACTTCCATATCTTGGGAATTACCACATTTATTTGGGGAGCAGGAGATCTTGGCTGGTGACTAGAATTACCAACCTATGCAGAGCTCCTTTTGAGTATGAATTACTTGCAATGAGCACCAGAAAAATGCAGAATGACTATGACTTTGAGACTGACAGGTACTGTTTGTTCTTAAACTAGTTTTTTTTCCTGACTCCAGGCTGGATTTTTGTCCTGTATTTTTTCCCATCCAGCAGGATGTGCTGTTCCTGCTGACAGTGGTTAAGCCCATGCATAGAGAAAGAGTTGCACCAAGCTAAAGAGAGGCAGCACTTCTCCAGCACTTGCTTACATAGACTTTGTTTGTGTTTTTGACCTGAATCACCACTTTAAATGGTGCACATTTTCTTCATTACTAGAAAGGACAGGATGAAGTGGAAACTCAGTCTGATTATTCTACCACAAATCAACTGATGGGAGCTTCCTGTCTTCTTGGTTTAGCTCATGGAATAACAACCTCCACAACCACCACCTCATCCCTTTCACAAAGCCTCACAGTAGGCTTGCCAGACATCTCAAATAATGGTTTTTCATGTTTTCTACTTTTCTGCTTTGAAGTTTAATAATCTGTCTGCTCCATTCAGAATGGCATTCCTACATACCCTCCAGCTGCTCAGTGCAGCTCTGCAGCACTCTGCTGGGACTCTCCATACTCCTGCAACTCAGCTGGGACAGTTTTTAGAGAAAAATTAAAAAGAAAAAAAAATTCTACACAAGCCAGTAAAATTATCAGGCCCTTAAAGAAAGAGTCCTGTAAAGAGGAGCACCCATTTGCTGTGTGGGTAACTGCATGGGAAAGCTAGAGGGAGATTTCTGAAGGAAGGAGAAGCCTGATGGTACAAGTAAATGCCAGGCTGGGTATTTAGAAGTTTGTGATTTCTGTCCTCATCTGTCCTCGGTTTTTGGTGTCTTCATCTAATCTTAAAATGTGGCTCTGTCTCAGCTCAAGGAACAGCAAAGCAGGAGTCAAAATCAAGCTCCAGGAAGATGACAAATGTGGCTGCCATCAGCCTGAAAGGCAGGTCCTTCTGTTATTTTAGCTAATAATTCAGGGCTGGTTGATATAAACCAATAAACCAATAAATAAATAAATAAATAAATAAATAAATAAATAAATAAATAAATAAATAAATAAATAAATAAATAAAAATCAGTAGGCTTTCCTAGCAGCAGTGGTTAGGGTGGGCTGCCCTGGCTTTGGGACCATATGAGCACTGATGTTGCTGCTGCACCAGGGTCTGGGTATCACCACTGCTGCTGCTGTCACTGACTCAGTCCTCATCACGCCTGGCTGGTGGCAGCAGCTCTGCCAGGGTGGCCAGGAGCCAGGCAGGGCCAATGCCTGTGGATTTGGCACAGGAACCTGCCTGTAGTTTCCTGGGAGGTTGCACAGAGGAGAGGGCTGTATTTTGCTATACACACTGGCTTAAGCTAAGATTCAATTCCCTGTGCATTCTCCAAGCAGGTGTTTAAATTAGCTGATAGCTGTCCCAGCCATGTGGGCAAATCCCAGTCAGAGAGCCTCCAGCATGGTGCTGCCCTGCCACTTGCAGACTGCTGCAGCTGGAGCTGCAATTTGCCTTGCATGTGATTTCTTGCCTGAGTTAGACAAAGCTGAATCAAGACAATTTTCTTCTTTTATATTTCAAGGATTATTTACATAACCAAAAGAAAATAAATCTTGTAAGGAAGAGTCTTATTGCAAAGGGTGAAATCTTTGACTTGTTCAGAGCAGTAAATTCCATGGAACCAAGCCAATGTAGGCCAGCTAAGTTTCTGTCCCTTCACATTTAATGATGGAGGTAAAGACCTGGTCCAGAGCTTTATGATACAAAAATGCTTTATAATGCAAAACAGACCAACTCCATACAAATGTTCCCAATATTGAGCTTCTTTTAATAGCTGACATTAAGGAGAGAGCAGGAAAATATTGGAACTTGAGAAACCTTTATGAGAATTAGACCAAGAAAAAAAAAATCAGAAAACAACTGTTAATGTCCAGGGCAATTTTCAAAACCTCTTTGCAGTTTTGTCTTCTGTCCTTTTTACAATCGTGGGAACAGTTAACCACTCAGGAAGAACACTTTGTAAATTTGGAAGCCTAAAAAATCCCCTTTTAGACTCAGCCCACATTAAAACAAAGAGTTTAGATTTTTTTTACCTAGTGAAGAATAAACATAATATTTCGTATGGCAAAATACAAAACAAGCTTTCCACCCCACATTTCAGTCAGCTGAGATTTTAAATAGCTCTTAAAAAGTGTCATGTAACAACCAGGCTAGCAGTACTGCAGTGCAAAAAGGAAGTCTTTCTGACTTTTTACACAGCACACCAAGAAAAGAAACCCAGCCCACCAGATCTTACATTCCTTCTGTGGGATGAAAGGACTTTGTTACAGCTACAAGAAGTCTGCACAGTAGTGATCTTGTCAGACAGAGTAAGACTAATCCGAAATGTCTTCTCCCTTCCAGCCAGCAAGGCTCCCCATGCAGTCAGGGAGACTTTGCATGGCTCACAGGCCTGCTGCCTGCTGCCCTGATGGAAAAGACTGGCTGTGAAACTTGGATCAGCCTGGTCAGAAACTTGTGACTCAGCTTCACTTCTCAGCCTTCCCAGCAGCTTGGATAATCCCCTGCCTCCCTCTCCCTGTGGTACCCACCTCCAGACTTCTGACACTGGGCCCTTCTGGTCAGACTTTTTCGTGCATGTATTTCAAAACCCATCTACTTTTTGATGGAGTGACACACTCACCATCATAATATCTTCAGGGGATAAAGCAAGCCTGGGTTCAAAGAGCCCAGCTTTGACTGTAAGTAGTTGGTCTTTCCTGTAGTAAATGCAGTAAGAACAGAGATATTGTGCAGTTTCCAAGTATTTTTAAAGGTGCCAAGAAAAGCAGAAGAGACCAGCATCTCCTTCCTAGAAAAAGGCATCCGGTAGCTCAGACAGCAAATGCCTTAGACTTTTGTCCAAATATGTTTGTGGATAAAGAGGCAACAAGGTGCCTGCCATGCTACACACGCTATCCACGGTGTTGTCTGTGCCTGAGAAACTCTACAGACTCTTCAGAAACAAAAATCTCTGCAAGGTTTGAGAAATACACTGCTTCTCAAACCAAGAGACATTTTGCCTAGTTTAGTTTTTGCCTAGTATAGTGTTTATAAGGGCAGGATTTTCGTGAATATTATTTAAGTTGATCGTGTTAGAATGTGTTAGGCTGATGAAGAGCAGAGAAACAAAAAGAAGTTTTAAAATTACCCAAACAAACAAAAAAAACTAAAAAGCATCTCTCTCTCTGAACTGAACAATTTTTTTCTGCCTAAGCACAGCATGGAATAATTTTTTGTTCACATGTCTGCACATCTTCTTAACAACCAGAAGAATGTTGCATGGATGAAAATATCTTTTTTGACCAGTTAAATCCATGAGTAACATAATCACTAATGCTGGCTATTTCATGCTGTCCTGTATCCACACATAAAGTAGTTTGCTCTTACCTGTACATCTGTTGTATGTTGGGAAGCAAAAAAACCAGAACCACGGTCTGGATGTAAATCAAACATCTTTATGAACCTAAGCACTCTGTCTCTATTAAAATTCAACAGGAGTGATATATTAAAAACTTTGCAGTTTGTTGTGAAAATTCAGCTTGAGGAAAGCTGACCTCTTTTATAGCCACAAGGAAGATTTTTTGCTAAAAGCTCACTTGAATGTTTTTATTACAACTGAAAATCTTCCCATATTCCCATGAGATGAGTGCATTGCATGTTATCCCAGAGACACAGATTGCAAGATAGACTTGACAAATCCAGACAACGTTAAAAGTAAGCGGATGACGATTTTTCTGCTGGGAGAAATCCAGCAAGTTCTAGACTTGTTTACTAGCCCCAGACCAGAACAGCTCATCAAATTGCAGTATTTAAAACCAGAGCTGAAGCTCTTATATTTAAAAGTGTGTTTTGGAAACAGTCTGTGTACACTGAAAACATTGGACTGGATTCAAAAGTAGCATTTGAAACTGCCATCTCATAATTAAAACAATATACTCCTACATGCTTGCTTCAATTGGTACTTTAAGCACATCTTGTTGATTGAATTTTAGTGAATGGAGATAGAAAAATTTCCGCACAATTAATTTTCACTTATTTGAATGTCTAAACAATTTTACAATCTCTTGTTTCCTCCTGATTAATCTGACTCACAAATGCTGAAGATTGGGGTACCATTTATGTCAATATCTTCCATACTTTTGGCTGCATGATTCTACAAATTCTGTGCTGATATTGAATGGAAATTTCAGTGTTTGAATGGCTTTAATTTGGTGAAATTTTTAACAAAAACTTGAGGAGAGAAAAAAAAAATATCCACACCTTATTTAAAGATGTTGAAGATTTTGATAATGAATTTCCTTTAAAAACCAACATCCCAGTTTCCTCTAGAAAATACAGAGTTCCAAAACTTTTTAAGGACATTCATAAAAGAGTATCCAATGGCTTTAATTGAACCTGAATTTGTTAAGAATATTTTCCTGGCAAGGAAAATATAATTGAAAATAAAATTAAATGCAAATTATATGTTCATAAAGTCTATATACAATGGTTCTAAAGACACTGATGACCATCTGGCACCATATATGTAGGACCTCAGGCAAACCACCAGGTTTTTTTTCACTCTTGTAGACTTACTGAAGGTCAGTGTGTTATGCAAAGTGAACAGTAATGTAATTTTTGTCTCTCATAAATGATACAATGTCATTTGTTCACTTCTTTACTATTTCAGGGTGTTTATGGGCAGTGTTGAAAAGAAGTACTGTGGCATTTTACTTCAGTAGAAATAAAGAAAAAATAATTATTAGTTAAAACTAATTTGACTAAGAGCTTCTTGATCTGCTGAGAATACCAGAGTGATTGAATAGAGTGATCTGGAAAACTCCACACATTTTTCCAGAGACTGTGTCCAGAGCTAAGCATGGCCATGTTTTCAGAAACGGCCTCTGTCTGCAGAACTAGGCACCACATTAGAAATCATCAACTACAAGGTCTAGCTGGGGTTCATGACAAATAAGCAACATTCACCTTTCAAAGCTACAGCAAGAAAAGCTGTAAGGTTTTGAAGAAAGGAAAAAGTAGGGCTGTGAATAAGACATTGTTAAAATCGGTTTTCTACATACAGTCTGGCACACATAATTAGGTTTTGAAAAATCTGGAGAGGGTAAAAGGGAAAGACAAGAAGACACAGAGGACTTGAGAGCAGAAGAAAATGTAATTTACTGAAAAGCTTAATAAGTGAAAACAAATTAATTTTATATAAAAAAAGAAAATGTTCTCTGAACAGCAAAATGCATGAATTCATATCAATTTTTGGTGTAGAGGGGTTTGATGTAAAGAAAACTTGAGGAAAACTCCTCAGTTTCGTGTCTGTTCTCACTCCACTAGCGTATGCTGAAGGTGGCCTGTAAATACCTTCCCTCTGTCTGCCTGGCCATGTGCTGCCAAATAGTGTGTGGGAGCTGAGGTCTCCCTTCTCTGAGTCTCTCTCCTCTAACCAGGCCAATTTTTCATCAAGCCTGCAAGAAGTCTCTCCTTTGAGACTTCTACACTCTTTCAGACTTGCTTGACATCAGCAAAATATTCCAAATGTGTTGAGTAAGAGAAGGTGGTGGACAAAAGAGGATCCCGGATCTTAACACTGCAGGATCCAGACACAAAACAAGGCTGACTTGATGACAATGTGGACATGTGCATACCCTCGCTAAGAAAAGGTCCTAAGACTGCTCTTTAATCTGAAAAAAGCACACCACTTTTTTAACCTGAAAAACTTCACCAAATTCAAGGCAGAAAGGTTGACTTAACAAGTGCTGCCCTGTGAACAAGTCACTGAAGAGGTGATTCCACATCTCTCTCATACTGAACACTAGATGCTTATTTGAAAAACAAAACATATTTTACCCAAAGTGGATGAAATACAATGATATAATAAAGGCAGGGCAGACAGTGGACCCCTAAGTGAACCATTCTGCATTAGTTATGGATGCTGTCATGCAACAGGTTGGTGTTAGTAAGAAGTCTGTGAGTAGTCCCAAAAGCTGGGTTGAATGGGCTTGCTGTGAACATGGGCCTTCAAACAGCAGAGACTGCAAACTCTTCTAAACCATTTTGTTTTTCAACAACAGCAGCCCAAGTACCACCCGGCTTGGGCTCTTTATCTAAAAATTCCTATAATCCATCAATTTACACAAGTAAGAACAGCTCACAGTATGCCACTGGAAGTGATTGCTATTCCTATCCATAACTGCTGCCTTCCTCTTCCTGTTCAGGAGTGCTCCAGCACTTCACAACTGCTCAGCACAGTGGTGAGGCAGGTTAGAGCTGCAAGGACTGGACACAGCAGAGCTCTGCATGTGGCAGCCTGTGCCAGCCATGGTGCAGGATCACCCTGTGTCCTTAAACAAGTGCTGCCTTAGCAGGAATACTGGGAGAGTGAGCACTTAGCCCAGTTGGAGTGATCTGGATACTTCAAAACACATATGCCCCTTTTTAAGCTGCTGTGAGTCTGCAAAGTGTTCAAGATCTCATTCTGTGTTGTTGTTAGACAAGGTGCCTGATTCCCATTGCCCACACTGCCTGGGAACACTTCTGCAATTCCAGCTCAGAAGGGCAACTTCCAGCCCCCAAGCCTCCATCTCCTCCACCACATGCTTCCTCAAGGATCCAGCAAATGCCTGACCTTACTTGGCTTGGGAGCATTTAGTGCAGCAGACACAAACAGAGTTGTCTGTAAGTGGAACACTTCCTCTGGGATTGCATCCTCCCTCCATGCTCAGTCTCACTGGCCAGGCTCAGTCACTGCTTGCCTGGGCAGGCTGACAGTGAGGAGTGTCCCACTGTAACCATTTACAGAGCAAGGCTGGTGGAACCCCATGCTCTGCAGTGGCAGTATTGCAGCAAGATGCATCTGGCAGAAGGAGATAACTTGCAAAAAAACTAGGGTAAGAAAAGTTGAGTATTGGCAACCTTAACAAGCTGGATTCCCAAAATGAACTGGAAGGATTTGGCAGAACGCAAATTACATTTTTAAACAGTTACTGTAAGTGTAAATGTTATTTTATCCACCCCCTTGAACTGGATCATCCTGGCCAGCCACCAGGCAACCACACCCGTGCTGTTACTTTTACAGCTGCAGAGATGGGGGTCAAGATTGTCTATATTCTGTGTAACTCAAAACCTGTTATTAAAGTAATTCATTTGCAAATAAATCATCCTTGTTATGAAGTTCTATGTAAAAGGAATAAAATAAGAGCTTGTGAGCTTGAGCTCATTTGCTGAGTGAAAATCCTCTTCCCTTCCCCGAACACATTTAAATCATTAACAAGAATTTGGCCACCAAGGGACCTCCTTATTTCATTCAAATCTGGGGAAGTTGACATGGGAATCATTAAAGAAAAAGAAACAACAACAGAAATACCCTAAAACTAATCACAAGGTTTGTCAGGTAGTGGCTCTTCACAGGAAAACAGAAAAGGTATTGCAGCACTCAGAGGTCTAACACTGAGCCAAAATATCACTGAGAACATGATTTTTAATTAATTTCAGCATTACTTTTATCAGATCATGAAAATGTTAGCCTGGTTGCAGGCAAGTCAGTATAAAGCCCCACTAACTTCGATGGAGGTAGGATCTCACCTCCTGTGGAAGGTTTGAAAACTGTCATATGATTCCTGAGAGGAAACAAGTAGCTTCTTGTCTGTAGCCCTTTAAATACTTAGGGGTCCAGTTATGCATTTGTTCAGCACCTCACACCAGCCTGGTCATGCTTTTTGGGCTTTTAAAATTGTACCCTTTTGTTTTCCCTTATTTGAAAGCTTTTTCTGTATTTATAGGAATGTCACCAAATCTTTTGAATGATAGTCCAGAGGTATAACATATTTTCTTTTAGTCTAAAAATTTTAGGTTTGTGTACTTCTGCAAGTCTGCACCTGGTTATTCTTCCAGTACTTTCTTCCATGATTCTGTAAGATACTGGATATGTATGAGAACCACAAACAAATTTAATATTAATCAAACCTGGTCTTCAATATTCGTGATATCTTTAAATAAAACAAATAAAGGAATAAGCTGTTATTAAGCATAATGTTATTTTGGGCTTGCTAAAATATCCACAAATATACATAAAGATTAGTCAGCTTTCATGCGATGAATTAAAGCCACAGGATGATCTTTAAAGTGATACCACATCCATAAAAATATTATGCTGAAACTGAAACAGCAGAGCCAAGCTTTTGCCTTACATTATGGTATAGAGAATTCTGAAAGAAATTTCCACAGGACATATTCCCTGATTTTAAATAACCATTTCTTATGTAGTGTGCCTTCTCTGACCCTGTATTTTAGGGCCTCTGATCATCTAGCAACTCACTTGCTGCTGTGGCTATAGACCAGACCTTGACCAGTATCTAAGCTGTATATTTTGTCTGTTTTATTTTTATTTCCACAACTATTATACACTCAGACAGACTTTTGTAATAACTACTAGAAAGCATTGAATTAAGTTTGCTTACATTCTTTACTGTCTACAAAAGCATAAGGTTCATTAGGGATGTTTCTAAAGATGCTGTGCTTCTTCTCAATATGTAATCATATGGCATATAAACTTAAATTGATTTTTTTCTATGGGAAGATTATATTTTCAGTATTTTTTCCATTCCTTTCAATTAACATTTTTACACCAAAATTATATTTTTTATGTATTAATATCGGTAATCTCTGGAAGTCATTATGTTTTCTGAATCCCAGACTAAAGAGGATCTAGTACAAGCAGCAAATGTACTTTTGATATGTACATTTAATATGTACTACATATTAAGCCCCACCACTTTTTTCCTGCCTGTGGTCTACGGGACTTAGGCTTTAGGTCCCTCACAGACAGAGCTCAGATTTTCCAAAGTGCCTTTCTGAAAGGAACACTGTGAGTTTCTGCTCAGAAATTTTTTAGCAGCTTACAGGAGAGAAACAATAATCCATCTGTCATGCAAAGTCTGCACTGCTAAAACCAAAGGGAGAACTGAATGAAAAGAATATGCACACACAGAGCAGACTGTCAGTAAGTTACTGTTCTCCTTCCCTTCTCCTTCCCTCTGTGGACCTACCTCAGACATCTACGGAGCACAACTGTGGCAACAACCCTTGAGGAGACCATTCCCACCACCAGCTGTCCTGCCACCGTTACTCTTGCAGCACTGTCCACCCTTCATCTGGAAATTACCTCATCCTTCATCAACACATGTCTAGCTGTTAGAGGCTTGGGAACCCAGCAGTGGTGCTCCATGGTTTTGCCAGGGAATAGCCTCGTTTTATGAGTCTCAGGATAAAATAATCCAGTAGTACCTGCAGAGTTGGTACTCAGTGCTTGTCTCCCATTTTTAGGTCTTCAAATATGTAAAAATCAAAGTGACACATTTGTTTTACACTTCAGAGAGCGACATGCCAGGCAAAGGACACACAGGAGAATTTGAGGGGGGAAAAGTATCAATAGTCTCTTATTCACTCATCTTCCAAAAAACAGCCCCACCAAAACAAAGGCACAACTGTTCCCTCAGGATAAAGGGAGCATTGATAGTGGTCCTAAAAACAAGCTAATGCACTCTTGACATTCCTGTCTTGTTGAATCCTCACTAAACTGCTGCAACTGCTCGATTTCAATTTGTCATGATCAACAACAACTAAAATTGCCATAAGAGCAAAGGAAATGCATGCTTTGGAAATGCATGTCTCCATGCACAAGCAAAAGGACCTAATGAGGTATTAGAAGAACAGCAGGGAAAATATAAAGTAGAAATTCCAAGAAAATTATGTCTTGTATCTATACTTTTTCAATAATATTACTTTTTTGGTCTTAACAAAATTCCATTGCACTGTGTCTAACTTTTAAGTTACTGATGCACACAAAAGCAGCAGTGTCACAAGACCTCACATGGGAGCAAGTACCAGACAGGACAAACTCTGCCCAGGCAAAGTTAGAAACAAAAGTGAAAAAATATTTTAACAATATTTGCTGTTATATACCTTCCTGTAATTTTGAGAGGGCTATAAATATGAGGCCAAGGGGTGATGCATGTGACTGATTATCTGGGTGGTTACAGTTCTGTTAAAAAAAAAAAAAGAAAATCAGAATAAATAATAATAAATGAATAATTTCATTTAGGAAGATGAAATATTTGTGTTCAAATCTGCAAAGCATTTTGAACCAAAGAAATCTTTAGTTATAAAGATTATAATTTTCAGTTATATTTTATAATATTTTTAAGGTGATACAGAGGCTTCTAAAACTATGACCCTTCTTCCCCCAATAGAAATAATTTGCTGTGATAAACCCTTTTTTCCCAAAGCATATTAAATTTCTGCCTAGGTTCATTAAGGAATTCTGAACTAAAACATTTCACTCAACCCTTACTCTCTCAATCTTGTTTATACTGAGATTTGTTAACCTAAGGGAAGAGTGCTGGTATAGTCTGGTTGTGTTATCAGCCAACATTGTACAAAAAAATGCATGTTGTTTTCCAAAAACATAACTCTAACAAGCACTCAGGGAAAGCACTATCACTATATGAAATATGAAGGGTGAAAAAAGAGAGAGAGTTTATTCTTAATCTACCGGAATGCTGCAAACTGAGATGTATAGGGATGCTTTCCAAGTACTCAGAGCAAGAACACTGCCAAGTTTATCCCATGGAGCTGAAACACCCCAGCATGATAAATATGACAGTAATTTTGTTGTCTTTATTGAGAGGACTGCCTGTGAGCTTATAGAAAAATTTGTATTGAGCAAGGTCTGTGAGGCTGTTCATCTTGCCTGCAGTTCTTAAAGCAAAATTAATTGTTTTTTCTTTACCCTAACCTGTGAGTGGTATCTTTCCAATTTTAGCTTTCAGGGCCCAGAACAATTTTCCATACAGTTACACTGAAGCTGCTCTGCATGAAAAATGTGAACAGAAGGGAAGGATGTGTCCCTCTGAACAGATACAGTCCCAAAGAAGGGTCTAAAGAACAACCCAGCAATAAAACATTTTGAAAGAAAAAAACATTTCTAAAATATGGAATTTGAGTCAATATTTAAAAACACAACTGCAAGCTTCAACAAAAGTGAAAAATTGCGTTTGATTTCAGACCCTGAAAGTTGATAATAACGTTCCATATAGACACAGATCCTAGTCACAAGACAAACGGTGGTGACTCCTAAAGACACGCAGAATATTAAACAACAAGGTTTATTATAAGTAAATAATGTTTCGTGATTTTCTTTTTTAAAATAAACTCCAGGATATGTCTCCAAGTGGCTCTTTTTATTTCACTTGTGCATCACCTTGTACTACCTATAATAGTTTGTTCTTATAACATTTCTTTTCAATGAATTAAAAAAAAAGGACAGATGTTTCTTATTTTCCTCTGTATGCATGACAACATAGAAATCTGGCACTGACTCATTCTTGAAGTAGATTTACCACATGTCCCAGTCACAAAACAGCAACACATAGTATAATGTTTCTGGAAAGAATCTTGCTGCAATAAAGTGGATCACAGAAAGTTTGCAATCTCTGAATTCTACCCAGAATATAAAACACCAAAAATTCCCATGATTAAGCATTTGAAACTGGAACCAATTCACAAGCCAGGGTGGAGGTGAAGAGGAGGGGGTGGAAGTTAATTGTACTTTACAGGAGAATGCATTCCTTTTCAAAAATCACTACAAACTGCTGAACACAACAAGTTTTTACAATCATGCAGAACATCTTTTGCAATCTATGAAATATACCAGTGAACATACTGTTTGGAGCAAACGTTAATAAATTCATAAATCTAAAAGATTAGCACAAGTATCTAATTTGATATGCCTTACTACACAGTAGTACACACAGAAGGCTTCCCTGAATTAATGCCACTTTGAACTAAACACATCCATTTTAGTTAAAAATCAACTCGTGGTTTCAAAAACTCTCAGTGATGAGGAATGTACTGTAAAACTTGGTAGGTCACCTAGTTAATAGCTTGCTATATGCTGCAGGGTGTGTGTCAAGGCCTGAGGGTTTTATTTTCCAGGGAAGTGCCTATAATCTTCAGGTTCTCTTCATCCCCCTTTTCAAAAACTGAGCAGCTTGGTCAGAATCTTTCTAGACACACACACTTTCACTCCCAGACTAAAATTTCTCTCACACTGATGGCATCCTTGCCCTGGACTGAAACCCCCAAAGCATTCCCTGAATCCACATTAAAAAAGCCCCATTAGTGCTTCTGGCCACACTGCCACTTTGGGAGTGCATAAGTAAATAAATAAAACAGAAGTATCCCTTGTATCTTTTCCAGTTGTTGTTCATAAGGTCCAGCATGTTTCCTGCACATTCACAGACCACTTTTCCCAAGAGACAAGGAGCTGAGGAGCACACCAGCCTGTCCAGGGCAGCATGTGTGCTGACAAAACAACATCTGCTCCCACCTTGCTTTGGTGACCAAATCACCCATCAAGGTACTCCGGATGTGCCACCCTAAGCCTTGGCAACTTATTTTATCTTGCTTTAAAGATAAAACTGGGGGATCCACAGCAGGGACAAGGACAGTGGAGTGCTTCTGCAGACAAGCTCAGGAAGCTGAGGGCAAATTTCAACCTGTGCCTCTCTCCAATTAAGTGACCAAGTCAAGGCAGTGTGAAGTGTTCAGGATGCCGCTGCCTGGAGGGGTGACTGGGTAACAGCTGGTACTGACTAGCAGGATGCTGCCCCACCTGTCAGGCTTCAAGGACATGCTTTTGGTTCTTCCTTCAGGGGAAAAAAATCTAGCAATTCAGGAGTGGGGCACTACCTCCTGTGACTGCTGCAAGCACAGCTCTGCCCAAGAAGGAAGCTTCACCAAGTTTCACAGGCTACTGGGAAGTTTCACATGCTCTGTCACTAAATAGAAACTTTCTTCTGAATCTGATTTTTCCCTCAACTCAGCAACAAGACTTTCAGGAAACTCATGTTAGGAATGGGAAAGAAATTATAGAACAGTTTTTAAAAAATCAGAAATGTAAAGAAACAGAATAGTGACATAGGGAGAGGAAGACAGTATTTTTACATGGCTTCTGGGTGACAGATCTACCACAGGGAAGTTGCCAAGCATTTAATTTTCCTTTTTTTTTTACACATATTCCCTTTTGTCTTTCCTATGTAGAGTGGCAGCTTTTTGGTAATTTGTTATTATATATATCTATATATCCTGTAATTATATGTATTTTTGTAATTTGTTTTATATAAAGCTATATTGCATATTACAGCCAAAGTCCACCAAGATACAAATGAACAGAAGCACTTTAGACACACTTCAAAACCCCTAGGCTTCCTACTACAGAAATAAAGGAAACCAGCAGTATCAACAACCACAATAAAGCCACAGCAGGATGTAGGATGACATTTCCTAAAAGTCAGCAGTCATCCTCAGGATCAGTGCAACACTTTGTCCACTCCTCTTCTGTGGCAAGCTCCAGAGGAGATGGTGAGAGCAAATGCATGTCCATGGGGCTGTTCATTATCAAACATTTGGAATGCTAATGTGAACACCTTGCATGTACTCATGCTTTGCCTTTAAAGACGTTTGCCAACATTAATAATAATGCTACTACTCAAAGAGCTTTTGTAAGGGTTAATTTGCTGTGGTCATTAGAGTCCACTGCTCTTTACCACAGTCATGTAATAACATATTTGCTGTACTCATCAAAACAAACAAACAAAAAACCCAAAACATGAAAGGAGCCAGCTTCAGTATATTAACATTTGCTTATGGCAATCCAGTGATTTTTTTCTCTACGTGTTCTGGTGACTATATGTAACTACATACTACAGAGTGTTAAATACCACATCTGCTCTAATCTTCATATGCCCATCATCACAACATCTGCCAATCTACCATTTCTTCTCTTTCATGAGGGCACTTTCAGTGTAATCTGATGTACCAAGCAGTACTGCTACTGATAACCCTGTGAACACTTCTTTCCCCTAAGTATGGTTCACCCCATCCTCTGAGCATCTTCCAGAGATCTGTGGAAAGACAGCAGCTTGCCTGTCACTTTGTTTTCTAATTATAACAGAGAATCCAAGCTTTGGTCTGACAAGTCCATAAGGAAAGGCTAGCTTTTTTCAAATCCTCATGAGTTACTTAGTATGCATCACTGGTACAAGAAGAAACAGGTTGGGATTGGTCTCTAAATTAAAGTCCCCTGCCCTTCTCCCCATTACTATTGCATTAACATACCTCACTATGCTTCACATATTCCTCCTCCTTACCCTTTTTTGACATAAAGACCATTTCTCCTACTTCACTGATGAAAATTGATGGCTTTTACCTGAGAGTTAGTCCTTTACTTCAGTGCTTGGTAGCAGTCTCTCTTCTTTTCCAGTCTCTTTATATTTTCCCAGCCCTTCCCCAATGTCCTCAGCCCCCTCCCCAGCTTCTGAGAAATACAAGACATAGAGAGACCACAGCCCAGCATCCTCTGGAATGAAGCAAAGCTCCTACTTCAGGCAGTTCCTAAATTTAGCTGGGATGAATCTGGGATTAGACCATCAAAGAAGGGAATAAAACCAAGGCGTCTCAAGTATTAGGCTGGAGTCTTAACACCATCCCCTACATTGTGCTGGGGATCGCTGCTATTCCGTGGTCCAAGTGTGTAACATCAAAAACGACACTGATAAAGACCAGCACTGAAATCAAAGCAAGTAGAGATCAGACCTTTCAAAAGGACAGAATTTAGCATATATCATCACCTCCACTCTACTTCTCAGTTTTCTATTTTTTTCTTTGTTTTTTTTATTTTTTTTTTTTTTAGGAAGAGCAATACTTGTATTAAACTTGATGTTGTCAGTATAGTTCTGGAGCAATGTCCAGCTTCCCATGTTCACATGCAGGGCACTGCCACCCCCTTTCCCTCACGGTCCTGACCTGGCACCTTTACAAGGTAACTTCATGCACCAGGCTGCCATGGCATGCTGCAGTGCAAATGGCCCCTGTGTTTTGTTCCATAATGGTGTTTAATTGAGTCTGTGAGCAGCTGGACAGGTAGACAGCCCTCCATGAGTCACGGATGCTTGTGCTCAGAGAGCTATGCCTAATGGAGGTAATTGCATAACTTTGGAAAGAGCAGTGGAGCCAAGGCACACCCCTGGGTAAATGGTGCCTGATGGTATGCTTAATTATAGGTAACATGCCTGGCATGTTATGTATGACCTCAGAAATCAGAGGTGGAAAAGACCTGCTACATAACCTAACCACCACCGTGGTGAAGAATGTCTCCCTTCCTGTTGGAGGCAGTAGCCTTTCACTGCTTTCCTTTGCAGGAATAGTCCACATGATTTACCATACTCCTGCTTCTTGCTGCCTCTTGTTATTATCTTTCATTATTTTCTGAGTCAGCCCATTTCTAGCTTACAGACCCCACCTCCCACCAGCTTAGTGTTTTACCGAGCACAGTGACAAAACAGGGAGTAGAGGCGGCTGCAGAGAACCCTGACCTCCCCACAGCCACAGGAGGTTCCTGCTCCCCACAGCAGGTTTGGGGTGCTCATCCACAAGGCCATGGCCCAGGACAGGAGGCTTAACCCTGGCACCACAGACATTCAAATTCTTTCCCTCCTTCTGCTGCCTGTGCCACACATATCTACCCATTTAAGGCACCTTCCACTTGTTTGCTGATTTCTTTCTGCTCTTCTTGCTGTGTGACAGATATCCTGAAGGAAAAGAATACGAAATATAAAAGGATTGCTTTCCTTCCATTTTTTTATTTTTCTTCTCACTGATTTACACATTTTGGTGGTGCTTGCTCTGGGCTCCTTAAATTTTTGCAGCATCACTGGTGAAGCAAGTCCCAAACAGGACCCTGCATGCACAGTGCTAATCCCAAGTCACAGTCTTGTTCCCTGTTATTATCTGCTGAGCACTGATGTGAGGTGCGTCATCACAGGAAGCTCTTCCAAAATTCTCTGTCTGTGAGAAAACACCTCATGCATACAACAGGGAGTTCAGATGTGCATTTCTCCACACCAGAGTCAACAGATTCTGCTTTTTATTTATTTATTTTGTTTTTAACCCCGAGATGGCTTCTGTGCACTTTTGACCTGCTCTCAGCTTGAGCAGCAATTATCTTTTCACGAAATGGAAGTACATACAGCATCAATGATGCATTTATTTAAGTATGAAATACCAGCAATTGATTTGATTGGATTGATATGAAATATCAGCAAAGTGATTTAACTCCCCTTCTGTGCATTCAGTGCTGGCGATAAACACCAGCTAAAAGAAAGGAATGGCTCTGAAACTCAGAAAAGAGTCTCCTGTGTTCTAGTGACAGGTTCCTAAGCAAGCTGAGGCTGCTAGCCAGCTCGGGAGCAATGCAAGCTCTCAGGCTTGTAGCCACAGTCTTTTAGCGGAGCTCTTCGAGCATTTTTCAGGAATTGACCATTTTTACAAAGAGGTTAAAAAAGAAAACAACACAATTTTTTTGTTAAATGCAGAAAAACTCTAGATAAAAAAGTATTTGAGTAAAGCCTAAACTTTTGTACAACACCTTGCAGAAATACCTTGGTGCTATGATTTGGGACCACCACACTGCTCTCTGACAGGGTTCCTTGGAAGTGATGCCTGTGTCACCCCACCACATTTGCTCATTACTTGTTACTATTTTGTGGTTGTTGGCACAAGATAGGCTGAGAGGTGCCTGGTTTCCCAAAGAAGGGCTTGGTGTATCCTGGTGGAACTCATCACTGGCTGCCAGGCTGGAGGCAGCAACACAGAAAAGGGTCTGGGGGGCTCCAGGGATGGTAACAGGATGTAAATGAACTAAATGAGAGCCTGCTTTTCCCAGAAGTCTTGATATCTAAAAGATAACACTTAAAGCTGTGAACCAAATGAAAACAACTTTTCTCCCAAAGAGTTGTTCAGGAAAAAAAAAAAAAAAAAAGGAAGACCCATAATCCAGAACAAGTCAGAGACATCCAAAGTAGAGCTTTAAAAAAAATGAAAAATTACTGCATAATTTAGACCAATTAGTCTCATTGCATTATTTTTATTCTGGAGCCCAAAACAAGGTTTTGGCTGCCTAACAAGAAATAGCTATTTTGCTTCTGAAATTCATCATCCTATTAGAATTTAATAGAAACTGAAATTTTATAAATCAAACAAAGGCATATTTAGGTAAAAATTATCTGAGAATCTTCTATGTCACTGTAATATGACTGTTCTTTCCAAGGGACAAAAACTAATATAAAAAAACCCCTGAATGATGCTTTTAAAAGACAGTAAGAGCAAACCTGTGAGCATCTGCTCTGGACTGACACCAAAGAAGCAGCAGCAGCTCAATAAAATATTTATTGTGGTTCAAAAATTTATTTCAGAACTCAACAGGAAAAGGTTATCCATCCCTTCTGCTCTTGAAAATTTTTCACCTAAAATGGCCAAAGTTTTTGCAGTTGAAGAAATAAGAGATATTTTGAACTGAATGAGAAGACGAATGCTTGTGGTTTCAGAGGAAAGTCACACTCCTCACACAAGAAAGAGTTTTCTTTTGTTTGTGAAGAAGAGATGGTAATTCCTCATGGCAGTTATGTGCTTGCAGTGCATCACATGAACCAAAGATCTGCTGGAGATAATTTTTTCGAGGGAAACACAGATCCCAGGTACCCAATGAGAAATTTCCATGAATGATAGTGGCATCTTTACAGCCAAAATATTTATGCTTTAGTCAAATGCTTTAGCCTTTAGACAGATGAATAAATAAACTGCACTTCTGAATACGAGATGAACATTCCCTTTTTTTCTAAAAGAAAAAAATCCACACAAATAACATACTTTCACAAAGTAAGCAAACCCTTAAACTAGCAACTTTGAAAATATACTTATCAAAGAAGTGTTTGTGTAAAAATATGTTTTCTAGAAAAACACATTTCTGAGCAGCAGACCAGTTCCTTCTAAAATGTAGCCCAGACTACATGAATCTGTGGTTGGAAGTGCTGCTCCATAGAGAGCAGGACATCAGAAAACAAAGTGGCTTCCTTGTTGCAAAGAGAAATTCCTCAGAGGGAGCTTTGGCAAACTGATGCAAGATTTCTGCCATCCTCCTGCATCCCCAGTCTGCTGGGAGGTGCAGACAGCAGCCTGTGCTTTATTCTGATAAACACCTTAGAGCCTCATTTCCCAATACTGAACTTCTGGGGACTGTTATTTAATAAAATCCCATTTAATTTCGATTTGAAAAGCCACTGCAGCTGCTCTTCAACTTCACTTCACAGGGGTATCTAAAATTTCCATGTAAAAAGTTTTTTCTCCAAAGCCGTGGAATTCCCATTATGAGTTATCCAATGCCAGAGTCAGTCTAAACGGAAACAGTAACTGTCAAATGCAGTTGAAAAAAAAAAGATAAAAGGAAAATGTTTTGTGCTGATGCTCTTTCCAGGATCCTCAAGAAAAATGAATGAAATTCATAGTCTTCTGGCATTTGAAGCAGGTCTAACCTGAAACCATCATGCTTATTAAAGCCTTGCCAGGAATATTTTCAGGTTTTGACTATTTCATCTGAAAAAAATGCTGAATTCTCCTGGACATTGACTCCAATGCTTTACCACTTCTATATGCTGTGGATGCATACATTATATTCTGACCTGGGGCTGCATCTTGACATATGGAAGCTCTTAACTTCCCAAGCTCTAAAGCAGATGAACACAGTTTATGCTTCGGCAAAATTCCTTTAAATGACACATTTTAACATTCTTGTGTTTCTGAACAAAAACCAAAACACACTGAACAAAAGCTGGCTTATTAATTGGAGTCATTAAAATGCCAGGCATAATACACCTCAAAGGGGAAAAGAAACAATCTGGAATTGCAACAGTGACATTAATTTGTTTTGAGCCTTTTTAATGTCCAGCATTGCCCAAGAATAAATCTGCAAAGAAATTATAATTTCCCTTTTAGATAAAATGTAATACATAACTCCTTCAGGAAGAACAAAATCTGCACTGTAAAGTTTAGGTCAGTCCAGATCAAAGTCAAGTGGCTGCTTTCTGTCAGGGGCTTGGTACAGTCAGTGTCACAGAATTTATACCTGGGAGCTATTTCCCTCCTCCCCAAAGACAAAATTTTTCTCAGCATTTTACCTGGATTTTATTGGCTGAAATGAAAGTCAATCATTTAAACCCTTTCTACAGATGCCAAGGAGAACAGAGTAGCCCCAGTAACATTTATGCATTTTTTAAGGCTGCAGCCTGATCCTGTACCACTGTCCTTTTTTGTACAACAGTAGATTTAATTCTCCCATCCTTCCTTCAGTGATCACAGGCCTCAGAAACACAACCTCTCCCACTTGCCTCTGGAATAACTCCACTTTCTCCAGACACTGCAAATGTGATGTCTGCCATACTCCAGCTGAGGCACTATCCATGTGGAGCAGGATGGAAGGATTGCTTCACATTTCTTGCAGACTATGTGCCTGTTTATAAAGGCAGTAGATGTTTGCTTTTTTTGTGGCAATGCCACTCTACTGACTCACAGGCAGCTTGTGACCCCCTGCAACCTCCAGAGCCCACTCTCTGTGTGCAGCACTTCTCACACTGCCAACTCTCACCCCACATCTGAATGGTCCTGCCTCTACTGACTGCTGCCATGGGCAATTCTTTCCTCATCATGATCGTACTAAATGAAAGGGTACCCCTGAAAATCTATTCAACAGCACTTAATTAAATTATTCTTCTTTAAAAGCATAATTTTTAGCAGATGGCATGGGCATGGTTCAGAGCCCATGCCACCAAGGTGTCCACCTTCTCTGCTCTTTAGGGAGGAAGGAATATTGATTCAGAGATGGTTTTCTGGGTGAGCTGCTGCAGAGCAGAGGGCAATTCTGGGATAGAGCTTTGCAGAGAGTGGCTCACTAGCTCACACCTTTTCTCCCCTGATTCCAGGGAGAAACTGGGCTCAGCATGCCTGCAGCAAGGCTACCCAAGCAGAAAGTCCATTTCTAGCATCAGCCCCTTTGCAAACAGTCTTTCCTCTGTAGTAGTCTCTGCTCATCTGGAATCAATCTAAGGCCATGATGAAATACATGCCCTCTACACGGGGAGGTGGGAATTTTGCTTGGGGGTCCTTGCACACACACAGACACAAGCCCACCCCCCTCAGCCCTGGGAGTCACTGGCTGGGGTCAGGCTCCCAGCTGACCCCAGGACCATGGTGCAGAGAGGGCAGCAGCACAACCCCTTCCACAGACTTGCTGTCCTTTCCAGCCCTACAGGGATGATGAGTTTTGGGGAGTAATAAGCCTCCTTTCTCCAAGTGGTGTTGCTCAAACAAACATCACACAAGATGAGACTTTCTGTTCTTATTTGCTACATCCTTTCACAGTACATGGGAGATGCTTGAGCAGTAAATCTAATTCAATCAGGTATTTGTTTATCAAACGCTCTAGAAGGAGCCTAGGCTCTTGAATAAACATGCATTGGTCTAAGTGGGGCTGTTTTTTCAAAATGCCTCTATAGCGTTTCTTTCCCAGTGATCTGTGCAAAAAGGCATGTTTATAAACAAATTGCTAGATCTATTTATACTATAGCTCAAGACATTTAGACAGTAGCATTTCAGAGACTTTTGATGGAGGCAGTAAATGGGGCTGGAAGTTGATCTGACAGGAAATAAAAGCTAAAATTGTTTCTCTAAAAACCAGCAGATAACATTAACAAGCTGGAATGAATAAGAGCACAGAATCCAGATCAAGCCTTTGGATGCAGCAATCCGTGTGCTAAAAAATCCTCCGTCAACTGAAAGAGATTCACATTTATAGAAGAAAAACAACAGCATATTTCAATCATACAAGAACAGAAGTGGAGCAGAGCTACCAAAATCCCCAACAAGATCTCATGTTTACCAAGAGAAAAATTCATGGTGAGCAATATACAAAATAATAAAATAAAAGCCAAGACTAATAAATTACTTGAATCCATAGACATATTTTCTGGATGACTGGTTGGGAAGGTCAGTCTCCACAGTTTGTTCTAGAAGAAATCTTGATTAGATCCGTTCATACAGATCTTTATCACACATGTGAACTTCAAGTTTTACCATGACTCTAAAAGTAAATAGCAGATGCAGGATGGAAATCATCCAAATTAAAGATGGAAACAAATACTCTTGCAGGAGTACAGTTGTTAATGCCTCTAGAGGGGTACAGCTACATTGAAATACAAAAAAAACCCCGCAAATGTAGCAATTCTTTATCCTGGTAATGCAAGTGTCAGATAAACAGCTCCTAACGAGTTCATGCAACCAAGACAGCTGTGGGAGGGAAAGCTCACAGCACCTGGATGACCAGTATTAGACATAATGAGAAGGAAAAAACAGCCATAAAATGTTAGCACACTGCAGCTCCTGAGCTGCCTGTGTACACAATCCATTTACAGCCCAAGCAGCTCTGGCAGAGCCTCTGGAGGAAGCAGTGCTCAGCAGACGGCTTTGCAACACCAGCTCCAGGAAGTCATCAATCAGCCTGGGGAGAGTTATGCTGAGATTCTGCCCAGATGAGAGGTTATCAGCAAAAATAATGCTCCTGCCGACAAAAATGGAACGAAAAATAGAAGTTTGAATACCTAATCAAACCACAACCTTGTTGTGCTCAGCAGGGAAACTCAACACACTGTGCAAGCTGGATGTCCCTGACCTCCTTCCGAAAGTCATGTGGAGACACAGCACGTTGGTTGACATTTCAGCATGTCGAGATGACACGCCAGAAAGAAATAAGTGAGTTCTTACATGAGCTAGGCAGTTTTGACTGGAAATGAAGTGACTCACACCCAAGTAATAGGCAAAGACAGCCCCACGGGGTCAGAGTGAGGATCCTGCCTAGCACCCTGCTCCAGCCCCATGGGAGGGGTCTGGGAATGAGCAAGAGAGCAAAACACCTGCAGAGATGCTTTCCTGCTTCCTTCTCCACATCACCTGTGAATGAAGAACCTTGACCTAAGATTCCCATCCTCCTCAAGAAAGAATCCATGTGATTGAACTGTCAATTCAAAGAAATGAAGGCACTGTAAGTAATGCTACTCTTAGTGAAGGAGTACACATCTGGATACAGGGGAGCAAATAAAATAATAGACAGCTGGGGTGTGAAGTAAAAAAGGTGTGAACCCCTTCAGTCCATCTCAAACCTTAGGGGAGTTATAAAGCACACAGATAATGGGGCTCCAGGCTCCTGCTGACTAAAGCATCTGACAGCCAGGAATGTTGGCAAGAAAATGGAAGATTTTATTTTCTGGCATAGTCACAATGTCTGGATCAGGGTTTCAACATCAAATACAGTTTCGTGTGACAAGGTCAATATTTTCTCCAGCCATGAGTGTCGCACTCATTGTTTTCACGCATGTCAAGTCCAGGGATGAACTGTGGGGATCATATCTAACTGGCAGCAACTACTAAGATGTTGTAGGGTTCCTAGCTAGAGAGTCCTCCCCTTCCCTCAGAAAGGCTAGCTGCCACATAACAAATCTATGGTTAGAAAAACAGCCCCCTGTAGGCTTGAGGTAAAATGAATATTTTCCTTTTGACACCATCAACTGTTACATGCACAAACTCACAACCTTCGGAGTCATAAAACTATACACAGAAATCTGTACTTCAGTAAATAAACATGAAAAATATGTGCATTTGCAACAACAAAAAAGAAGGCTACATCAAATTTCTATGAATTTAAAGCAATTAAAAAGATAAAAACCCATTAGCATTTACTATTGTCCAAATCTTAATGAAAGAGATATTTCCTACTCTTATGCATGTCATGCTCTTCAGGAATGTTGCCATATAGTGGAAATCTATTTTTTTTAATATATTCTTACTATAGGTTTAGTTACTAAACAAGGAGATGTCTATTAAGTTTCCATGTGGAAAAAATAGGTAGCTCCTCTGATGGTGAAGACTGCTTTCTACTTCCATAGTCTGAAAGATGAATAATAAAACTTTTTTTTTGCCCAATAAACAATAGTAGCTTAAGTTATCCCTTTTGCTGGTCCTAGCAAATTATAAAAATACCCTGCAGTGCCTTTTATACCTCTACCATCCCTAAGTATATTCTAGCAGTGATGGATAAGAACACAAAATGAGCAAATCTGTTGGAAATCCATCTTCAGAGTATGAGCACAGGTGCTGCACATCTGGTTGTGCACCTAGTGGTAAATATTTGAAAGTGCTTAGGAAAATAAAGGAAGCTGAGATCTTAAACAGGAAGGGAAAGTATAAAAGGGGTCAGGAAGGAGTTAGCAAGGAGTCCTGCTTGAATGTGAAAATGAAAACACCACCAAAAAATCCACACTGAGAAATGGAAATTCATCAGACTTATTCCACTGAAAGGAAGTTAGAAGTCTATGCCATCCCAGGAAGCAGGAGACTCTGTGGCTTCAAGTGTCTCCTCAGATTAGTTTTTCTAATTCTTGCCTCTCTTTCAGTGTTCTCACCACTTCTTCTACTTGTACTGTGATGTATGATATCATCTGCAAGGTCACTGACCAGCCATTATGGACCAATTTCCTTACAAGCTGACTTCAGATCAGTTGCAGATGACTAGTTTGTTTGTGCCAACGATGCTGAGCATTTGAAATTGTTTTAGTATGCAGACAATTGCTTTCTTTCTGTGGAAGGAAAATCTTAATCTACTCCTTTTCATCAGAAATCAGGAATGCATTCAAATATTTTTGTCAATATAAACAGTGTAAATTTATATATCTATGAAAATTTCAATACACTATAGCATTTCTAGGCCATTTATGGAGCTTGATAACTTTCAAAAATATTAATGTTAACTGTAATATATAATCCCAGAGAGAGATCATAAAATAATCTATCTGTTGTAATAATAGTTTGATAAAATATCAATTTTTTTCACTGCTGATCAGCTGTTTTCAATGCTAAGAGGTTACCCAGCTGATTCTTACACCACTGCTATAACAAGGCTGGATGATGCTTTGTTTTCTCTTCTTAGGTCTGAGTTGCATGTTGCATGTCTTCTGTGGGAACCTGTTCCCATAAAAATGCTGTATAAGCAAACGTTTTCTTTACAATATCCTTATAGTGAATTGGAATTGTTTGTCTCCTTATCTGTTGCCTATTTTCATTTTGTGGAGTTTCATGGAATGCCACAGTCTTTAGGGTTTTTTAGTAGGGATTGTTATACTATTACTTTGATTGCTCAACATAAATCTTTTCAGATTGACTGTGCTTGAGACTAGATTTTAACAGCAATACTAGAACTGATTGCACCTCAGGCAGACTACTTAACTATTCAGCATAGAAAATATTACCTTCTCTTTTTCTTCTTTTTTTTTTTTTTTTTTTTTTTTTTTTGGTTTGTTTGTTTGTTTGCTTGCTTGGTTGGTTGGTTGGTTTTTTGGGGTTTTTTTTGTGAAAAGAGAAAAGGATATTTCTACTCTAAGTACATAGCACAGATTTGCCCTTATCCAGAACTATTTCTTAAAATGAGTCATCCATGAAAACAGATAGGTTTAAATTACAGAGAAAATGTTCTGCAAACTAATCAGTGTTGCAAAAGCAGAAATAGCTCAGAAGACCTGGAAAGACTCCAGTTCCACAGCATTCATCCATTTCCCCACTCCCCAGCTGTTCAGTCTTCCTGTCATACTCACTTCTTTTGGGAAATTGTTACGTTTTGTTTTAATGCAAGACTAAAAATCTGTCCAGAAAGGGATGTGTTAATAGGGAGTAAGAAACAAGCCATTTTTTTAGGATTTCCAGTAGGAGAATCACATTGTAGAGGCTGTACTGAGTTTTTTCTTGTAGTCCCTACCATGAATTTTGTTACATACATAAATTTGGGACAGCATATTTAAGTAACAGATAACCACAGAGCATATAATCCAATGCATTCCCTTGCCTGCTCATGAAAAGAGTTGACAGCACAGTGTTTCTGTCTGTGATTTTGATGAGCTGAATCCAAACCCAACCATTTTCTGTTCCATCTGGGACCTGGAAGTACAGGCATTTTAGATTCAGAAGGAAACTTCTTCATCAGTTGTAGAAGAGCCTGGATTACTCTGCAGCACATGAGGTTTAGGTTGTTCATTTTTCAAAACCTTTCCTGCCATGAAACATTGCAACATGGATTTACCTATTTCAAGCACAAATTTCCTTCTGCCTCCCATTTGCATGGGTCTGCTTGGGGACAGGAGATGAAGCAGAGCTGAATTCCTGCCCCTTCTCTCCTCAGCCAATGCAGCCAGCCAGGGCCACAGGGGACAGCTCATCTCAGCCACCACCCAGGCCCAATGCTATATTTCAGGCTGCATATTATTATTTGGAGAAGTGGTTTTCATAAACAGGGTAGTCCTGTGACCTCAGAAATATTTGCAGGGAAAGCTCTGTCCTGTGTGTACTTGTAGAATGGTGAACCCTGAAACACATTTATCATGAGTCAACATCAGTAACACTGCTGATGGCCTGAATATTGTGCTGGAGGGAGCACTACATTGTGCATGTCCTGATCTACCTGTCCCTGAAAAGTTTCTCCTGGTTACCATTTAATCATAGAATCATAGAATGGTTCGGGTTGGAAGGAACCTTAAAGATCATCTAGTTCCAAACCTGCTGCTGTGGGGAGGGACACCTTTCACTAGAGCAAGTTACAGAGGCTCAACCTCGTTTTGAAGACCTCCATGGATGGGGAATCCACAACCTCTCTGGGTAACCTGTTCCAGTGTCTCACCACCCTCACAGTAAATAATTTATTTATAGTATCTAATCTAAACCTACCCTCCTTCAGCTTAAGGCCATTCCTCCTTGTTACATCACTATATGCATTTGGGAAAAGCTCCTTTACAGCCTTGTTGCAATCCCTCTTAACTATCAGAAGGTGCTATAAGGTCTCACTGGAGCCTTCTCCTCCCCTGGCTGGAAAGCCCTGATTCTCTCAGCCTGTCTTCACAGGGGTGGTGCTCTAGCCCTGTGCTCAATGCAGTGGCTCTCCTCTGAACTCATTCCAACAACAGGTCAATGTCTTCCTTGTGCTGGAGGCCCAGGTCTGGATGCACTGCCTCAGATGGGATCTCACAAGCACAGAATAGAGGGGAAGAATAACCTCCCTCAACCTGTTGGTTTCCCTAGTCCTCTCCTTACACACAGGTCTCAGGCCAGTGGTCCCTGAAGTGTGCTCCTAGGAAGTGTAAGACAGAAAACATGGGGGAAACTAGTATGACAATAAAAAGCAGATTAGATGGTGACTTCCCTCCTGACCTTCCTAGGTCAGAAGGAAGCTCCGTGTTGTGGGAGAGGCTGGCAAAACTGTATAGGATCTCATCCTCTGAGGTTTTTCTTGCCTTCCTCTCTTAATAACATTAAAGTAAATCTAACTCAACAGCTCCTCCCCTCTTCCCCTCCCCTCTGTGGCTGTGTCTGGCAGCAGGGCTCAGTACAGAGGTGAGCATCAGCCCTGGGGAGTCCTGTCCTGGGTCTATTACAAAGGATTGCTCCACTGCAGGTAGGCGTGCAGAGCCACACAACAGCACTTCCAAACTTCTGCTTTTACAGATGAATGTCTGTGTGTCTTGCAGATATCTTCGTAAAGTGTCTAGCATTTCAAAATTCTGAAAGTATCTGGATTTGGCATTCATTTTTGGGGGGAATTTTGCAGAAGGATGTTAATAGTAACAATATGAAACATACAGGTAGGTTCGGGTGGAGATTTTAAGCATCTTCAAGATAAACCTGATAAATATTTTTCAAGTATTTTAATGAACCAAGTATACATTAAAAAATATTTCCATCTTGCTTTGTTCAACTCATAAAACTCCCACCAAAACTGCAATATTTTATTTCAACAAAATTAGAAGACACACAGGAAGAAAATCTGTAAACATTTTTATGTTAAATTAAGTGCATTATCTGCCAGACATCTGTATTTGCATTTCTGTTCTCCTAACACAGTTTACTAACACCTACACAAATTCACAATATTTCTCCATGCCATTGAATACAGATTAATTGTTTACATCTACAACCTCTTCTTCCTCTCTCCATTTCTTCTTCCCTCTACCTGTCTCCAAAGAGGTTTGACCAAAACACTGCACCCAACTCAACTACAATCAGCTTTTTCAGGCATTTGGCTGCCTGTGTGCAAAGGCTGAGGATGGACCCCCGGCTTCGAAATCAGACTGTCTGTGTACCAATACTTGCAGAGTCCAATGCGAATATCTTATTTCTGCTCTTCCTCATTATTCTTTTTCCTTTATTCTTTCCATGCTCTCACACTCATGGTTGAGGGAGGTGTAAACAGTCTCACCATAGCCCAAAATACATAGCAGCACTTTGGGAAGTTTGACAAACTGCAATACATCTTTAGATTTCCTGGCTCAGAGACAATGCAGAGAAGAGGGTTCTGGCAAGCTTCCTGGAGATGGGATGCAATTGCTCTGCTCTGCAATATACTGTATGGGTTACAGGCACTTTGAACATTTACAGAGCACCAGTTCAAGAGGAACAAATAATTTTTTAATCTTTGGGTTGTAATTAAATGCAACTTAGTAAATTTTCTACATATGAGAAAGCTGACTGGAAAGACATCAGATTGCTGTGAGCTGAAAAGAAATTATACATGACACTGCACAGAATGTAAGTATGGCACAGTTCCTTTCAAAATGCCTCTCAAATTTTGTCATCTCTTCCTCCTCTGACTTCTTTAGGAAATATGTTCCCCTTCATCACTTCCTTATCTGTATGACTACTCATTTCCTGCACACATGGCATTTGGGACAATTCACAAAATTTCAGATTTCCAGATCCATGGAGCCTGGGGAAAACAGATTGGAATTTCCAGGTGATATTTGTGCACATTGCTCTAAAAAAGATCTGATTTAACTTCACAGCCGTACAAATAACCTGGTTTGTATTTCCAATCTTAGCAATAGATACCTAAATATATTTGAATATTTCCTGGCTTGGTTGGTCCTTAGCTTGCCTTCTCTACAGTGTGCTCTCTTTTGAGCATCCATGGCTTCCTCATCCATAGATTTTTCCAAACTCCTTCTCCTCCTTTACTCAACTGCCTTCTCTTCCCCTTCAGTGCCCACAAATCCCCTGACAGGCAGATACCATCATTCCCACATCTCCTCTGGGTCAGCTCCTTGCATTCCCCCATGTTGCTGTCCCTAAGGCAAGAAGCAGTTGGAAACCATGCAAAGAAATTCCAAATTCTTCCCGTATTTTTTAAATTTGATTTTTCATTTCAAAATTTGGATATTTTTTTTTCTGCAGTGAGTTTGTACTTGTCAAAAGCATCATTATTTATAATGCACTTTAACTCCAGTGATCGGTTTTAGTCTTCATCAATTTGCATTTGTATTAGTGTGATTCTACAGACCCAGATTTTAGAACCAGGAAGCTAATGTTTTCTGAAAAGCTGAACAAGTAGTACAAGAGGTCAAGCACATGAAACTGATCTCTCAAATTGAAAGAAACTCTCATGCAAAAGCAATGCTTCCTTTCTTTCTTTCTTTCTTAAAAGAAAAAAGATAAATAAAAAAGATCACAAAAACTTTGAATGAAGCCGGGAAAACACTTCATAAAGATATGTTTGTCTCACAGCACTTATCAATAGTTTGTATAGAAAACTCAATGCACAAAACAGACTCCTGCCCCTAAGGCGCTCAGCTCCCCCTTTCTCTGTGGGGAGATTCCTTACACTGTAGCACACATGATTCACTCTTGGAATATCAGTATAATAATCATAATCACATTAAAATATTCTGGCTGATCTTTGCTTTTTTGGCTCACGGTCAAAAAAAACCAACCATAAACTGCTTCAAGAATACTGAAGGGTTTTTTTTTCCTTTCCATGAAAAGTCATATATATTTCTCCTAACAGAAATGACAAAAAGCATCAGTAATGGATAAAATCCTGAGAAAAACCAAACCTGTTTCAGATAAACCTCAGCTAAAGACAGCCTCAGAACCAAGGTCCACCATACTGCAGTGGCACTGAGATTTTTTATTATTTGAAAGCAATCTTTCTCAGTATAAGAAACCTTCAAGGGAACAATAAGGCAATTCAAATGTACATAAGAAGAAAAACAGGACATACAGAACTTGAGACAGCCTACTGCATTGTTCTGAAATGATCTGTTCAAGTAGGCATGTTTTAACTCACATCACAGGCACTTTTAAGTGATCTTGCTGCATTCTGCCAGATTGTGTTACCTGTACAAATATAGGTACAAATATTCATATTTGTATATTCATATAAATATAGGCAAATATTTCAATTTGTAAAGTCACAGCATTGGTTAGGCTCATGAAGGATGTGCAAATAAAATTCACAGAAAAAAATCAAGCTCTTCTTAAATTAAAAAAAAAAAGGAGAGAGAGGACCTTTAGGGTATAGGAAGCAGTAATTACCTCTGAGAGAGGCAAGGTTATCTGGGATTTATAAATTTTTCCAAATATTTATGCCAGGTGCTAAAAAGCAGCATTGCCCTTGCTTAAAACTATTTGGACAAGCAGGCTTACAGCTTTCCTCTCTGTGTAAACAGTATAGCAGCATTCTAAACAGATTAATAGCAGTATCAGTTCAAGTCAAATATTTGTGTAAGCGAGATGAGTGGAAAAGGTAGTGTAAGGGGAATATTTTAACCACAAATTCTAAAAGGTACAGAAGTGTCCTGCCTGCATGCAAACAGCCCACCTTGACCAAATCATTCTGTTTAAAATTAAAAGGTTTCGTGACCTAATCCATTACTTCCAGTGACCTAAGAAAGATTTTCTCTCCCTTTTGGCACTCTCAGAGATATTTATGTTTGTGCTAACCATCACAGCAGAGAGGCACCAGTACAGGAGCCTTCAAAAACAAGATTCAGTGACCATGCATTAGACTGAGAAGGGACCACCAATTCTCTCTGATCTTACTGTTGGTTTATGCTACACTTTCAAATGAACAACTAATGCTCAAATTGTCACATCTGCATCCAGACAGAGGGGAAAGCAGTAGAGGGGAAATGGGGACCACATTGCTATGCCATGTCACAGGACAGCAGAGCCCCTGGACCTCAGGGCAGGCTGCCCAGACACAAGCTGCTACTATACAAAGTTATTGCTGCAGTTTTTTGAGCAGTAAGGGTCTTAGCCTACTGCCAGTCTGTAACAGAGGAGAGTCTGGAATAACTCCTATAGCTCCTATAGTCCATAAACCTATTGGAGAAACACAGATTTTTATGGTGGTGTTCTGGGTCAGACAAAATAGACAGACACTAAATCAGGTCGAATTTATGAAGACTGAAAAAGCAGAGGTGATGTTTCTCTCTCTCATACCCATGATCAATGGGTTTGAAGAAAAACTTGGACATCCCCTTGCATATGAATCAACATTGCTGTTCATTTCTGTCTTAATGTTTTTAATTTTTGAATTCAAGTAAGAATTCATTTCAAACAATGAACAGCTATGGAATTAGAGCAGCACATCACAGAGGCTGGACTGTTTTATAGTTTAAACCTGATGGGTCATATTTCACCATTGTTTTCTACATCTGCAATTCTGTATTGTGGAAGACAGAAGTAAAGGTCTTGCAGGAGATTTAAGTGGCACAGCTGTACAGCCTCAAGAGCTGGAGAGAAAGCTTTCTCTGAGAGCAAGCAGAACAAGGGAGCCTAACACAGCTACATGCATTCCTGCTGGTTTGTTAAACCAGGCACTGGTCTTCTGCATGTGAAGCCAAACAGCAATGGTTAATTGATCCACATCACAGACAGCCTGGTGGGAGCAGTCAGTGAAAAGGGAAATCCCCTTCCCCTAAAGTCCAGTCTCTAAAGACCAGCATCTATTGGGCTCTGGGGAGCCTACAAATCGAGCAAACCCACCACCTCCAGTACCCATTTCTGCACCACAGTGCACAGCAGTACAGCCCTAAATCTGGTTTTTTTGGGAACCTCAAGCACAGTTTGAGAGAGCAGAAGGGGAAGAGACAGTTCTGTGTGCATCAGCAGCAAGAAAGGGGTACACTTGGAGGCAGATAGCTCCAGTGAAAGTAAGCAGGAAGCCTGTTAAGTCAGTGGTTAGTGACTTTTTCTGCTTGGCACAGTAAGGGGCATTTGTGTGGCCCAAGCATTATGTGGGAGGTGATGCACCTGGTGTGCAGCTCTACCGGGTCACATCTCCTCTCCAGCCTCCATGTGTGGTCTGAATTTGTCTCTGTGTTAAGCTGGGGATCCAAACCATGACAGCAGAGACTTATTAATAAAGGGGAGAAAAGGAAAATAAATTCTCTATGTACAAGAGCTACAAACAAACAAACAAACATTTCTGCAAAGGAGCAGCAGTTTGTCTGGGAAGAGTAGTTTTTTCCCTCATTATTTTTTTAACTTCATGCAGGGGTGTACAAACAGGTGAGAAAGGCTTTTGAGAGAGACACTTCCTTATCAAAGATGCAGGACCACCTTCACTTGCTGCAGGTGACTGCCCTGGGAGGGGGGAAGAGGGACATGGTCCTGCTTCTGCAGCCAGAGGGATGAGGAGGAAGAAGGAAACAAGCCCTGATGTGGATGCAGGAGCATCAGGAGCTCCCAGAGGGGAAAGCTGTGAGCTTCAATGCTGCCACACCCAGGAGTCCCAACTCTGACCACAAGTTTCTGACCCAAGGGCAGCCAGCACAGCACTTCCCAATTGGTGGCTAAAAAGCCAGGGGCTTTTGCAGAGGCATCTCAGGTCTCTGGCCAAAAATTTTACTCCCTTGCTTCACACCCTGTTTCATTTGCAGGGACAAGGGAGTCAGCCCACACGTAAGTCTACCATGAGATCCCTGACAAAGCACCTTGTGCCCTCTTGGTTTGGAAAAACCTGTAGGATCAGCAGCTCACACTGCTAAACTCCCTCTGACTTCTTCTTGCAGCACAGGTTCCAGTGAAGAAGCCTTGTGTAGGACCTGGTTTTCCAGCTGGTTTTCAGCATTCCCAGCTGAGCTTTCTTGCAGGAAATGTGCACCTTGGAGCACAGCCATCTGCATCGGCTGTAATCCCGGAGGCCTTCCTGTCTCACTGGGGCTGAGGCTAGGAGCAGTGGAGCCTGGCACAGGAACTGTTCTGTCCTGTCCCAGCCTCAGAAAGGCAAAAAGTTAAAAAGAAAACACAAAGCAACCCAAAATACATGACCACAATCCACTGTTGCTCAGCAGTGGCACTGGTCTGATTGCTGCTGTTCACATGAAGTTTAGAAAGGCTTTGTTCAGCCTCAAAAATGTCGTCCCATCTGAGCCTCAGCTTGCAAGAAATGCTCAGAATAAGAAAACCCACAAATGTCAAATATTAACTTTTCGTGATTACAGACAGGGGCTATAAATCCTGGGCTCAAATCTGACAGATAAATGGGTTTGTATTAAATACTTCAGAGGTTTGAGTGCTGAATTTCAGCTGTTATGTTCAAGTACAGAGGTGACGCTCTAAGCAGCTATACATAATTCCTGGAAATGTCATTGCCAAAGAAGAATTGCTGAGGACAAGTGGGACTAGATTAGAGTTTATTCTAGAAGATCAGGAAATGGAAATGGAAATGATGTTTTCACTTAGATTTAGCAGTCTGGTTTTAAGAGGATTCTCCTCAAAAGATTTCCATGTTTCCATGGAGTTAGATTTGTAAATGAGTGGATGGCTCTTTCAGAGGATGATGACTGCTGGTAGTCACAGCCCTGCCTCTCGTGCCACAAATATTTTCTTTCAAAGGTTTGTAATCATAATTAGTCTTCCAGGCACATTTCTCCAGAATGTTGGGTTGTTTCCAGAACACAGGCCAGGATCTTTGTCTTGGATGATGATGCCTCTTCTCCTTTCAGGAGTTACTGGACTGGCAATTCAGATAGAGTCATCTAACTGGTCAGACAAACTGAATCATGAAAAATCTGGTCTCACTCATCAGTGGAATTTTCATTCTTCCACACACAGGAACACAGGAAAGACTCCCACATTTTAAAATGACTAATCAAAGATATAGCTGTTTGTCAAAGACATTGAAAATACGTCTGTGTCCTTACACTGGTGTCAGAAGTGCTACAGACAAAGCACACACTTCTACTTTGTAGCAATGGATTAATACAAATATACCAAACAAGTTATCACCTCTTCTAATTTACTGACAAGGACATTTAACTTGCAGAGTGTTGAGAGAAAACTATTTTCTCTCTCAACTAAAAATAAGAATAATAGCTCAATTGCATACAGAAAGTATGAAAGGCTCTTCAAAACAGGAAGGAGAGGATGTTTTCTGGATGAACAACTCATCTATGCACGTTATTTTCTAGTCCAAGTGGATTTCGTTCCAGATGAGCATCTTTTTTGTACTGCTGCTTGTGTAGGTGGGATACATTACATGTTTGTCTTTCATTAGTAGACTTTAGTTTATTCAATTAATAAATATTTAAAATAAAAAAGATCACAGAAGTCTGGTCTTTTAGATATAGCTCTTGAATATAAAGCACTGCATAGAAAAATAAAGTCACTCGAAATGCAGTTTGTATTCCAGTAACTTTTTTTAACATCTTGATATTGTATGGTAATATTATCCCATAAGAGGGGGGAAAGTACATGTTTGGGGGGTGCGGGGGAGTCTCAAACAAGGATTTTGAGACTGAAACAATTTTTAGAAAAGTTACAGGAAACCCATTTAAATGCATGCCAAAAGTTTTCCAACAAGCCAAGCCAAATTCCATGTAATCTAAGGAACATCAGAGGAACACTCAGAGCCTTGCTATGATTATCTGTGTCTGTGCCTCAATGCAGTCCAATTTTCAGTGCAGTGTGACTTAGAGGGTATTCATAAACCTATCCTTCCACTTAAGTCACATTAAAACTGAATTAAACATGCCACTGAAGTGCTATACCATATGCTTAAGTACCATGCAAGGTATTGATGGAAAGGGGAATGCAATTATTCCAAACTCACAAATACCTGAAGCGTTCTTGCCTTCCAGCAAATCATGTGCTACAAATGAGCTGGCATTTCATCCAGTTAACAATATGATAATTTCTTATACTCTGCAGAGATGCGATTATCTCATTTCCTCCCTCCCTTCCATCCTTCTCACAATTTAATGGCAATTAATATGCAAACACGCTAAAGAGGTTTATTCTTAAATGCACTGACTTGTAATTTAATACATGGAAGATCCAGAGCTAGTCCGTTGCCACATCAGCAGAGATACACCAGTCTGGATAGATGCAATCTTTCCTACAACACCTCTGAATTCAGAGACTGGCAGAAACCAGACTGTGCTGAGCTCCCATGATGAATCAGTTACACTTAGGAGGCTCACACACCTCCACTGGGACAGAAATAAACTGCACTTAAAACCGGGTTTTTCTTTTCTCTATCCTCCCCCTGCTTTCTCATCTTTTAGATAGATGTATTCTTTGGCTTATTCCTACTCACAAGAGGAAAACAGAGGATGCATCAGACTGGTAGTTCAATGTATGAAGAAGAAAGGCCAAAAGTTGAGCCAAAGAATCATAAAACATTCAAGGCTAACGGATGAAACCTTCTGGATGCTGACTGAGTGTATATAACTGTGTGCCTTTAGAGATTATTCTGCAGATAAGAAAGGTCCCTTCTTTTATTTTTTTTCTACCACCTCAGCCAATCCAAGCAAAAGAGCAAGCCTTGATGGTGCAAGCTTGTGCCTCCCAGCCCCACAGTGCAAGAGGCCAAAGGGCCCCTCTTGCTCGGGATGGTCACCAAGAACATGGACTTTCAGTCTAGGCTGCCCCACCACCAAGATGTCAAAGAAAAAGTCAAGTAGACCTGTGGCTGTGCAGAGGTCAATGCAAGGAGCAGATAGCTGTGGCGATTCTCCCTTAGCAATCCAGATTGCTGGAGGCCAAATGAGAGAGTCTGGGACAGTCACAGCCAAATTTAAGTCTGGAAGAAACATTCTTCATTGGACACAACATCTGTTGTCCAGCCCAGAAATTGCAGATGGGGTCTCAGTGGCTTATCCAACAACTAACGATGGGGAATACAAACTTGCAGCTCGGTGGGGGTGAAAGGAGGTGCCTTGAGGAGCTGCTCAACTATCCAGAAGCAGCAAGGCGCCTGCAGGGGCCCTGTACACCTCACGGGGTGCCTTGCCAACACCATCACTACAGAACCTGAAAAACTCGTTAAAACATCTGTGTTAGACTAACAGGCGACCCCTGCTCAGACTAAGGGGACAGTTATTCACTATGTAGAAAGAGCAATACAAAGTGCTTTATTAGGCACATCATAAACATCAATCCTTCCATGGCACCAAGTAAAGCTGTCACAGTGTTGTTCTTTCAATCTCTACCCTTTCACTCATCAGACAGTGATGAGCTGTGATCACCTGCCATCCTAACCAAGGACAAACCTCACACACACAGTCACAAGCAGTTTGGGTCTTTGAAACAGATGGTGAAAGAAATACGCTGTATAAACCAGAAAATTCTGCTAGCAGCTTCCAGGCAAAAAAAAAAAAAAAAAAAAAAGAAAAGGGAAAAAAAAAAGTTCCCTTCCTCTCAACAAAATACATTTCTGAACTGCTCAGAAAAGCTGTACTTTTCACAAGCAGAGACTTCTATGATGCTGGTTGTTTTCCAATCGATTCCCTGGTATTACAGGGGTGCTTTGGCTAGAGGATTTCCTTGGCCAGAGCAACAGCTGAATTTGAATTTCAAATCTCACAGTCTATATAGTGCAGACTTCCCTTTCAGGAAGCACTTTAGTCTTCTAAATCTCAAATTCCAGATTTTAGCAGACTTGGCAAAACGCTAGGATCCATAATTGTGTGTGCAAAATATTGAAAGCATGAGTGGATGCCAACAATCCCATCCTGTGCAGGCAGGGCAGCTATGTTTGCAAAAAACCCTCTCCTGAGAAGGACTTCTGATCCAGAAATGTATTATAACTGTTGCAGCTTTTGGTTCTATAGTACAGGCAATGCAATTAAGATCTGAAATAAGACTGACTGCTGGTTTGTTACAGGAAAACAATGGCAGAGAAGAGACCATAAAATCTATGCAATTCTTGTTTTCTTTGCTTGGGTATCCACAGCTAGGCAGCAGGCAGTGTCAAAGCAGTAGGAGGGTGACTAAAGGAGCCTGGCTTGCCCAGGGACCTCCTCACTGCAGAAGTCACCAACCACTTGCCATCTCATGACAGCAGCTGAGCAGCAGGTTCTCCCAGAGCCTGGGCCAAAATACAGCCTGTTCCCTTCTCTGCAAGACCATCACCTTCTACAGAGAAGGATTGTGATCTTGAACTCATTATGGCTCAGCATGATGCCCAAACCACTCCAGATTTTGGAGACCTAGATGTATAACTTAGTCTAAAATATCTCAAGAGATGCAGCTTGAACAATTTCAGGAAAATGGATTTTAGCTGCTTTTTTTCTCGTGTACTGAGTGCTTATCGTGATGCACTGTTTCAGTTCCCTCAACACACAAGGAATCAAGAAGAGTAAATACACATGGACCAGACACAGTAGCCTGCTGGTAAGTTCTACCACTCACTGGTACAATCTAATGCTGTGACAAAATCAAAGCAACCTCCTTCCACAACACACAGTCTGCTGTAGTTGTTGTTTTTTATTTTCTACCGTGCCAACAAAGTAAGTTTGTAAAAAAATAGGTGCACCTCATTTACATACATATATAAACATATATATACATATAAATTCCAGTACTGTGCATAGCCATGAATGGAAACAAGTCAACTTGACAATTAGCCAATATAAAGAGAGCTAAAAGAAATTTTAGCTCATATACCTATCCCTACTTTCCCTGCCAAAATGTGGTTTAGTCATCACTTTTTCCCATTTAAAAAAACAACAAAAAAAACCCAAAAAAAGAAGTGCAAATGTTTCCTCTGCTCCTGTGTTAAGACATGTAGAAATAGGAAAAGTTACTAACATAATGACTGTATGGACAAAACTTCATAACTTCTATACCCAAAGGGTAACATTGTGGTAGTATTGCGGTTGACAATACTCAGAAATCAGCAGAGCCAAGATTCCTCCCCCAAGCAATTCAAATGAACAAATTAAATCAATAATAGAAAAAGAGAAAGACCGTGACATGTTTGATCTCATGTGGTCATTAACTTCAAGTATGGCTGCCTTTAGCACAACATCTCTAGAGTCCTTAGAAAGTTCAGTCTTAAGGAGAGAAAGCTCTCAATCTGAAAAAAGTTTTAAGTCATGCAGCAGTGAAGATTGCAGAGGGGTTTAAGTGACTTGGTGAAAAGAGTCAGCACCAGAGCTGAGAGCAGCACAGCCTGATCCTGTTGTAAACCCTTTCAGTCACTTTGCAGCCTTGATCCTTCAAAAACTCAAAACATTGCTCAAGTCAGGGATGTATTTTTCAGGAACCTACTGTTTGCAGCATAAATTCCCTGAAAAAAAATAGGTAAACCAAAAAGTAACAAATAAAATAGGAGCAGAAAGCAGTTTCATACCTTTAAGTGCTTTGACAGTTCTAAGTGTTTTCTTCCTGCTCAGGAGGTTTGCTGGCAGCCTTTGCCGACCTGCAGCCTGCTATGTCTTTAATCATGGGCTTCTGGCCATGGTTCATCTGGGAGCTGCTTCTACCTTCCTGGTTAATTTTAGCCTTCCCCATTAGCATTAGGGGAGATGTGATGTCTGGCATGGAGGCAGAGGGAGCACTGGCCTTCAGGCTCTGGAGCAGGGTGGAAATCTTGCTGTGATTGTGACAGGCTTCAGCTTTATGCAGAGACAGGGGCAGTTCTTTCACCAACACACAGGATCCAGGTGGCACGAGGCCAAGGATCCCACTGCCAAGGGGGTAAGGGCTGCCTTGCTGCTCACTTCCCCCTCCTCAACAGTATTTAAAGATGAGAGCAAAGGGAAGACATTGCTGCTCATTTTAGGGCTGCCTGCTTCCTTTGGCCCAAGCAGAGAGGTGTACATGGGCCTATGTTCCTCACAAACATCCCCAAACAAGTCACACAGCCCAAAGAGCTGCCAGCAACTCTCTTCTTCCCCCAGGCAGAAAGCTGGGCAAACTCTGGCCAAGAATCATGAGAAGAAAATTCAGAAGGACTTTAACTTCTGAAATCTTGCATAAATGGCAAAGGCAAGACACTGTAAAAGAAAAGGTTCTGGATATCTCTGTGGTTACATTAAGAAGACACTGATATCTTCAGAGGCTTTTTTTCCCTCTTGACATCATAATTCAAGAGACATGGCCCACATTTATGGACAGCAAGTGTATGAACTGTTTCCCAGGACCATCACAGTAGGAGCAGGATCTTTCTGGTGCACTAATTACAGCGAATGGTGAGGATGAACAAAGTGCACTCCAGAACTCCTTGTAGATGCATTAAAGATGACATCTCTGCTCAGAGGCTCTCCCAGAGCATCCCGTCAGACTCTACTAGTCATGTCACTTCATATTATTTGATGTGATGCCATACACGGCTGATAAATCCAGACAGACATACACAACAATAATGTAATCGTGCCTCCAGAAAATGACAAAATTAGTCCCCTGTGACATTGTGACCAAGTAAATTAAAGCCAGAGAGGAAAAAATATGTTTCACATGTAATTTTTTAGTGGCTTTGTATGAAATTATTCATCTAGTTTTGCTCTCCAAAACTTCTTGCAAGCAGCTGGCTCTATAAAATAGGGACAGTCCTACAGAGGGAATATAAACTGCCCTTTTGTATGTGTAAACACAGAGCAGCCACAAAATACATCCTGTTGACAAAAAGATATAAAAACCACTGGAGAGAAGGAGTTAGTTAGGTATGCTGCAACAAAGCATTCGTTACTTCATCACATCTTTCTGGGAAAATGATGATGCTTGCCATCACGTCAAATTAGAATGCACCTTCCTTACAATTTAACACTGTGCTCCCAGTCCAGGCCTCTAGCCTCCAGGATTTTAGGTCCTGAGCTGTGAGTCAGCAGAGCTACTGCATTGCTTAACTGATTCAAGCCTCAGTCATCGAGCCTTTATCAAAAGGATTGTAGTGCCATTACCTCCCTCCTTGGCTATTACCCCACCTTCAAGGAGCTGAAGATTTCTGTCTATCCTTGTTTGCTTCATCAAAATCTCTTTTGTTCAAGCTGCCATAATGGATCATACAAAAAGTCCATTTCTACTGAAATTCTGGGGTCTAACAGCACTCCATGGCCACTGGTATGCTTGTAAGGGAAACACTGTCCTAACTTCTCTCACCCACTGCACTTTCTCTGCTATCCTTGATTAATACATAGGTTGTAGCAATCCTAGAGTATAAATATTTTTGGCATGAAATGGAACTATTATTGATGTTAAATCATCCTATAAAAGCACTTATGGTAGATTTCACAGATACTGGATAGCATATAAATGCTTTCTGCTGTCAAGCACTGTTTGGGGAAATATAAACACCTTAAGTTCTTTACGTATATAGAACACAGACTGCATGATTAGCCTGACCTGTCTGGAGTGCTTCTCAATCCTTTACCAATTGTACTACAGTTGCATTTTCCCCTTTAAGACAGTAACAACAAACACTAGAAGCAGGACTGAAGGAAACCAAGTCTAAATTCTTCTTCAAACACATTTTTAAACGTTGGGGCCCAAATATTTCAGTAACTTCTGAGAACAAAGCCTGAGGATAAAAACAATTTTTTAGCTCACATTAAAAAAAACCACCATACACTTAAAAGAAAAACACTGAAGCCTTCTTGCTCTGAGGGTGAGACCTGGGATTTGGCTTCAGGAGCACAGAGACTGTGACACCCGAGTCATGACTGTAAGAGTGAGAAACCTCAGAGGAGAGATAGAAGAGAGACAGCAAAGAATGCAGCAAATGGGCAGAAGTGGCAGGAATCAGTGGGCAGGGTTGAGAAACACTCACACACAAAGGCATTGTTTTACCAGAGCATCTCCCCCTCCCCAGGCCAAGACTGAGCCTGGCTCTCCTGATGTTCACCATCCCTCTGTGCAAGGAGATGGTGACCAATGCCTCTCTCTCTGCCCCTGCCTAGGTCCCTAGGGAGAAGTAGCAATTACGAATGGCCAGTAACTACGTTATTTAAAGTGCCAGGGGTCTGTGTAATACTTTTTAAGGCCTCAGGTGCAGTTCAGGGGACAAATAAATGCCTTAACAATGTTGTGTTGCAAAATATTCAGGGGCAGAAAGAGTTTTTTTAAAAACAAACTGGGAAGTTATGCACAGAGAAACAGCAAAGACCAGTACTTATAAAACTAAGTTTGGTAATATCAGCTAAAGCCTGAAGCAAGGCTGTCTCTACAAGATTAAAGCAGTTCCTTTTATGCTTGTTTGTTGGGATACTGTCTTGCAATTCCACAAGTACTTAGAATTTTTTCCATACAATCCCTTACCAGAGTTAGTGCAAATGGAAGCTTCAGAAATAGACATAGATACAATATAAAATTGTTGATATAATCCAGATTCTGTAGAAAACAACTTATTTTAGGAGATGAGGCTGGGGAACGCAGATGAAAAAAGATTATTTCACATGTAATGCAGCAGAATATGAGACAACAAATAAGATTAACTATTCACTTCTTCCTAGATAATAGTAGATGAACTAAACTCTTCACTGGCCTTCTGAATATTCCTCTGTTTTTAGGAACCTGAGCTAACCTGCTTTGAGCAGTTTGCTGAATTGCATGAGCATTCACAGAGTGGACCCCTCTACCAGAAGGTTCCCAAATCCCAGATTTTTATCTTTAACCTTTCTTTGGCTAACTTCCCATGCACAAAGTCATCATAATGTACAATTATTTCAATGAAGCTCCAGAGAAATAACTGTGGTAATGTCTGTGAAACACCAAGTTACCATAATGACGAGCATCAGACTAAGTCAGGAACAAACAGTTTTATCTTAAATATCACAAATAAATAAGACAGAATGCTAAGCATAGAATAAGAAAATTATTAATATTAATAATATTAATAATATTACTTGAGAAACAATCTCCCACTCTGAACAAGGGGGAGGAGAGACTTTGCATTCACGTAGTTAAACACTACCATTAAAGCAATGGAGACAAGTTAAGAGTGCACTGCAGTTTGATATTTCTTGAGTGTCTAATTTTACAAGCATTATGGTACTCTTATAACATTTCTCCTGGGTAAACATCTGATAAAAATACTATGGCTTTTAAAACAAAACCAAAACAAAGCAAAATTCAAACAGGCAAATAATTTGGTGTTATGGGTAATAGCCCATTGCTTGATAAACTTCTGTATTTTAAAAAACACCTGGTAGAGTTTTGAAGTAGTTCTATGAAACAGTCCAATTACCTTCCTGTAAGTAAGCACTGCTTAACACTGAACTAGCACACACACACTACCTCTTGCAATGCTTTCTCAAACTGCTGGGCTACAATGCCTGCTTGGCATACAGCAAGTCTGGGGAAATGCATCCACTTGGGCAGGAAGAACAGACTACTTCTTTTTGCTTCTAGAGGATCTAGCACAGCCCTGAGACATGCTGATAGGAAAGTGGCTGGCTCAGAGCACAGCTGTGTAACATCTGCATTTTACTAGGGGTGATGATTCATGGTTTCTATCTAGCAGTTTCATCTGGTTATTGTATCAGATAGAGAAAGGAGATTCCATAATGTGTGCTCTGGAGCTAAGGCAACAGCCACTCATTTCTTCCCAGCACCTTCATATGGGAATGCACCAACACCTGAGCTCACCCACTGGCACAATTCGCTGCAGAACTGGCATTTTTCTCTCCTCTTTTCTGGAAGCAGCCTGTGTAAGAATGGATATGTGTGTGGGGGATTTACCCTGCAGCACCCCTCACTAGATGAGCCAGACTATGCCCACACTTAATTTCCTTGAGTGTTACTTTGCTGAGAGTTGGCTGATCCTCATTTACTCCCAGTGGGAGCCCACCTTCCCCATGCATGTCCTGAGCCAGGAGATCAGCCCCAGTGCCAGAGCTACCTCCTTCCTCCCAGCTGCCATGGGCCAGGCAGGATGGTGGGTAATGCTGGCTGCCCAAGCAGATGACTGAATCTCTTCTCCTTCTTCTTTGGGGGCTGGTTCCTCTGCACTGGTTGACTTAGACTTAGACTGGCTTCTCTGTTAGAGAACAGAGCAGCTTCTTGCCTGTTTGTATAACTGGTTTGTATCAGTGCAAAAAAGTCCCCTCTGGCAGGCAATTGCTCCCCTGCCCGTGGGGAACCTAGCAGAAAAAGTGGGAACAGGAATATTTTTCAAAAAAAGCTGCCTAAATCTCTACCACCTACTGAGAGGGTCCCTATCTGGCTGTGAGAGCAGTTCACAATCTCTCTGGTTCTTCAGTGGCGTTGGATTGTCAAACATCTGAACTGCAGAAATGCCTTCTTCCTTTTGTGTGTGGCCATGAAAAGGAACCCTGCTCTGACAGAGGCTGGGATCCCATCAGATACAGATTTGGTAATGGTCATCCAAGTGCCCTGCCCTTCCCTTTCTGCATGGAGGTAGCCACAATACCAACACATAAGGATTTATTAACTGTGCCTATTCAGCAGCACTGCTCTACTACAAAACTACAGCAGGGTAAACACAACACCTTAGAGTCAGACTAGGAGTGCAAAGATTCCTTTTTGTCTTAGACCACCCAATTTCCAAACACTGGTCAATGAAGACTTTAGATTTGATAGAGTTGCTTACACTATGCTGTATGCATTTTGTCTCTGTAAAAAGATGATTTGACTTGGCAATAGTTTACTACAGGCTGCTACTTGAAAATACAAATGGAAATAATATTTCTATTCTTTGTTTGTTTGAATGATTTTCCATTTCATAGCTTGAGGGAAACCATCATTTAGAAGACATACTCAACAGTTATGAAGGATTCATAGCCTCCTTTATGGTAACAAAGCTAAGCAGGAACAGTGACTATACATATATCAGTCTTGCGTGGACTTTTTAATTTTGGATGCTAGTACTCTTTAGAGTATCATGCCAATGAAAATTTTGAGAAAATCTAAGTCATAGATGGTAAGTCTAACATAGTTACTTTGTGGTCCAGGCTGCCAGCTAGCAGACATGAAACCCTGGAATGGACCTCAAGTCTAGTCTATCCCCCTAAACTATACATAGAGAAAGGATAATCCAACCATCCTCAACAGACTGTCCTGGGTTACAATGTAAAGATGTGCCAAAAGTATGTGTTCTATCACCATCTGTTGAAACCGTGTGGGGCAGTGATCCTTATCTCTGTGGGAGATATCCTCTGTTAATGGGCTATCTATTAAACCTGTAGGGCAGTGTTCTTTATCTTTTCCACGACCTATCCTTCCTCCAGGAAGATATCATCTGTTAATGGCCCATTGGGTCCCACTGAACGACTGAAAAAATTACATCATCCCATTGTAAAATGCTCCATCCAGAGGGAGGAGCCAAACATTTCCTACCTAGATAAAAACTGAGATTTGGAACACAAGAGCAGCCCTTACCCACTGGTTTCCAGAGGACAAGAGCTACCAGACTTTTCCTACAGGATCACTACTTCAACAAGACTACTTCATCTGGACTGCTACACCACCATGACTAGCGGGGTGTCAGATTGTATTCTGACTCTGTCAGTGGTTTTATTTTGTACTATTGCATGTATTTTAATTTTTTTCTCTTTTTTCCTATTAAATTGTATTTCTGACTTGGAGTCTCTCACTGGTTTTGCTTTCAAACCAGCACACAGACCTAGGCTAACCTGTTCTTAAAATAGTACTCCACAGAAGGTGATTCTTCTCAACTTGCAATTATTCTGAGAATACACTAATCTTTGCAAGACTCTTATCAGGAGAAATTTAATATTTTCCTGAAGGTCATTAAAGACCTCAGTAGGTAGCAGTGTATTTAACATTGGTCCCTGTGACATCACAGAACCATCCCCAGTCTATTTAGTTACATCTCTCTTTTGATGGCCTCATTTGGAGATGTCAGCTAGCCATACCTTAAGTCATTTGTTAAGTATCTTTCTGGATACATAAAATCACTGCTTTATAATCAGGACACTATGTGTTGTTAGTGCACCACAAAAGTCACCACTTGTGCCAGCTACCTGCCCCATTCACCTTTGTCTCTAGAACACTGACATTAGGAGCATTTAACAAGTCCCATTTTTTTCTGAAACCACGTTTACTTAGCTTTAAGTATAGTCATTTTGTTGTCTTTGTCTCCTACTAAAGCTCCAAAATAGGCAGCTGACACAAGTGATATCAAATTAACCAATCTACAATTAGTTACCAAGCATGACAGAACTCTACTTCTGTGACGGAATTTCCAAAATACAGTAGAAATTGCAGCCAGTGGGATTTAAATCCCTGCAGACATTTGTTTATGAAGCCTAGTGTGCAAGTGAAACAGGACAATAGCAGTGGAAAGGATTAAGCCAATTTTTTGTCCTGCTCCACCTTTCCACCCCAGGCTCCTTTTTCTGGAGCATAAGTGTGTGAATTTGGCTTAATCATGTGGAAACCTGAGGCCATAAGCCATGGGCATCTGGCCAAGATATACCTGCAGGCTTGGCAACAGCTGTCTGCAGTCAAACAGCATGGAGAGCGTTTTCCTTCATGGATTGAAGCACTAATGGGGCCTTTCTCCTCTGCCCAGATGTTGATTTTCATAAAGTTTGCGGGGGCTGATATCTATGAAGTAGCTCCTCTGCTAAATTGGTTAGAATTAGTCTGTGGGTTTGGAACTATTTGGACAGGATCTCGCCAACTGAGATCTTTTTTGCCTCATTTCTGTAGGAAACCAAACTGAAAATTCTTCTTCTGACTAAATAGTCTTTTTTTCTTTTCTTTTTTTTTTTTTTTTTCCTTGTATCCGCTCAGGCACTGAGAAAATGGAAAGCACTTCATTCTCACGAGATCCAGAGAGCCTGTCACTACTTTCGAAATCAGGCAAATACTTATTGAATCGCTTTTCATATCATTAGCACTTAACCATCATGAGTGATTCTAGACAAAAGTAATGTCTTGGTACTTCTTCGATTCAAAATCACTTTACGCCCAGGCTGTCATTAAGTGATTGTCCTCTGTGGTTTATCTCTTGAGGAGAGCTTGGGATTAATAAATTTGAAGACAAGTGAAGCACTCAGATCACCCAGAGGTAAGAGTTTAAGTCCTGTTCCTCCCCTCAGCACTGCCAGGTGCTCAGCCCCCAACTCCATGTGCTAGCCTCTGTCTCTCCACATAAGCACCAATTTTCCCTTTCCCTTTGTGGGCGGCCCAGCCAGCACACATGGAGATCCAGGGAGATGCCTTAATGAGGGGCACAGCAGAGCCCCAGTCTTTTGTGGATTCACTGTGAGGCATCTTAGAAAAATTGGCCCCAAATACGAACAATGGTAAGCAGTTTATTGCAAAAAAATTCTTTTTAATGAGTCATGATGGGGCTTTTGAAGAGCAAGGAATACAAAAGACATTTGCTGACGGCATAAATATGTGAAATCCTGGCGCTAAATGAAGATTTCCTTTCTTGTGCAATACAATTAGTCTTTTAAATTTTAACAAGGCCTTTCAAAATATTGTGAACTCTCCTCCCAACCTGCTGTGCTGCCACAATTACATCAGAAAATGACTGGGGAGAAAATTACTGGGACATTGCTGATACTGCTACTTTTTTAGCATGTTTTTCTGCCTTAGTTTCCCTAATAGCAGCAACAGCTAAAAATGTTAGGTACATAACCCTGAAGATTCTTTTCCCACAGTAAATTAAAGATATATCATTCTTACATGAAACATGTGTTGACATGTGACTGTCAGACCCTGGTGTAGCAGCATCAAAAGATTTTTTCTGAAAGAGATTTGACTTGCACGAAGAAACCCCTAAAGGAAAATAGGTGGTTTAATATATTTTTGGTAGGGAGAAAAGCCATTACATTCTTGACTTTGCAGAAAGACAAGCATGCATAGATCCATATTGTCCCTACATGATGGACTGCCCTGCCTGAAAGAGCTCTGAACCAAAGCACACCTCAGCTTTGAAAACCATCTTTTCAACCTTTTTATTTAGAAAGATCTTTTTGCAGTCTGAAAGCCTAGGATTCAGGGAATAAAGAACATGCTATGTGAAGAATTAAGACAATGGCAGAAACCTGCACTTTGTCATGTATATATTGTGTATTACCTGTGAATTTCCAGCCCTTTTGAATACTAAGATGGAGGGAGGACTTGTACCACATTTAGACATTAAAATCTCTTTTAAAGTCACATGATGCAGAGACATAATGGCCTATTTTCTAAGCAGCTCCCTGTGCAAATCCCTGTTTGCATGATGGATAATATATCTTCTGATTGCACAAAAAGCACACATTGACATTTTAGTGATGTAAAACATGTGCTCTTGAAGTGTTCCAGAGATCACCACACATGAAATTACAGGAGCATTCTTTTCAAACACTGGTCATGAATGCTAAGCCTCTAAATTAATGTTTATGTTTCTAGATATGAATTACAGAAAGATCCATTTATAATCCTAATTTTAAGTACCTACTCTTCACTCAACAAAATTATTTGCACACATTATTAAATCCTAAAACTAATTCTTTTTTAGATAACAAAATGGAAAATTCTTCACTAGTATTAATGACCATAGCACCCTTCACTGTGAGAAGGGCCAGCAGAATACCAAGGAACTTCTTTCTGCATTTGCAGAGGAAGAAATTAATGTACTATCCACCTTAGCTGATAGAACTCGTTACACCCATTGCCTCCTCCTAGGAGTTCTGTGACATGGAGATCAGAACAGTGCTGGAAAAGATGTGGGGTAACTGACTATTAAAATATGCATCCTGAACCTGTTCTCAAAACCCACTTCAGCAAGCACTGCTGCTCTTTCCCCTGGGAACCTATTGTCTTGTTCTCAGATCATCAGAAGATGGTTCTTCTCTCTCCCTGCTTGCTTAGGCTTTGACCCAGTAAACTACAGTCCCCAATCCCGGTTTCAGACCAGCACCATTGATTTAATTTTATCTTTTCCAAGAATAAAAAATAGAAAACTGAGGAAGTACAAAGCAAAAAGAGTTATCAGAAAGAACATGCAATCTTTGTGATGGTCTCAGCACTGAATTAAAGGGCAGAGACTCTCCTCTGTCACAATGTGCTAGCAAGCACAGTTAAAATAAATGTTGCTGCTTGATGTAAAAATGAGAAAAATTTTGCAAACATTGGGATTATTAGACATCTGCTTTAGCGGAGTCCAAATCAGAGCTTGGAGTCTGTTTCTTTCACAGAGAGATACCAGAGAACTCAAAATGTTACACAAGAAGAGGCAACTTCCATTCTTCCCATTTCCAAATATGAACACCAAGCCAGAGGTGACGGTTGTCCACCCTCCCAGGGCCACAGCTGAAGAAGGGGCAGGAGGCCACATCAGCTGCCCCTCTGAGACACTTCACTACTGGGCTGAGGGAGAAAAAGGCTGTGGGATATTTGGCATATGACTAGAGGAAGCAGTTTAGCATGTTCAGAAAAATAAGATCAAAGCTTTATCAAAGATAACTGACACTTTGAAACCTTTAAGTCAAAATATATATTAAATTAACTAATTGATTAGTGTTGGAATTGGTAATGATTTTTTTACTAAAAGGATTATAACAGCTGATCAAAGTTGAGTGTGACGAAATGGCAATGACTGGTTTCTCCTCCTTTCACTGGTCTGATGCACAACTACACTTCTCTTCTAACCCAGAGTCAGGAGAGAAGGAGAAAAAAGAAAGGACCCCCTGATTTGAGATACCAAACCCCATCCCACTGATCTAGGACCTCTATCCATTAATCAGTCCCATGCCAGTAAGTTGGAGGGCATAAATCTTCTGTCAGGATGAATCAAAGCAGGACATCATGTGAGTATTTTATGCTATGATTCAATTACTTACAGATACATATAGATCTTGCTCGTTCCCCGGAGAATTTTCTGCACACACATAATGATAGTAATTGTAGTAAAAATCTCCAGGATCTGTTGAGTCCAAAAGAAATCACTTCTAACCCTCCCAGTCTTCAATTATCCTCTTATTGCTAGGCATAAACCACCCTGTGCTGGTGGGAAAGACAGGACATTTCAATAATAGTGTGCCCTGCCAAGGCTGATATAAATTCTCATTCACATATCAGCTTGTTTCTGTGCAAACCCACGGGCTTTCTCCATTATGGGCTTCCTTCCAACATCAGGCTGTTACACTAGCTAGCAAGGAGCTGAATTCCTAAAAATATTGACAAGGAACATGTCAATGCCTGTGTGTACTGATACCAAGCAGATCTCATTCCAGAGGTATAGCCTTTTTAAACAGAACATGCTTGCTGGAGAGCCTGTTGGAACAGACTGGGCTATTCACTATCCAATGCTGGGCACTGTGGCCAAAGACCTGAACCCCTTCATCCCCAAGCTAATCATCCAACAATCTAATGACTTCAGCAGATTCAAAATGGCTCCAGAGGCCATATATTTATTCTTGGACACACATAAGCAATCCCTGATGATTTCCATGGCATATTGCTATTTTTACATCCTCTTCATTTTTCAAGTGTGAAGAGAAGTTATCTAAGAGGCCAATAAAGTGTGACTAAAGGATCAATTTCACACAGATTTTTGCAGCATGAGATGTATTTCTGTGAAGACCTGGCATTATATCCTGACATCTCCCTGGAGACTCATTTACAAATGCTCCTGAGCAACACCTTTTCCTAAAACATTTTGTAGAGTTTTATTGTACAGCTAAAAACTGCCTGGAACAAATCCTATTCTGTCCCTCCCCTATAACTGTGACTGGACTCAGCAGCCTATATAACCACCCAGAATTTCTATGTCTCACTTTTGGACCTTGTAAATCTATACCAACCCACCCCTCTTTTGCTGGTCCTGACAGTTAAATTATCCCTGGATTTTTTCTGTCCCCTTTCTCACTTTCTTGTCTGCTTTTTGTGCATGAGTGCTTCTCTCACATACCCTGTGGCTACAGCTGCATTCGTCCGTGTCACCCCTCACCAAGTACCCTCAGGACACAGCTATTATTAATTGTTTGCCACGCCTTGTACAAGGAACCCTTCTTTGAGGACAAACCCCATACTGAACCTGGACAAGACAAAAGAAGGACATCTACTCCTCTCTGAGTTAATTTCTTAAAGATAAAGTGAGGGCTTCTGCAAAGAAGTTCCTCTGTCCATTAGTCAAAGAATGAAAATATCTGGGAGGGTTTTACAAGATGTGAAGGAATTTGGAATGGCTCATACAGTAAAATGGAAATGCAGTTAGTATTTCGGATGAGCCATCTTTCAGTCACTGTATTTGAATTATTTAATGTTTTCATCCATCATATGATGACTCTGTCAAAACAAGAAAAAAATATATAGTGTAACATCCGTGGTAGAAAACCAGAATCTATTACAACGTGGTCTAATGCCAAGGGGGAATTTATCAACAAGAAGGAAGTTATGCTGTTGCCAAATGGCTGGTCCTATAAGTTGACCCAATTAAACTAACATGAAAGGTTCTTTTTACACTCTTTTCTCCAGTGTAAAAATAACTTCTTATAGTTTGAAATACATTTGTTCCAAATGTTTCTAAAAGGCTGAATGTATGGCAGGATCCACAGCATTTACTGGCAGCAAGAGTGATAACTGCTAAAAGCTGTGTAACCACCTTTTACTTCCTGAGCTTTGATGCCAAATTCTGCCACAAAATGAAGTGAAATGGCATGTTAGACACTAGAGAATCAAACTCTACTTGGGCTGACATAAGCATCATGCTCTGCAAGAAAACCTCTGAACAACTCCCCCAGTTCAATGTCCTGCATTGTTCATAAGTTGTAATTCATACAATTAACAAGTCTGCTGTTGCTGCTTTAAAACAAAAACAAAATGCACTTCTGAGAGGATATATTTATTGTACCTGGGGTTTGGCAAAATAAAGTATTATTCACTCTTAGGTTTATAAATTATCTGAGATAATTTCAATGTGGAAAAGCAAAACCTTTTTCCAATATAGACATTTATTCTATTTACATTTCTGTCAGCCCTAGAAATCGGCAAAGCTGAATACAGTTTCCCTGGAGTACAGCCCAGTGAAGAATTGGCGAATAGTTTATATTTTATAACAGTGCCTTAAGTCTCTGTTATTAGCTATGCATTTGGAATAGGACATTTCCTGAGTCCTCATTTACTGCCATGGTATTGCAACATTAAATCAGGCTTTAAGTTTTTGTTTGCTTGTTGCTTTGGGAATTTTACTCATTTAAAGGTATATTGCTTTGCTACATGGAGAAGAGGAAAGAGACAAAGAACAAAAGACTCTTGTTTTGAAGAAGGAATTATGCTATTAGAGGTTGCATTACGTGTACATTATGTGTAACAGAAAAAATACATATAATATGTACAACCTTGCATGTGTAATTTAATTTGCATGAGGATTTTCTATTCTCAAAAATTAATAATATTATTCCCTTTAGTATTCTATTAAAGAATCAACAGTAATTTAAAATCATTAGAATCATTATTACTTTATATGTGCATGCAGAAAGGAAGTTGTACAGGACCTTTTTAGCAGAAATAAATACTGTGTCAATCAAAGTAAATTTCTCCCTTGATATTTTAATTTAAACATAACATTTGGAAGGGTTTGGATTTAAGCATGTTAGATTTCTTTTACTTTGGATGCATTCATTTTTTTTTCTTCCTTTTTCTGTAGTCTGCATTCTTTTGGAGTGTCAGGAGCTGCAATTTGTTTCACTAAAGCCAAAAATGTGGTTTTGCTTTGTATACTTAGCACTAGTTTCTATGTAAGATACACACTGGACAAATCTCAAGTAAAGGTCTCTTCCAGCAGGTCAGACGTTTGCTGCCTTTTCCATATGTTCTGAACTGTGTTGCTTGCTGGCTGTGTGTAGAAAAGGAGGTTTGAGAGAGAAATCAGTCCCCCTTGCACATCTGGAAATGTTGATGGTCAGTTAGATTTTAAAGCATTATGGTCATTCTCCACAGCAAAGATCCAACATACCTTCAAGGCAAAAGCAGCGATTTCCAAATGCTCATGACATTCCAGTGGTCATTTGAAATGAAGAGAGAATGGATTTTAAAAACCTCACAAGTGACCTTACACCCCTCAGGGTGCTCCTGCCAGTGTCTAAACTTTTGCACTGCTATTGCAGTAAGACAAAACACTTTTGTTGTTGTTTTCTAGAGTGAATTCAAATTGTCAATATTATTTACGTCATGACGCTCATCCTGAAAAAGATTAAGGAAAAAGGAAGACAGGAAAACATTCTCAGGCAAGAAGTGAGCCCTGTTTCCTTTAAAAAAAGAATTAACAAACTGTGCTATACGTTCCTAGCTAAATGGAAAGATATCATATTTTTAAAAATAAGACTGTCTATGCAGAGAACACATCTCTAATTCACAAAGTACTGAGTTTTATGTATACAGCTTTTACAAAATCTTTCTTCTCAAGAAAGCACTGTATGTTTATCTGGTCTCCTGGAATACAGAGAAGGGACATATGGTGAGCATTTTTGGACCATCAATCAGATACTAGTTCATCAGTCAAATCTGTGCAATGTAAACACTGACCCAAAGAGCAAGGTTGTTTCATGATATTTTATAAGTGTAATTTGTAATATTATTTACTTTTAGATTCTACGCTGGAAGTATTTTAAATTTCTCAGTGCAAGAGTTTGACCATCTGACATCACTTCAAGAAGAATAGTTTTCCTGAAAAGAATGGATAAACACCTCTAAAAATCAAGCTCCCCCACATCTGGAAGCATAACTGCAGAGACAGTCAAAATAACTTGTCACCTTAGTTAACTGTTGGTTGACTCAAGACCCTCTGTACTCTCCCAAAGACTGTATTTCACACCAGGATTGGTGATTCTCATTTCCTTTTGCTTGGCCCCTTTGTTGGGTTCTTTTGTGTTTGACATCTAAGTGATATTCCTGAAAACATTTTGTCTTAGTCTGAATCTATTTGCAGCAAAACTGATTTTTCAGTATCAAGAGACCTACAAAGGTGCATAGAGCTGTCATGTTACAGGAGATCAATGGCTATAATTTGCAGTCAGATGAAGTGAGATAACTGCAACACAACCATGTGGTTGGGGAGTGGGCTGAACCCCACACCCTGGGAGATGTGAGGTGTTTGCTCACACTGCCTCTACTTGGCTCTAGTATTATATTCCCTGTATGTAAGATAAGCTCTCTTAAACCCTTGCAATTTAGATATGAAAAGGTCTTGCAAGCTTAAGGTGAAATTCAGAAATTGACTTGTGAAAATCTTGATGTGTTGGATTAAGTGCTGCTGACTTGCCACACTGTGGAGAGATTTATAAGGCTCTTTATAAGGAATATTTTCCACTGTAAGTTTAACAGGTAGCATGGAACTGGAGACATGGAGGCTCTGCCACCTGGCCATAGCTGCAAACAAAGGAGCAGTACCCTACTGTGTAGGCAATCCCTTTGGCTTCAGCATTAACACACGTAAAGTTAGCTTGAAAACATCAAAACTCTATAGACTTCCATTTGTGCCACTTCCACTGGATGTAAATTCCAGGTAAGGATTTCCAAAGGCACAGTGTTTGCTTTGGATCTTGGAGCAGAAAGCTAATGTCAGCTCTAGACTTGAAAGAGTAACTTCATCCTCTTTTCTAAAGATCCTGGTTTAAGGGTGTTGGGGGTTGAATGCTTTGCTTTTCTTTCTGTGGAATTTCTCCCATTGTTATGCTAAGTAATTGTGGCTACACCTTAAAACGACAGATAATGTTCTCTCGTAGGGGGGTGGCTGGAGGGAGGGGGGGGGGGAACCGCAAAAGGAAAGGTGGGATAGGGGGGTCTGGAGCGGGGGACGCTCTCTCTCTCGCTTGGCTCCTGGAGTGGGAAGACAACCTGGGCTCTGCTCTGGCATCTTCCCCTGTCATCCCAGCGCTGAGATCCACGCTCCCTGCCTTTGGACATCGCTCCGCGGCTCTCCCAGCTCACCCTACTACCTCCGGACACTCTGCTGAGCACCACGACCGACACCGTGAGGGGGGAGTAACTTTCCCCATCCTCTCTCTCTCTCCCCTGGGCCGCGGCCGCCATCACCCAGCCCTCTTCAACTGCGCGGGACCTGCCCTGCCCCCACAGCACCGGTAACAGCACAGGGAGACGGCCTGTGGCCAGAAGGGACTGGAGTGGAGCTAGACTGTTTCTGTTGCCAATTTGTATAGCTGTTGTTGTTTTTTTCTGCTTTGTTAAATACCAGTAAAGAACTGTTATTCTCATCCCCATATCTCCTGCCTGAAGGTGTCTGAATTGGACCTAAAATAATTAAAAGGGAGGGGGGTTGCACTCTGCATCGCAGAAAAGGGGCTCCTGCCTTTCCTTAGACCATACCTGTCTTTCAAACCGAGACAAAGGGTTAGGCTCTCTTGGTACTCTCTCCATTTCAGTTTTTATATATGAAATAATTACCTATTAAAAAAAGAGTTTATAGAATGTTTAAAAATCTCAAAAGATAACCCTTAAATTATGAAATAAACTGTTCAAACATTGTGTAAACTATATTTTAAACTGACCAGTTGTGGTAAATAATTTGGAACATAGATAAACAAGACGGGTATTTTGTTCGGCATGCTAGGGCAATTGTTTATGAAACATTCTTCAAAACCTCTTGAGAAAATGCTGAGAGACATCATGGAGCAGCAAGGAAGCATGAGGCTCCATAGGGCAGGCTGAGTGGAAGATGACACCAGCAAGAATCTCTGGAGCAGTCGCTTTGGGGTCTGAGCCCAGACCACAAATTGCAAAAGAAACCTCTGGGAAGTCAAGGGAAACACAGTCCAGTAAATTCATCTGAGAGCAGATCTTTCCCAATGCCAAAACTAGCTATGTAGGGTATGGCTTGGGTAGTGGTGAGGTAGCAAGAAGCTCACCTTGAGCCCCAGTGAGCAGCTTTGTCCTGTGTGACACTCAGAGCTGGCATGTCCAGTCTAGATGAGCCTGCAACAGAAGCCATGGGGCAGGGATGGTCATGGCATCCTGTAGATATTCCCAGAGGCTTGTATTTCAGGTGATCTCTTCCTTTACAAGCTATGGATTGATTTTAAGGGGCTTTAGTGTAATAGGCTTAGCTCTGGCCATGTTTAATCCATTAATCTTTTCGACATGCATTAGTTTGCTAAGAGGCAAGGCAAATTCAGGATGACAGTGAAAAGGAGACCACATTCAAGTACTAATTGTTTCCATGTCAAAGACCAAGCATGAAGATAATCTGCATAAAGCTAAGAGATTCCTTTTAAAGTGTAGCATAACCAGGAACACTGTTAGTATCTCAGGCATTACTTTATTTCAGATATGGCACAAAGTTCTGAGCTAAATTAAAAAGCAATTAATTTTCAGCTCTGATTCACTCTTGGATTTCCTGAGTGTCCAGCATCTCCAGCCAGACTAGCCTTGTCACTGGCCACTCTGGTGCCAAAGCCATTGCTACTGCCACACAAGGTGAAGGGCCAGCAGGTAAATTCTTGAGAGATGGATGGGATTTCCAAATATAACTCTGGGAAATTTCCTATTATCAAGAATCTAACCATTTAACAAAGAGCAGATGACTGATATTAATCACGCTGAAGTAAACAGGCGATGTTCTTGATTACAGTGTAGTGCCTGTGCTGACTCAGGGCTTGCAAATGTGTTATGCTCAGACCTTGTTCCTTCAGCAGTACTTTACACTTCTCCTGCTGCCAGCAAAGCCCAGCTCCCTTGAGTAACATTGACATTCATGCTAATAAAATTGATTTTAAATTAAATTCTGTGACATAAACAGACAAAAGCAAAAGCATGAGAGGGCAAGACTATGAATTCATTATCCTGGAGGTGACTGTCAGGCACTCATGAATTCTAGTCCCATGCCTCCAGAGCAGGGACTGCATGTAGGGCAGGTTTGCTTCTTCATCAGGCTGAGCTCCGTGCTGCCCAGGACATGCCTGCTACACCACCACGAATTCCATCCCATACACAGGCTCTCATTAGAGCCTTGATCACTTGGGGCTTGGGCATCCGTGTGACAAGGTGAGTACATGCTGAAAAGTGAGGCAGGAGTCAGGTTCCTCAGTACAGCAGATTGAGGGTAGGACTCAGCTCAGCTGACAAGACCGGAGGATTTGAGTTCCTTCAAACTGAGGAGAGAGCCAGATCACAAAGGAGAGGGGGAACAGAGAGAATGGCAGGGCTTTTTCTTCTTTGTCTCTTGCCATCCTTTAGAAGAGAGAAGTAGCTTCCTGTCCTTTGCACAGAATTGTCATGCCCGAGGTGGTTAGGTGCACGCTGTGAGCCTCAGCATACTTTGTATCCCAGGGGACTTCAGCAGAGGAACTTCTAGTCCTGAGTCTAAGTTCAGCCAAAGTCCTGGGCACTAGTGGGAAAGTACAGTAGCCCTAAGTGCTGGGAGAACCTAAAGAAAGGCCTATGTCATTTGGGTACTTCTAGATTGAGAGACTGGCTGAGCAGGACCTTTGTTATATTGCACTTGGGCTTCCCATAAATGTCCCAGATCCTACTCAAGTTGTAAGAGCTCTTCCATCAATCTGATAATAACAGACTTGTCTCAGACAGAGCAAGCAACTCTTCCCTCATCTGTTCCTGATGCCCAGCACAGCTGATTGTCCTTTCTCTCTGGGCTGAGTGGGACAAGTTGCTATGGCTGAGTATTGCAAGAGCCACACAGCTCACTCATGGAGGCATCACACAACAACCCCCAACACCACACTGAGGGGTAGAAAAAGCTAACTTACAAGTTTCAGTCCACCTCAAGAACAGGAAACAATGTCCCAGGAAACCTATGGAGAGGAGCATTATCACCTCATACCTGAGCCCCATACTCATATCCTGACTACAGTACAGTCCATCCTTGCAGAAAACCACCTCTACATTCCAGTGTGTAAGAAAAGGACACTATGTGGATAACATTGTTGTGTTCTATTTTGACAGGAGAACAAACACCTCCAAAGTATAGTAAAAAACTCCAGGAAGGTTCCTATTTGCTTCATTATCAGACGTTATTTCTTGGCTTTGATACAGTTCCCAGTTAAGTCAAAATTATTTTTGTCTTTAACTCTGATGGAGCAGCATTATACCCATTTCACACTTGCACTGCTCAAGAGAGATTTCTTATAACTCTTAGGGGATAATGTGCCTGGAGAATTATGGCTGCTCTGATTTTTGGTTTGTCAGTGTTATATATGCATTTAGTTTAGCTATGTTTCAGACACCTCATGCAAAACCCACAGGCATTTGATAATTGAAATACAGAATTCAAAAGTTGTAATACCTTCTTGAAAAAAACACATCACTGAATTTTGTCACAGCTTGACTATCAGCCATTAACTTTCCAGCTGGATGTCAAAAATTTTAAAGAACATATCATATCAACAAATTAATCTGGCAGTAATTTTTAATAGTCATTAATTCAATGTTACATAGACAAAGCACTGAAAAATGACGAGACATTCCGGCAGTAGTTACAAAAACATTCATCCTTTAACAAGCACACATTAGTTAGCCAGTCAGCTTTGAAAATAGATTGACTGGAGCTGTTTTGTAAAACAATTCTGAAAAGACTCTGAGCACATCTGCTGCATGTTAAACTGGAAAAATCTGGCACCTGGAGAACTGTTACATGCAGCATAAGGACTGTCAGACCCTGCAATATATCCCACACCAAGAACTCTGCGCGATGTAAAGCAGGTTATGTCAGACTCAAGAAGCAATGTTAGACTCTGGATACAGCACACAGTAGAAATTTGACATCCTGTTTAGGGGGAGCACAGGCAGACCAGCTTGCTCAAACTGTGATTTCTGATGCAGGAATTAAGGTTTAGAAACAATCTGTGACCCATTAACTTATGCCAATGAGAAGAAGAGCCTGCTGTCCTCTGTTCCTGCTGGATAAAGCCTCTGCACCTCCTTCTGCAGGCAGTGTGGGTGGGGAGCTGGCTCCTGGGTGGGAAGTTGCAGGTCCTCCTGCAAGTCATGCAGGGAGCTGGCAGGACTGCCTTCCCCTAGAGGAGGGGATCCAGGAAGCAGATATGATTCAGCTGCTAATGATTGAGCTGTACCTAAAACAGAGCTTGTAGTAGAGCTGCATTTTAACCCTTGGGTTGCTGGTCTCCTAAAACATTCATATACATCACCAGCTTCTCCCTGTAAGGGGAGAACAGTCTCTGCTGTCCTCTGGGACACTGGAGGTAGGAAGGAGTCTGACAAAAGCAGGGGCACTTTTAGCCTGCTCTACCAGCAGCAGCCCAGAGCAGCTCCAGATGCCCTGCCTGAGCACCCCAGGGACAGAGTTTCCCATCTAATATCTGGGAAGCTGGTGTCTGAGCAGACCCTAACTCTTGCTGGCTTCTCACCCAGTGCACACACTTTGAGACACTGTAGGTGACATCCCTGAGCATCTCAGGCTGTGCATGTCCCCTCCAGCAGGCAGGCAGGCAGCAGAGGAGCAGAGTGCTCTCTCTGGATGACACAGAAGGAACAAAGAGATGTGCATGGCAAGGGGTGAGCCTCAGGTTGCAATAGCGAGACAAGAGCGGTGGGAGAGAAACAGGATGGAGGTGCTTCCCAGGATGGGTGCCAGAAAATCAAGGTTTCCCTTGCTCATTTCTATCCTGCAGCTGCTCATCACCAACAAATCCTGCAGCATTGAATAAACTGGGCTTTTGAGTTCCCATAAGAAATTTAGGAGGGAGAGAAGAAAGGGAATGGGGTCTTCTGAGGGTAGCCCAACTTTGTTCTGAGTTTATTGAAGTGCATTTTGGGACAAGCAGGCTGAACAGGGGACAGAGCCTTGACCACAAAATAGCAAAAAGTATTTTGACAGATTTTACAAAGGGAGTGGTCTGGGAAAGTTTTAGAAAATGAGAAAATTATGCAACTTTTTGTTAGATCTGGAAAACACTAAAATATATGTATAATGTGTATTGACTATAATGATTGTTGGTTGTGACTCATCAGCCACATAAGCTTCTGTTGCCTTGTATCTTCCATGAAATGGGGGGAAAGAGACACAGGGAAAGTCATCAACAAAGATTTGTTTTCTATGTATTTTGTTTCTTCTGCCTTTTCCAGTCTTTCTGCTTTAGGTTCTGTAACCAGAACAGTATAATTAAATGGAATTATTTGTCATGAAAATACTACAGCAGGCTAGAAGCCACCTACTGCAATATCCAAAGACCTCTTAGAGGATTAAAGGTAGGGCAGGGAATCGCAGCTTTGTTCAGCTCTGTTTTCATTGTGTACAAATTATAATTTGCTTCTGTATTTTTTTCTTGATTGCTTTATTTGGGTGGTTTGTTCCTACTATATCCTGGGGCTTTTTGCTTCCCCTAAGTAACACCTGCTGTTGATAAATCTCTGTAACATACATGCTACACTCCTGTGTTTAAGTACTCATTAAGTCTAATGGAAATCATTTGCTTTGGGTGGTCCTCACCACATACACTATTTCCATACAGTACTCTCTCTACAAGACAGGCCCCACAAAATGTGCTCAGCCAAGCAAGCCTGCTAACAGGGCTTGAACAAGCCAAGGCTCTGTTAAGATCAATGGTTTGGTTCACAGGGATATCCTATGCAGATTCCTGCCAGTCACAGATTGCTATGTGCAGATCCTAATCCAGTCAGAAAGAGTGCAGCCTGCCAGGCTGTTGGATGCAGAAGAGCTCTCATGGAGTTGTGCTGCTCTGGCACCAGGAGGAGTGAGGAGCCCACACCAAGCCAAGTGGCTTGGAACGTGCTGATAGCACAAGTGCCAAATCTCTTAGAGAGAAACTGGGGAAGCTGAGCCTCTCCAACACAGCTTTCTTCCCTCCCCAGCATTACTTTCAGTCTTATCTGGCCCAGATTCAGGACCTGGTTTTCATTCAGTCATAATTTCAAGTAGGCCCAAGAGAACTTCTCAGGCATCTTAGTCATTTATAAGTGCGTGCCCTGGGAAGGCAATGCAGAACCAAAGCACCACGGGCACAGCACTGGGCAACACCCCTGACTCAGGAGCTCTCCTGGAGGATCCACAGGAGCTGGATCAGGCAGGGGAGGAGCTGGCTGCAAACGTGCTGAGTGTCAGCAAACCCCTTCCCATCAGGGGGCTGAGGGAAAGGGCTGACACTGCCTCAGCATTATCTCACTGATCAGCCAGCCCACGAGCTGCGTGGGATTTACCAGGACACAGAGCTGGGGAAAATCAGACCATGCTTAGCCAACTCAGCAAGACCACAGGAAGTTTTCAAGAGCAGAAGCCATTTCTAAAATAGTATTGAAGTATGAAATATTAAAAACAGGAAATTACTATACATGATAGTGCTGGGGACTAACCCTAAAATTTTCTGTCTCAGCTCAACTTCACCCAGGACATGAAAAACCTGTCCTGTGTGGTGATTTGTGCTGAATTGAAGCACTCCCCTTTCACAATGCCCTGTGGATTTGATGTAGGTATTTGCATTTTCCCAACGTGCTGGCTGTCACAAGTGCTCTCTTGCTGTCATGCCCCGGCCAAAATAGGGAAGCCATGGTCTCTTTGTGGTCACACTGTCTCACCAGTGAAGTAGACGTGACCTTGTTATTTTCTTCTGCTCTTGCCGTCGTGGAAAATTATCATACCAAAATTGTGGCCACACTGAACCACTCCTCATTTCTGATTTCTCTTCTCTGAGCAGATAAGAATAACCTAGGGCCTCTTAGTGTGTTTTACATCAAAGACTGATGAAGAGTCCTGACAGCCTTGATGTCACTGCTGTAAATAAACCATTAATCACACTGCCATTCCAGGGAACAGCCTTCTCCCAGAGGGCATGAACCTCCTTCAGGTCACTAATATAAACCACATCTCCACTAATCCTGTGGGGTGGAGGTAATGTCAGGGCTTTCAAGGTGGGCTGGCTCTGTGTCAGGGGGACACTCCATTACTCTCGTTGTAGTGCACAGGCCATTGTTATGGTTCCAGTGAATTATAAGTGGCCAATGAATGGAGAAAAAGCTATAATGAATTGAATAAAGTGCATTACAGAAGGAGTTACAGTAAGAAGTGGAAAGAATAGAAGGCTTGCTGTATTGTTAAAACTTCTGCTTTGGAGTTGAATACTGCATAAAACCTTAATATACAGGTACAAGAGAAACAATAGGGCCAGTAATCTAGCAGAAAACCAGAAGAGTGTGGCTCTACTACATACTGCAGAACTTATTACCATGGATAACAAAAATTATTAAAAATTGATCTAATTTTAAAATCCATGCCAGGCCACTCTCTTGCCAGCACTACTCTTCAGTAAGATTGTCAGTGTAAATAACATATTTTATACATATAAACAAGCATTAAATGTATATAAAATGCATGTTATTGTATATAATACATTATAGGTATTATATATTTACACACACATATACATATATATCAAAATAGCATATTAGTGAGGTTTAAAAATACGACTAAAACCAGTCAAACCTGACTGCAGCTGAATTGTTCAGCCACCATGGCTGAACTGCAAACAGAAATTTGGCCTCCTGACAGAGTAGCTTTTGCAATGGGAACTGCCTCATTAAGCAGGGCTGTCTACATGTCCAGTGAAAAAGCAGCATAAAAATAATGATACAACAGAGCTGATTGCTGCCTCCCTGCTTTAGAGACTCCTGAGGGCAATCTGTAATTCCCCAAAGTTTTTCAAAGTAGCCCTAAATCAGAGAGCTCAGGGCTACTCTAAACTACACGAACACATTTTTTCATACAATAAATTATATTTCTAAAAAGTGGTCCCAAGGGCATGTGAGCCAGATAGCACTGGCCACTTTCACACACTCCCTCCACACCACAGCCTGGCACAAAGACTGCTAACACAGCTTTCTGTGGCCAGAAGAAACCCCCACACTTTCCCTCTGGAGGCTGAGCCTAACCTTTAGGGCTATGCACTGTGGTTTACATGTTCAGTCCTGACAGCACAGTTTTGAAGCCACAATCAAAAAACCTCTGCAGAGCAGTGATGGCAGTGAGTGGCTGCAGGAAGCTCAGGCACATCACATCCCTCCTCTTGGAAGGAGCTCTGTGGTACAGCCAAGAGGGGGTTCACACCATCCCCCAGGCCTCCCCCAGCTTCACCAGCTGTGCTGGTTTTAAGACTCCCAAATGAAATGTAATATCTCACAACTTGACTTCTCTAAATACTTTAAAACCTGACACTTGCTAACCCAGGTGGACATAAAGCTGGATCTTCATAACCCAAGCTACTCTCCAAAGGCAGATTCCTTACAAGGAAACCACCCCACTGATCTACTCTGCATGGCACATGAGTGCCTCCAAAGCCCAAGATCTCATCAGCACCACAAATACAGCTAATAAACTAATAAACTACTAACACCTCAGGCAACTAAATCACAATTCTGCTGGTGTCCATCTATTTAAAACACAGACAGTGCTGGGACTAAAATTGTGAACTTCCCCAGCTAAAAATTTGGGTGACCCTCACTTGCCCTGTAACAAAAAAACCAGGGTGTGTAGGGGTGTCTGTGTTAGCATAAGCCTGACTGTAAAAGCCTTATTCCCTTGCTTGATGCCTTAACCAGGACCAGAAGGTGAGATTGTTGACTTGGAATGGAGTTTCTTAAGAGAAAAAATGAACTAAAGAAATGTTTTACTCTGCTGAAGCACTGATTGTCTTTGGAGTCCAAAACACTGCTATTTAAAAATGCCTTTTGCAAACCAAGGGTCGTGAGTTTCCAAGCTGTCAAAAGAATCTCTCTCATTATAACCACACGTAGGTCAGGATTCAGCACTGTCCAACAGTGAGATTCATGAGCTGGGCCTCCCACAAGCACCCCTGGGGAGATGAGCACAAGGTAAGCTGCCTTCCACTTCTGTCAACAGAAGCTCAGCTGCTTTCTCCTAAGCCTCATGTCACAGTCTGCATACTTAGTTTCTCAATACAATATTCATTTCAATTTTAACTTGTGAGTTTGTTTATATACCTACTTCAAGTCTTTTCCATGCACCTCCAGCATAATCTTCTGAATTTAAGTTACAGCCCTGAATCCCTCTTCAGCAACAATTATTTTTTAAGTAACAATAGTAAATAAAGGTATTAAATTTTGAATTTTACCTTTCTGTTCTTGTTTTAGGAATATTTTTATGAAGAATATAGTTTATAAAATAAGGAATGAAAATATGTGTTTAAGTCATGTTTCATCTAATTAAGGAGGCTAATTAAGGAGAAGTCGATTTGTTATAAATATTAACACCTGGCTGATCTGCCCAATACATAGATTTAAAGCTATTCTGACAGCCTGGGACAATAAAAGAGTATTAGCTTGATTACCACCTACATTTGACTGAAATAAAGTTTCAGAATACACCTGTGAGCCGGACAGAAGATACTCATGAAGTCTTGAGAAGCAGAGATAAGCACATATTAGTTCTTCTTCTTCTAACAGAGAAGAATTCCATTTCTGGAGTTGCCAATGAGCACCTTGGTGAAAATGAACCCAGAAAATACTCACATGGTCCGTACACAAAAGTCCTCAATCTTTGTCTGGAGTGAGACTCTGTGTCTCACCACATCTGTCAGTGCAGATGTGCCATCACCCTTCCTACCATGCCCACCCCCTTACACCCTGTCACAGCCTTCCAGAGAGGCATCAGTGGGGTCTGCAGCTAAGGGGAGCCTGGGATTGCTGCTTTTCAGCTCTCCTGCACATCCTTCCTTATTGCAGAGCCGAGAAACAAGCGGTCGCTTCCCTTTTACCTCTTCCCTTTCCTACAGAAAATGCAACAGCTGAGAGTGGGAAAAACAGGCAGCAGGACCTACTGGTGATCCTAAGCTGCTGCCAGCAGCCTGATGCCCTCTGCACCCTGGCTGACCTTGCACGGTGCCCAAACTGGTCCCAAAATACACTTGGCTTTCCTCTCCAAGCTATCAAATAGAGTTTACAGCCCTGAAGTAGCCTGGGATTTAAGAGGCTGTTTCAGATGATGTGGTCATCCATGATCACCAGGAAGGCTCCACAGTTCCCTTCCAGTCCAGGGAAGAGCAATTGCTTTTGAACAAATGAATAATGTTTAGCATTAACTATGAATGCCTCAGTTGGATGTGTATTCTACAGGGTATCAGAAAAGATCTTTCTTCTAAACAAAAGGGAAACTAAGTATAACCAATAAATTTCAATACTTTTAAAATGTAACACTGTTTTGGGAAGGCAAGTGAAGTACTCAGCATTAAAGATTAACACTACCTTACGAACAGGTAAGGTAGTAATCACTTATTATGTGATATGCAAGGAAACATATATTTCTCAAAATTATTATTTACTTCCAATCTACATTCTACATAACGGAGGAAAATGCTGCATTTAAAGCATAGGCATAAGGGAAAAGCCCATGTGGAAGTACACAGGACTGAAGCCTAAGTCTGCAAAATTTCAAAGACACAAAAGCAACACATATTGACATAATTTCTTTTTTCTTATGTTTGCAAGTATAATAGATCTTGAACTTTACTGATGAGCAAACTGCACACAGACACTTGAAACTGTTTCAGAATTATCATTAATTACAAAGCCCTTGAATATACCTGTGAGCAAACCAGGTCCTTTTATTTATTTTGCTTTCGTCATACAATGTGCGTTATCAGGAACTGTAATTGTTCCCCCAAAACAGAAATTCTGCTAGTTGAAATACACAGTCTCTCTTTCCAACCTACAATTTGTATTAAAGAATGGACGTATTTAAAATTAATCAGGCCACTTTTTGCATCTATTTCTGTAAGTGCTGCTGGCTATTGCATTGCTGTAACACATCATCAAGGAAATGGCCAGTGGGAGCAAGAGTTCTGCAGATTGACAAGACAAGCAACATTTATTAAATGCAAACTGTCAACTTTTGTACTTTAGATAAACACTTTGATTTAGGAGGGTCAGAGACAGGCAGAAGGTGTCAGCAGACAGATTGGAAGGTCTCTGGGACTTTTCAAGAGATTTATAAGTTGGCTTTTGTTTAACTGCTTGCTTTTTAAGCATTTTGGTTTCTTTGAGGTATGCAAACCCAAGCTGACATACATCCTAATTTTGCTGTGTGCTGACTATGAAAGTTTAATAAAAACATTGCAAATTTTCACTGTTCTCTGTGATTTAGCAGGAAATCTCAATAATCTTATAGGTAAAATGACCTCGAAATAACCTTTGATCTGCAGCCTATGTATGCATCATAAAAACAGAAACACAGCACAAAATGCTGCAACAAAGACCTGGGGGTTTTGAGTCAGCAGGCTGCAGTACATTTTGTGTTTAATGAAATGGTCATTGCTCTCCACATCGATAGAGCAGTTGGATCAAACTTCTCCTCACCTGTGGGTAGGGGGAGAGGATGCTGTTCTCTACTCAAACACATTTACTCTGTCAGCCCCAGAACTGGTTCTAGCTCCAGGGAGAGCCTGTGGCAACAAAGCAGTTCTTACTCTGCCACTTATGTGGGAGATGTGGGGAACCAGCAGCTGCTGAGGGAAAGGCAGATGCATGGGGTGCAGAAACATCTCTCTCTGTCCACACTCAGTTTTCCTTGTCCTTCCTCCTGCAGCATCTCCGGTGCCAGGGCTCATCCTGAGGCAGGGAAAATCATCTCTCCTCGTGTTGCTCAGAAGCCTTAGGGCAGTGTGGGAACATTGCTGCCAAACAGCTTCCTTGCAAACAGGAACTGTTGGCTGAAGCCCCCAGGCACCAGCCTTTCCTGCATTTCATGGAGGATCTGCTGGTAAGGAAGGATCCCTGCTCCCAAAGGCACCATCAGCATTTCTGCTCTGGGCTCCGTTCGTGTCCTCACCACTGCTGTTAGACCACTTGTGATGGAAGAGTCGTGGTGGAATTTTCTCTTGAAAGCTCACTTTTAAAAACAGCAGCATGGAAAGTGGTTCTTTGCCTTGACTTACTATGGAAAACACATATGGGTAGTGGGACCCACCTCCAAAATATCATGCCCAGTGCAATATCCTATCCTTTGCTGTTGGAAGTAATTTAAAAGAACATTTCAACTTTTCCAAACTGCTAGCCAGTTTAAAAAGGAGATTGTTAGTAGTGTTATAAAAGCTGCTTACTTTTATTCGTGATATCTGCTTTGCTGTATGTGTTTTCCTCCTGTTTTTGCAGAAGAGGTTATTTCCTTGACCTTTACTTGGTTTGGGAAAAAGGTTTGCATTTTAGATTTTCATTTTAATTTTTTTCTAGTGTTTAAAGAACAAAAATGAGACTGTAAGCTCCCTGGAGGATGTTCAAGGTATAAGCTGTGAGCCAGATGCAAGCTATAAAACTTCTGCTGAGACTCCTTGCAGGCAGCTGTAGTCACCTATCTTTGGAGAATTCAGGTCCCAGTGTACATTGAAGCCAAGCCCCTGGGCTCAAGGGAGAATATTTAATGCTCTGATCCAGGGCCTCCTTGGTGGTCATGCTTATCTTAAAAACATTGATTGTTACCCATTTGATTTTTATGCAAATTAATTTTTCCCTCCAGAACTCCTGGCCAGAGAAGACTTTCATGAGATACTATAGACTTCTACACATAAAGTAATTATGATCAAGTCTTTCTTCACATAAATACAGCAGAGACATGAATACACAGATTTACTAATATTGTTGCTTTCCATCTTGCATAGACTGAAATCATGGGGTTTTTACTGCATTAATCCCATGATCCATGAAAGAGATAAACCTGCTGCAATATTTCTGGTAAGTTCCCAGCCACCTCAGTATATCCAAACCACAGACAAATCCAGCAAGCTCCCCATTGCAAAGTTAACATTTCTGGGTAAATGGTGTAAGTACTCAACTCTGTGTCAGGAACAACAAACAAAGTCTGTGGCCCAAAATCTTAACTGGGCTCACACATATCATTAACTGTGCAACACACACACTAAAAGAATTATAATCTTGGTGTGCTCACTACTGTGAACCAGCTTGACAGAGAGCCTCCCTGAGTTACAAACAGCCACCTCCAAAGCTCAAGATGCAGGAATTCATCAGCACCCCAATCAAAGGTGAGTTACACATCATATATCTGCCCAGGAATGGATGAGAAGCATGATAGGACCATGGTATGTTTTGTGTGAGGGTAGGTGTTTAAGAAAATAAGAAAAAGAAGCATCAGGAAATGTAAAGAGGAACACAAAGAGAGACTGAAGACTCTCAGATACAAAAAAGCATTGATAGGACAGCTCTTGGGTTTGGGTCAGGTGCTGGGTTAGCAAAGTTTGGGCTGTTTCATCCCGTGTGTGTCTGCAGGACTTTTGTGAATGCTTTGGAAATCAAAAGGATTGTGGTTAAGACGTCCACGTCCATCATCACCATTGTGACTCACAACTTAGAATACCCTGCATTTTTGGTCACCAACTGAGATTGAAAGTAACTCCATGTCAAGACACAAAGTTAATTTGTGATGGGTCCTTGTCATAGTTCCAGAAGTCTGCAATAACTACTAGATATATTAAAAAATTATTTCTTCATTCAGGATACTTTCTTACATGTCATAGATGTGTAACTTAAATGTTACAAGGAGTCATGACTTGCATCTTAAATTGAAGCACAGGAGCCACCTCAGCTCACAATTATTTTCAAAGACCTTTGGAATGAAATAACATCTTAAGTTAGTCCATAGGTCATTTCAAATCACTCTGCTGTACAGAAATAGAAATGAGTGGGCTTTGGGTGTCTAATTCATTTAAGTGCTTTTCTTGCAAGTCTATCGGTGTCAGTCCTATTGGGCCAATGGCTGAGGAAAAATTATCTGTGTTCATTTAAATGTTAAGGGAGGCTCAGTGCTGAAAACTGTTTAGTTGCATTAGACAGATGATACCAATTAGAATTTATACATAAATCAGAGGCAGAATTAAATTCAAAAATTAACAGATTTTGTTTAGATGGCTGTTACCATGTTTCTGCTTACTACAAAAAGAGGGTATTTTTCCCTAAATAATTTCATTTGTTTGTACTGGCACAATGTGCTTAGCACAGGATCTATCATTATGTCCAAGTCATCTGTTAACTTCATCCACTTTTTCAGATGTTTATAGTTCCCTATCCTATATTGAGTGAAAAATGGACACCAAAGCCACAGGTTGACCTGAGCTGACCTAGTATTTGATTGCCTCCATCCCAATTCACTGGTGAGAGCTGGTGTTGACTTCCAAAAGTCTTCCACACAGCTTGTAATTGATTTCCATTTGACCTGCTGTGTTTAATTTTGTTCATCAATGAGTTTCTGGATCATCTTGGTTGTTTGTTTGTGAAGGGGTGAGGTCAGTGCACCATATGCAGACCTGGGTCCACAAGAGGTCACTGGCAACTGTTACCTACTGAGGGACCACCAAGGTCCATTCTAGATGGAGAAACAACCCTTTCATCTATGAGCACTGGGAAACACCACAAAATTCAAAAGATGCCAAGATGAAAAAAAAAACCATTCCTAATAAAAACTAACAAATTTGTCTTCACTATTTTATTTGACAAGTATTTTTGAACATGCAGAGACTTTGGTTTTCAGAGAGAAATCTGGGCAGACTTCATGCTGGTGATATAGCAGCTCTGGTGTCCATATGTGTCCTTAAATAATGGCACAAACATAGTATTAGCAACAGATATGATTACTCCTTTAGTAAGTACCCAAGGAATAAAAGATTTCTGAGCAAGCACAGCAGTGTGTTCCCAGGAGCCTGTTCTATCACCTACATTGTCCTCCCTGTGCGTAATTGAAGGTTCATTCTTAAGGTCAAGGTAAATAATATCAAGGTGAAATTATCTCAATCCATCAGGGCAAAATAATGACCAACTCTCCCAAAGGTATGACAGTATCAGTACCCAAAGAAATTCCCTACACTCCACTTCAGAACTCACCTTTCTGTGTGAGTGTGTGTGCAAACATGGCCATCTCATACATTGTTTAATCCTGTTAATAGAAGAAATACTTCTATTTCCAAACAAGTATTTCAAAGCTTGTTTCATCCTTCAGGAAGATGTAGTTGCTGGATGCTGTGGAGCATCACCCTATTTACATGAAAGTGCTTCCTGTTAGCATGGTATCCTCCATTCCCTGGCCCCATATTTTGTCTGGTGCGTGTGGCTAATCACTCTATAAACAGGAAGGACACTTGAAAGATCATCTAAATAAACCCTGGTGTGTATAATTCTCTGGTAGGTTAATGAGGAAGAAGTTGGCCAAAAAAAGAAAATTGTTATATGCAAGACAGCAGTTCTTATGAAAGTAAAAATGTCTTTGCATATGAGGCCTCTATACTGACTAAAACCACTCTATAAGTAAAAGTCTAAACAAAAGGAAAACCTAAACTTGGCTGTTATGCATGTTTTCTCGCAAGAAAAAGCACACAGATACGTTCAGTCCCCATGTGGCCTCAGGTGAAGCCAAAGGAGTTACACAGAAGGGATTATCTTGCAATCTATTTGCAATTAAGTGCTGTGCCACCTCTGCTCCCTTGTCATCTGGTTTCATGACTCCTTCTGTGGACTTTGGCCCTCCAAGATGCCCTAGACAGACAGTGTGGTCTGGCACTGGGCACATCATAAGCAAGTGCTAAAAAACTATCTAGTTTAAGATGGGCAGTAAAGCTGCTGAAAACTGTGCATCATTTGTCAACTTTTTGTCTGTCTTCCAAAAACTCCCAGAGACTCTTGTTCTTCATATTAACTTCTATTTTCTAACATTGAAATTCTTCAAATAAGCAATGCTATTTTACTTTAGTTCTCAGATTGGTCTTTATTCCATCCAGATGTTACTGCTCATACTCCTGTCTTCATTTAGAGCAACACTTTGTAGAATACCTAATCTTTAAGTCACTTTTACTTTAATTCACTGCTATATTTTTTAAATGACTGTGTTTGACATAAACCACTGGCTGGTTTCACAACTGTGGTGTCTCCATCTTTGGCAAACTGTTCACTTAGTTGTTCCATCCACCTTTAATGGAATTGCTGGAACCACTTAAAATCCATTAGTATACTACAAATTACAGGCACAAATCATATCTGGTGAACTAGTGCAGTTGAGAAGACTGAATAACTTCTACTCATAAGAAATCAAGTCCATCGCAAATGTGTAACTATAGTTCCCAGAAATGTTAAAGATTTTCCACAAATATTCAGAATTGAATCTATATTTTGAAATATTTATCCACTTTTGAGTCTCTTTTTTTCTTTTTTAGTTTTCATTTGCTAACACATTCTATGGCCTTCATGCATCGAATTTGTTGTCACTAACTCTCAGCTACAAATGCAACTTTACACACTGTATTAAGCAATTAAAATGCTTTTTTTTTGTGTACACTTGCATATGTATTATTCCCATCCATTCCACATAATAAAACATTCCTCAGGCACTAGATCGTCTGCTTGCTTATGCCCCTTTCGGAATTCCATGTTGATGTGCCAGACAAGAACCATTTCTTGGCTTTAGCCAGCCCAAGAAAAACTAACATCACCTCTCAGCCAGTGCCGAAAGTCCAGCTGTTCAAAATGAAACTCACTTGAAACAACCTCAAAGTTTTCAGTTAACGTCTTCAAATGCTTTTTTTTTTTTTTTTTTGAGAACTTAAAGGATTTAAGAATGTAGATTCTGGAATTAGACTAAGTCAACAAATTTAAGTAGTGAGGAAGGTTTGGACTAAAATGCTTTAGAAGCCAATTTTAAATTTATAGAAATTGTAATTTTATCATGAAAACACATCATAATTTTCAAAAATAACACAAGCACTTAAAGTAAATAGTTGGTATCCCTGCTTATGGAGCCAAGTCACAGTGGGGTTTATACCCATGCTAAGCAAGGGGGAGTGCCTTGGTGTGGCATTAAATGAACCGACCCACTGCCTGTCAGGACTGCTGCAGCAGTCTCCTAATGCACTCCACAGCTATGGCCAAAATCTGACCCTGATTATACTAGAAGGACTGTTCTGGAGTTTCTCCCACGTAGCCAAGACAGGAATTTATTCTGATGTATTCAGTTCTCTCAGTCTTATTGCTGGTTTGGGGGGAGGTGAAGGAAAAAGCAATATGATCTGCCTCAACCATATAACCACCCTGCATCACTGAGACTTTCCATCCCATCCTAACACCCTTAACATATTTGCACATCTTCCACTCACCCTTTTTTCCCAAGATAACAAGCAATGCTGAAATCGAATATGACAGCTGTTGCTACCTCAAAAATACACCCTGCCTTGAATGTTCCATTTCTTTCCTCCTCCCAAAACATAACCTGTAGAGCATTTTGCTGTTGAAACACTTTGTACTTGTATTATCTTTGCTCATTTTCTCCTCCATTTTCCCTCTCTCTTGTGCCTCTTTCCTAGGAGAAAGTTATTTGCTGGAAAGCTGAATGTCTTTGGATTTGCGCTGGAAAGAAGTCAACTGCTGCAGGTGTCCAAACTTGCCAGAACCTGATACTTCCTTACAGGCCAGGGTGGGGAAGAAGTTTCATATTTCACCTTTCTGCTATTGCAATGGACTCATGCAAATGGTGTGTTTGCAACACAAAAGCGATCCAGAGAACTCCCAGCATCTCTTGATGCTGCTCGGTTTGTGCTAAGAAGCACTATTGCCCCAGACTCCTTGAAACAGCTGCAGCACAGAGAGTAACACTCTGTTTTTTCTCCCTCCAGAAGCACAAACTCCTTCCTGGAGCTTACTCCCTGCTCCTCTCAGCCATCAGTGCAGAGCCACACCATGTAATTCTCACATCCCATGTCATAAAAACTCCATCTAGATCTTATCCCGTTCCAATTAATTTTACTGCTCAGTCTCTCAGTCGGTCTTTGGGACTTTTTCTTTCTTTGGAGACTTATGGGACCAGAAAGAAGCCAAATATTCAGACCTCAGGGCTCCCCTAAGAAGGATCCAGTTTCCAGAGAGGAATATTGATTACAAGCAGCATTCAGGCAACAATGTGTTTTAGGTGTCTGCTCTCAGGCCAGCATGGAATGGAAGCAACAGCCCCAGCTTTGTCTCAGCAGCTTTATACCATCTTGGCTTCTCCAGTGAGCTTTCCCGACTGATGCTGACATGAAAGAGAGAGAGGAGAAAAAGAGAGATGTGTATAGGCTACAGGGTTTTGTGGTTGACACAGCCAAGAAGCAAGAAGAAAGAAATCCTTCAAAAATCTTCAAAATGCAGCGTAAGACTAAGTAAGGGATTTGATTTACTGTCAGGGAAAGAGACAAGTATGCACCAGTAGAAACATCTATTTTCACTGCTGTTCTGATAGATAAGATTCAGTTTTAAAGATCGGCCCAGACATTCAACAGCTCTGGTTTGTCCCATGTCATGTTCAGCTCATCTGTTAGAGAGTGGCAGGCAGTGTTGTCTTTATCAAAAGAAAGAAAAATCACTCCAAGAATTCAAACTGAAAGATGTGATCTGCCATAATAAGAAAACAATTAATTTTTTTCCTCTGACTTTTCCCAAAAATTTGAAAGCTGTGCTGTCTCCAAATAAAAAAGATAAATGAGACTCAAATCTGCATTATGTTAGCAGAAACCACCTGGAGTTAATTACAACTAGATAAAGGGATGACTTGTCTTTTGGTCCAAATCTTCTGTCTTTGAGGCCCACGTCTGTTAAAAACCACACAAAAGAAAGATTTCAGTGCTGATTTATTCTGTGATAGGCGATGGAGGGCACTCATGCCTCTTCCACTCCTCCTGTGTGCTCCCATAGCTGCAGCCCTTGGTACTACATGATTTGCCTTACCCTCATTATTTACTCGATTTTGGTGGGAGTGAACTGCACAACTTAATTAAAATGCTTCCCCCAACAAATAATGTGTGTATGCTCAGGTATCCATTTGTACTGGTTTTCATTCAAGGGCTTGCTTCTTTCAGGAAATTATTTTTTTTTAATCAAAGTAAAGAACAACGTTTTCCTTTGGCCACTAGTGCCATTATTAGTTGCATATTAAAGTTTTACAGGAGTCCAGAAATTATATTTTTTTTTATATCAAACTTGTCCTTGGAGATCATGCCTTTCAGACAAATCTACTGTTCATGTTAGGAGATGGGACAACACAAAGAATGATCTGACAGCACATTTTTAAAGGAAACTCTTTTATCAGGGTGGCAGAAATCTTTGGGGTTTTATAACTGATGTAGCCTAGTTGGTTAGCAAATTTTGTGTGTGCACACCAGACCTGATGGCTGTATTACTTGCCAGAAATATGTTACCCAACTAAAGCAAAGTATATCAGATCAATTGTACACTATCTCCTAATGGTTTCTAAGCAGTGACTTCATCAAGGCTCTGACACACAGTTAGTGGTTCATGCAGACTAAATAACATTGTGCAGAACTTCCTTTGTTCTAAAGCCTGTTTTTCATGTAGAGAAGGGATCCAAGGCTTATCCCAGACTAGGTCCCTTTGATTAAACACTATGTAATTCTATTTTTCTGCTGTGTGCCAACAACAATCACCGTATCTATCAGTTCAGCCACATAGCTGTCAAATTTAGATGCTGCATTTACTTTTCTAAAACCATTATCAACCGGATTTGTTCACCTAATTTCAGTGTAGTTACAAGACAGGACCATACTATGGACTTCTTGTGCTACTGTCACATCTAATTTAATCATTTTCTGCTATGTTAAAGTCTAATCTGCCAGACTTTTGACAAATCAGAAAACCATTTCACTCTTTCTTTAACATCTCATCTCACACAAGGGTTTGTGAGCAGATAGGTTTTCTGAGTGATCTACTCCATTACTGCTATAACAGAGAGGGAAAAAATATGAGCCAGTGTCCTCCAGACAGCAGTGTGAGAGCTGTGACCACATGCAAAGAGCCAAAAATCCGAATCCAAATGCTACCAAATCACGTAAGTATTTGAACATGCTGGTTTGACTCATAATCAAGTCCTTCCTTTTTCACTGTGTGCATCTCCACAGCCTGAGGCAGAGAGCTGCCAGGAAGTTTTCTTGGGGGGCATAGCACCCCAGAGAAGAGCTTTGCTGCCAAGAATTGTTTCTTTATTTTACTGTTTAAGTGTTGTTTAACAGTTTTCTGCTAATGTGCCTGAAAGTCTGAAACTGGCTTGTACCCAGCCATGTACCCATAGACTTTGTTCATTTAAACTCTCCAAAGCTCTGTTCTCCCTGTTTTATACTATTTATCTCTTGCTCCTACACCCCTTTGCTGCAATTTCCTGGCCAGTGCAGCAGTGAACAGCAGCAAGGCCATGGTATGGCTCCAGAGTCCCTGAAACAACAATAAAGAGAGGCAGAACAGCATCCCTGTAGCATGTTTTGGTAATTCACTGCTGCTCCAAAGAGCATGGGGAGCCAGGTGAGTTCCAGCCACTTCTCAGAGTACCCTAGGAGAGGATAGGGAGAGGTGATAGCAATGGGTTTGACAGGAAGCTTTGAGTAGACTGAGGGTTAGCATGAGGAACTGTGCGTGGCTGTGGAGGAAGAATTCAAAATGCAGAGATGTGTGAGTTGTGCAGAGACATGCTGGGGAAATGCTCTGAGCGTCAGCCCTGAGTGGACACGAAACCCAGCAATCTTCACAGCTTGATGAATATCTGCCATTTTGACAGGAAATGCCAAATGCCTTGAATTAATTACGTCTCTAACCTTTTCCTGCTGAAGAGAGTGCATTGGCCCATTTGAAATAATGAGGCCTGGACAAACAAACAAGAACTGAAAAGGGTAAAGTCATTGCTGTTAATCAATCTTCAGTGAAATTAATGGATATTTCCACTCCTTCTTCCACTTTACCCCTGCTCCAGTTTATTTCCATAGAGCAGAACCCGTATTTCAAATGATTTTGCAGAAGCCTCACCACATAAAAGCCTCAGAAAACGAAAGAAACAGGAATTCAACAGCAATAGTCTATACTGCTGAATATTGTGAAGTGGCAGATTTAAGGTGCCTTAGAAAGCTGCACCAGATAAGGAAGCAAGTTTGCTGCTGGGGAAGTGCTGCCAAAGTGGTACCACACAAGGACAAGCAAATCATAGTGATAATCCAAAAGTGACCTCTAAGGGGCAGTAATGTTGGGACAAATCAGAGCAGCCAAATGGAAAATTAATAAATAAATACATTTTTAAGCACAGAGAGACCATGAAAGTCCAGAAAAAGCACAGAAGAAAACTAGTAGCAAAAGTCCAAATGGTTCATTGTCATTCAGAAACACTGGGAAACAGTCATCAGAAATTATTGTCCACATGTTCCCTGAAGGGAAAGAATATCTAGATAAGACAGGGTTCATGAAGGAATTATCACATGGACCTTCAAATCAAGTGCTAATATATTCTTTACAGGCAGAACTTCAGTGCAAAGACTGAGCATTCGCCTTAGTGTCGAGTTTGTCTCTTTTATAGACAGCAGGGAGAAAATAGCATTGCTGAAACCCTCAACTATTATTTAAAAAAAACCAGCTTAACTGTGCAGAATGATCAGTAAAGCTTGAAAAGATTTAGAAATTTGGTGAGAGAATGAACTAATGCCAAGTCCACTGAGAGAAACTACTCCCTCCCAAATTACAGCTGATTTATAGAAGTTTGTTATAAGAAGTAGTTTAGTCTGAGACAAAGTACGTACCATTATGCTACTGGGCAAACTAGAAGAGTTTAAAAGGATTACCCTTAGAGAATGATCTCTATCCAGATATAAATCAAATTCTAAACTGAATAAATCAAGTCTTTTGTTGAGGTGGTTATTTGAAGTACTTTTTTGGCTGTGTTCTTGATAGCTGTATTTTCCCTTTTTTCAGTTTTTATTTTTTCAGAATCCTTTTCAAAGTATGGCTTGGACTAAGTTTTGTATTTGAAAGAGCCTGTTTACAGGAGTACCTGTAAATATACAGAATGTTTTACATTTAACAGTTGTTTGCACTGAACCACAAATTCCAGGGCAAGACTGTTCTTCTTTTAAGTAAGGATATATATTCCCAGATTTAAATTTATTTGCAAGCCTCCAGTCAATATTCACTTTTCCAGCAAAGGGGAAAAGTGACATAAAATAAAGGATCAACTGGTAAATCCCCCTTTCTTTTATCTGTCTCCAGCTTCATAGGAGAACCTGAGGAAATTGTATTCACACTGGGACCTGTTGGGGCAGTGAAGAAAAGTGGAGTGATATCTGGCTGTGCCGAAAATTACTTTGTGATATAGGAAAGCTTCCTGTGATGTTTCCCAGAAAATCTAACCCGAATTGCTCTTCTGAAAGATGCTTTCAACACACAAACTGACATTTGGGCAAAGCCCAACTTTGCCCAGGAGACTCTCTGTCCCCATTCTATCAAAATAGCAGGTAGGTTTTCAGAACGTATATTGTATAAGCACAGACATATGTTTAAACATGCTTAGTTTATTTATTCATCTGTATCCACAGATGTCACCAGCCAGGCAACCACTGGGCTTATGTTAGTGTTGCTGCCTGATGTAAAAACACTGATCACCAACTTGCACAGGACACAAGCACACTGAGACAGGTCCACAGTATGGACTTCATTTTGATATCTGACAAGGATGCTAATGTTCATTAATTAATGCCAGAGTTCAGAGGAAAAGTTATTTAGTGAAAATATTTACTTTTAGGTTGTTTCCTAGAACTAAATATCAGAGCAGAAGAAGGCCCAAAGTAAAAAAAAAAAAGTCCAAACAGTTACTTTTTCCAAGGAATAAAACTGACCATGTCTTTGGGATATTGACAGTTGTTTGTGTAATTAGTGCAGAAATAGCTATCAATATTGACCTGTAAAACCATCATTAGAGTTCTGGTCTAACACTCTTAAACAAGCTTATTTCTAGAGTTCAGAGAATACTTTGTGAGTGACATCCATTCATTGACTCAAGATTTGTTTTGCAATTAGATTTATACTTCTGTTTTGGAGAAAGAAAGCTGGGATCTTTCAGAAACAGAAGGCTGACAAACTGTATTAATTATAGTCATAAGTCTCTCAGATCAAGCCTTGCCAAAGGCCAGCAAAGTGGGTAAAGTACTTCAGAAGCATAAAATAACATTTTCTGCAGCAAATCACTGCCCTTTCATCCAAAGATCTTTTAACCTTTGGGATATATTACTTTCACGAAAAGTAGGAATAGAGTTGCTTACTTAACTTCTCAGAGAATGAAGGCTAAGTACAGAGACAATTTTTTCCAAGAACTTAATGTAAAATATTTTATGGATTACTTTTCCTAATTCCTATTCCTAAACTATTGCAAATGCAGCAGCCTGTCAATTGCAATTACTGAGAGTGAGAGATGACCAGTAGGTCACTGTTCCCAGATATCCTAAACATGTCAGCTTTCATTATTGTATCTTAATATCATCCCTTCTCCAATTGCTATTTGCCTTCTACCACACACTGGTGCCTGTTGCTTTTTTGGGTGAAATTCCTAGTTACTGAGCAGGACTAATTTATAGCTAGGCATGAAAACACATTCTTGAAAGCAGTAGGGTGACTGGTAAAAGTCATTGTTTGGGTTAAAGCGTAATTGAATGTCTAAGCTACATTAGTCTTGTCCCTTATTTCTCAAAGCCTTGATCTCCCCAGTCCCTCTCAGTACTCCTATGATCTGGGATCCAGTGCCAAAGCCTGATGTTACATTGCTGTGTTGTCACAAACTGGTACAGAAAGCAGAAGTACTTTGGTCCTTGATTTTGGTCAAGTTTTCACAAAGAGATTATTCTTTCAGGAAGTGTGAATCCATGTGCCCAGTGATGACCTCTCACTGCAGCTGCTGTGTGTCTTAGGGAGAAGAGGAGTCAAATAAGGCAAATTTCTGCCCTTCTTCCTCTCTCCCAGAGCTCCCTGGCCTGGCTGTTTGCCAGGATCCACAGCTCGGGTCAGATAGGGAGAGCAACTGAGGTCCAAGGTCACACTACAGGGCTAGTGGGAGACGTTTGCTGGGGCCTGGAGGGGAGACGAGATGGAGAATGTAATGAGCTCAGAGAATGGGGATCTTGACAGAAAAATGCACTGAGGGCAAGGAGATGAATACACATGGGCACTCAAAGAACAGAGGAGTTTTCTTTTTTCTGCAGAAGTCAGACCCCATTTCTCTATCAAGCTATACAAACATAAGCTAGAAGTAGAATGAAAATACATTTACTGAGTGCAAGTAATTGCATTAGAGAATACAATGGAAATTAATTCACCAGCAGCTGTCCTAAAATCACCAGAAGTCAGTTTATCTTTGCCACAGGCCATCACATGGGAAAAACTTCCTGTTTGGTTTCTAAAATGTTGTACTATGAGGAAAAAATGTATCCACTGGATTTTTGTAGTTTCTGATGTTTTATACCAGACCAAGCTGTGACTACATCCAGTGTCTGCATTTCCCATTAGTCAGCTTTGAGGGAATGCAGGTAAGTTGTTCCTTTCCTACCTCAAGATAGAAAAGCTGGACAAAGAAGCCTCTGAACTGGGGAGAAAACTTCAGATATCTTCTGTGGCAGGAAAAGTATCATGTTAGCATGGTTAGGAGCTATTTCTAATAAAAAATGTACCAGGAAGCGTAAACAGAAAGGTTCTTTGGATTACTGCAAGACTTTAATTGATAACACAGTTAACAAAGAGACAACTCCACAGGGATGCCCAGATGCAGTCAAGATGGGCTTCTTACAGAGTTAAGTCAACATGGCACAGCAAAAAGCAGTCCCCAAGCCCTAGGGCCGAGGCCATTCCAGGCCACCGCACTCTCCACAGGGAATCCTTTTGCAGTGGCATTTTGCCATGTGTCAGCCCTTTGTTTCACCACCTTCCAGTAGCCTCTGTGCTCCCCAGTTGCTCTGCCTGGACATCTACCTACAGCAGTGTTTGCTAAGCAAAGGCTAATGGTGAGAATGGCAGCCACGATGTGGGCAGGGGGAAAAGAAAAAGCATGGATGCAGGGAAAGAGATTGGGAGCTAAAGGAGATGCTGTGATCAAAAAACAGAGAAACCAAAGGAAGGGCAGGCTCACTGCAAGAAAAAACTTGAGATACAAGGTGGCATCCCTAAGTGGGACCTGTCCCTTGCTGAGAGAAGCCCAGGGATCTGACCAGGAAAAGAACTGAAAGACAGGAGGCAGGAAAAGGGACATGTGAGCACAAGACTCAGCAGCACACATAGGCAAGGCATCACCTCTGGCACCTGTACCTAATAAATTGAGGTAGCTGCCCACCCTTGGCCAGAATGGGGTGCTGTGGTGTGGAGAGGGCGCTACTGCATGCAGTCTCACAGGACACAGCGTGGTGGCCACCTGCCCTCGATTGTCTGAGGGAGCCAAGAGGGAAGAACTGCACCCTAGACAGTTTTCTGGGAAGTGCATTTGTTATATGTAGCAGAATATATCTATATCTATATCTATATCTATATCTATATCTATATCTATATCTATATCTATATCTATATCTATATCTATATCTATATCTATATCTATATCTATATCTATATAAAAGGAGTATAATCCGCTATTTACTACAAGGCATGAGAAGAACTGAGCTTAGCACCACTCCCTGCTTAGCTTCGAGCTAACAGTGAAAAGGAAAGAATTCTCAAAAAGCAGCTTTGAATCCTGTTTTTTTTCCACCTCTGGCCCCATATGGAGCAGTTCTGCATGTGCTGGGCAGTTGCAAGTGTGCCCTCCGTTTGCACAGCTGTGAATCCTGCAGTTAGTGCTCCCACAGAAAGATTTGCCTCACACAAACAAACAACATAGCTTTGGTGTGTTATTAAGGAAGAAAGGCACTTCTGTTTGGTATAAAGCGAGTCAGGTTTCTCTACTACTTTCTTCTTACATGATTAGATAGAGAGGCTGATACAAATCATTTTCCAGCAAAAAAAATCCCAGTTTCTCCAATTATTTTGCAGTTATTTTCTTTCAGGCAATCTCTCCCATATTAACAGTTTTCCTTTTGTGTCTACAGCTGCTGCCCTCAGCCTACACCTCTCCTTCTTTGAGTTTTGTAATGACTCAACCCCAGGAGGTGGCTCAGGCACGACCATAGGCTCAGTTGATATCTGAGCCCTGTTACTGAAAGCTGCTCCAGATAGAGGAGGCTCAGAAGAGCAGATTCTCTGAACCCTTACATCACAAGGGAAGTTACACATTCTGCACTCCTAGAAGCACAGGGGAGATGAGACTTTCAGATGTGTCAAAACAACCAACCTAGCCATCAATCTTTTCCTACAAGGCTTGTACAACAGCCCGTTTGCCACGCATCCCTGAAGTGTGACTCTCCTAACATTGTAAAACCATCTGAGCTAAAATATGGGAAAGTCACACAAAATGCTACAGACAATAACATCCCTTATTTTTGCAAAACGAGCGTGTTTTATGAATATTTTGTTTTACAGTGGTACAAGGGAAGCTGCAACTCACTGTCTGCACTAGGCACTTGGAGCTTCTGGAATGCTTTTCCAGCAAAAGCAAGCTAATAACACACTAAGAAGGAAAAAACAGTGGTTGTGTAAGAAAATGCTTCCAATTTGGAATTAAATTAAACCTGAGGCAAATACAGCATTCAAGACACATCCTGAATCATTCACTCTACTGCCTTTAGGACTGAGGAGATCAGCACAAATTCAGCCCCATGAGTGGCTTCACTAGGTCATTTAGTACAGCCCACATGCACATGCACTGTCACTCAGTGTTGGGAGAGGTCATAGCTCCCCTGCCTGTTCCTGCAGAGGTCCTGGTGTTCTTAGCTGGGGCCTTCCAGAAGGCTGTTAGTCTGTTCAGCCTTTTTGCCTGAGCCTAAAAACTCCTTGTGTTCTCTTTTCCCTATATCTGCATCTGAACTGGGCTGGCTCCTTGGCAATTCTCCAATATACACCATAGGCATTTTAGTAAACCTCTCTGCACTGATAGCTCCTTTCTTTTGATTTACTGAGCTTTACAATGTCAAAATCACAGCACAGAGCTTCCTGAACTGTGTAACCAGTCACATGGACAAATTTGGGCAGAGGAGAGAAAATGCAAACAGCAAAAACCTGTCCCTCTTGAATGCAGAGAGCACCATGATTCCATTTCGTACACGTAAGAACTGCAAATGGCTGCACAGGTCCTTGTCTGCAGCTCTGCATCCCTCCTAGTGTAAAATCACCTGGAAATCTCTGTGAGCCTCAGAACTGACAAAGCCTGAAGGAATTGGAAGAGGAATACTCCCCCCATCAGGTATTCTGGTTGGTGTTTGCACAGTGGAAAATTCAGAGGTAGATAATACCCATTTATACCACATGGGATTGACCAAGGACTAACAAATCCCAGCCCAAGCACCGTCTGCTTTCCCTCCTGCTGGGTGCTTTGGGGTCTGTTTGGCCAGTGCACAGCTGACCAGGCCTTGTACCCATGGATGAAGGCTCCTTGAGAGCCCAGTGCAGGGAGGCCCTGCACACAAGCAGGTCCTGCACATGCCCTGGGACAGCACCAGGGAAAGGGACTGGGGTACAGCTATTCCCCACTGCAGCTTCCATGTCCCATGGGACCACCACACCACACTTGACTCTTTTCCTTTGGAAAAGGGATTTCATTGTCAATGTTAAGTCATACAAGATAGTGTAGAATTTGGTGTTTGCTAAAACCAACCATAACAGAGACTTATTCATCCTATTTTTTTGCTTGCATCCCAGGACATCAGAAACATCACTTTGGTGGATCATCCTGCAGGTGAGAACACCCCAAAATTGTCTCTGCTGTGGACTTGCTGGCATGTGTGGGGACTAGCACCAGGTTTACACAGGGAATGCATGCAGGAAACAGAGCAGCCCTCGGACTGTGAGGGAAAACAGGGCCTGTGTTTAAAAGGATGCAGAGAAGCATGGCAAATAACTAAGTATGGTTTTATGGGCCTGTGTGCTTTATTGTGCTGTTTTTCCCTAAGCTCCTGTGTTCAAATGTTGTCAGCAGGTGACCAGCTCTCTAGCCAGTTATAGAGAGACAACTGTGTGAGTACCACCATGCAGGGTGAAATTAACCTCTTGCTCATCTTTAAACTGAAATGACAAGAAAGCTGAGATATGGGGGCAGAAAACTCCAAGGTGGAAGGGCCAACATAAGAAATAAGGAATGGCAGTGGTTCAGTGGAAGATGCTAACCATTTGGATTGTTTTCCTTTGGAAGCAGTGAAATGAAGAAGTGATGACAAACAGAGATAAGGGTAACCTATCAGCATTCCTTGTAAAGCATATGGCCCTGTAAATGAGAGTTCACTGCCTGATAGCATCCATTATTGTACATTCTGTATGCTGTGGGACTTTTCAGCAGATGCTGCTGAATCTGTCTCTCCTGCTCTGTGTTTTATTATATGGATTACAGCCTTCAAAGTTGTGAGCTGGCTTTCTTTAGATTTAAAAAAAAAGAAAGAAAAGGCAATTGTCTGAGCTGTTTTCAAGTTGACTTACAACTAGCGTGACCCTGAGATCTTCAGACAAAGCATCCTGCCATTTATTTACTTGTGAACTTCTCCCCAGGTTAAGACCAAACAAGTATGGAAAAACTGAAAAAGCATCACACTGGAAATCAATATCATGATAGTTTGAAACCTGTATAACACTTTCAGAAAATTCCTTTGCTATTAGCCATGGTTTGCTGGAAAATGCACAGCAAAGCCTGGCAGGGGCTGGGGGTCTCCTCCTCACAGAGCCCTTTCCCCACACTTTTCTGTCTGTTGACATTGAGTTCTAAGGCAGACCTGTTTTGTCAGATGGGATGGGTGTCTGCTGGGAGATGTGGCTGATAAACTGGTGTGTTGGCCCCATGCACAGCATCATGGAAGGGGACAGTGCAGCCTTGTACTCCTTATTTACTTACACAGTAGCTCATGGAGATTTAAATGAGGAAAGAAAGTTTTGGGAGCCCAGAGCACAATGCCACCAAAAGTGTTCTGGTGCCAAAAAAGACTGAGTAGTTAAGCCTGTCGGATTCTGGACTTCTGTGTGCAGGTCAGCTAAAAAAGTTTCCTTTTTTCCAGTTTTAAAAGTAGGCATCTGTTCTAGTTTTGTTATTATTTTTCACTTGATTTACCAGCAAGCTACTCAAGTGTCAAAGCCTACACAAAACAGTAGCCAGCAGTCTGCAAGGGCCACCTTCAACATGCTAGGTGTCACTTTCAAAATAAATACCATACTTTTGAAGCAAAACTGAGTTTCCTGGTAGTAAGCCACATTTCCCAGCCATCTCTTGCTCTTCCCAGGAGGTAGTAATTGAGGTTTGGAGCAGCCATGCCCTGCTGGGGATGAGATGCAGCCAAACAGTCACAGAAGAGAAGGATGGGGGAGAGAGGACAGGCAGAAGGGGTCCAGGAGGAATCCATCTCCCCTAATCACTTCTGGTAGCAGTGGCTCACAGCAGCACACACCACCACTGAGGGGAGGGAAATGCATCCCATTTCAGCTGAAGACTTGCTTCCTTCTTGGAGGACCTAGCTCATTAAATTAACTAGGCTGTTTCCTGTAATTTATTTCTAGTCTGCTATAGAACATATCTCCATTATGTTACAGCCCACTTAAGATATACGACAAAATTTTGAGGCCTTAATTAGAAAAAATCAAATTAACTTGCTTTTAAGAACTTTTGAAAACAAGTATATCAAAAAGTTCCCACCATATTTCTTACAAGGCTGAAGCTTTTGCATACCTCTGCATACTCTGTGTTTGCTAAAGTAAGAATTTTTCTCTTAGCATTCATACAGTTTCTCAAGTTGTACTTCTCTGTCTCCAACCAGTAGAAGAGTCTGCAAAACACTTAAAATCAAGGTAACAACACACACCAAGTTATTTGAAAACACTATGAAAGTGCCATTTAAAAAAGTGTGATTATATGATGAAAAGAGTGAATGAAATATATAACATACAGGAAAAAAATCCCATTGAGGTAACAAGAAATCTGAAATTGCTAAAGTAACTTTTTCACTTAAGGCAATGAAACTAGCTTTCCATTAAATCATGAGCTTTTTGTTTAAGGGAAATGTTTCTTTAAGAAGAGCAAGAAACCAAGCTGGGCGGAAGATCTGTTTTCCCTCTTTAATTAATCCCTGTCTCAAACTTTGAAGACCTTTCTGCCCACTGTTTTAAAGCAACATAATTTATCTTGAGTGGATAGGGATCCATTTAGTGATGTCCACAGTCATTCAGCTCTTTCTGCAAAGTCAGTATCCCCCCACCTTTGATAAGACTGGCAGATTTCAGTCCAAACTATCACTGTTAAGTATCTTCACAAACATCAGTCGGGCCTTGAGTGAAAGGAAATCTGTAGGAACTTTTAGGTAGGACGGCATGGAGCTTAAGAAAATATTGGAGGCAGATTTACATGCTGCTTGGTTTCTATCTTCTTGCAGGGTAGAACTTGCAAAGCTGTTTCAATGCTGCAATTGCTTTGTTGTCTCAGATGAATTATCAAAAGCACTTGGCTCCTTTTAAGGCATAAAAGTGATTTTCTGCAAAGTGTTCAGATGCAAGCTTGTAAGAAAGTTATCTGTTTATTTCAGTAGGAAAAAACCTGACTGAAGTCATAAAACTGGTAATGTGGATAATCATGATATTAAATCTCAAGTGAGAATATAAGAAAACATATTCCAAATACAGCAAAATTTATAATTTAGAAGAAGCACTGTATCATTTAGAAGCCCTCTTAGTATGGCCATTTTTCCAGTAAGTGAAAAAATTCTGATTGGAAAACCAAGCACACAAATGCAGTAGCTTGACTTTACAAGGTATGGCACAAATTAAATGGAGCATTTAACACTGAACATGCCATTTTTATTACAGTGGTGCCCAGAAAGTCACATTTCATATATACAGGATTGTTAGAACTAACTTGGAAAAGTGACATTTCACAAGTTATTTTCTTCTAGCTTTCCACAGTAATTAACAATTAACAGCTCAATAGCTGCTGTTAAAACATCTTTTCCTTGGACTTACACTACAACCGGATTAATCCCAGCTGACCTGACTCTGACAGTGAGGGTTAAAGAGATTTTTATTTTTACCCCGTATAATGAAGTTTTACTGGTAACTAAAACTGATGAGAAAAATATAATCAAAACCAAGCTTTGCTGAATATTTTATAGATATCATGAAAGACATATCTCCCACTGTGTTTTTAAGGACTTATTTCAGAAGTAGTATTACAGTGCCTTATCAAAAACAGTTGGATGTTTCATTGGTTTTGGTTTCATTTTTTTCAACTGGGTGCTGAACGCCAACACTTGCTACTCAGGTTCTTACAAACATTTGAATTAAATTGATATAAAGCAGAAAAGTGCAGATAAACCCTCAATTCAGTGTCATTTAACGCCGGTTTCTCTCTGGTTTTAGCCTGATACTTTTATGTTGCAGCAAACTGGCCGAAACCTACAATGGACAAGAGAGGGAGCTCTTCTGCTGCGTCTTCTCTGCAGAAGTGCGCTTGCTTTCCTTAAAATTCAAAACTGTTTCCAGGATTTCATAACACAGGAAGCAGAAGTTATTTGTTCTGCAGAAGATTAAATATTGAGCAACGTTGTTAAAAAAAAAAAAAAAAAAAAAAAAAAAGGGAAAAAAATCCTCACAACAACTAAAACCTAAACAAAAGCAAACAAACAAGTTCCATTTGCCTTCTCTTCCAAACTGTTACTCTTTTAAAAAGTCATCTTTTCATACTGAGTTGGAGGTCCTTCCCTCCTCCTTTCTAAAGTGTGGAAATTGGGGGAAAAATAGTTTTTTTTAAGGCTTCATGACAAAAAAAAGAAGAAACTTGAAGGCTCTTTTTTCCCCTCAACATCCCTGGATCGCCCAGCCGAAATGTTAGCATGTTCCTGCTGCATGGCATTGCTGCTTGAGCGCAGTTCCTAAGCTTTACCTTGCCTGGTCTCAGAGCAGCAGCTCCAATGCAGATCAAATTGCAAGCAGAGCAGCTTGACTGGCCGGAGCCGAGGTGTTTCAGCCGCTCTGTGGCCGGGGACTCAGATGCTCCGTGCGCTCCCCAAGCGAGCCACGTCAGCACAGCCCTGCCCGGACAGCCAGCCTGGACCACTGGCAGCATCCCATGGGGATAGGGCGAGTTCAGGCACTGCTCAGCATCGCTGGTGTGCCAGACCTTGGTACTTCTGGCAAGTGTCTGCTGCTGCGTGCCTTTGGGAAGGCACAACGCCACTGCTGCTATCCAAGAGAGGAAGAGCGGGAGCAGCAATACCCCACATCTCCCCCCTGAGCCTCTTCAGCTCTGGGAACGATGTTAATAGATGTAAAGAATACAACAAACAAATAAAGGACAGGCAGGGTTGGGGAGCAAGCAGAGGTTTGGGAAGGGTCAGAGGGATCGCACACTGGGCTTTCCCAAACCCCACCACATCACACCAATACAGAGCACCCTCCCTCCCAGCAGCAGATTTCAGGCTGGATTGCTGGATTGAGGAAAGGACCAGGCTCTTGAAGAGATACTTATGAGGTCCAAAGCCAGCACTTTGCTGATGTTCAGTACAGCCAGCAGACCATTTGAAAATTAACTTCATGCTAGGTTTTAAGCTGAGACATGCTTGCCTAACAGAGATAGACAGCAAACTCCAAGTTCTGAGGGTGACTAGGAATTTTAAAAACATCATTCCACTTTCAGGAAAACTGCAGCAGTTTCCTCACTCATGTCCGTGCCTACTTGAACTCCATCCTCCAAAACAGCCCCACCCAGAGATGGCTGCTATCCCGGGAAGTGTTTTACCTCAGCACAGCTTGTATTTTGAGGAGGCAGACTGCAAGCTGTACTCACATTTTCTGTTTTTCAGTTTTTTCCTTTCTTTCCTAAGTGTACCATTTGACTCAAAACCAAGAGACACCTATTCCCTAGGAATGAAAAACATTGAGCAATGCTGTAAACAATCTAAGTCTTTGCTGGACTCAAACTCTAATGATGCTTCTTGTCCGTCTGTGCAACACAAGTGGACTGGTGACCATACTCTACCCTGTTTTTCTTCCTGTGACATAAATAATCCTCAGATCCCATAAATACTGACCTCTCTCCACTCTCTGACTAGAACTTGGCAGCTCCATTCCTGCGGAGCAAAGTCAGAGCCAGGAAAGCCCTGAGCAACTCATGCTTGCAGGGTTACATTGTTCACCTGGGGACTGCTCAGTGGCCCAGCCCCAGGCTCACTCTTCTGGGACATCTCTGCAGCAACAAGAGATAGAGGGAGAGAGCAGCACTTAGTTAAGCATTTAACAACTCTTTTGGATCAGGATTCTTGTAGGGTGGCAATGGGCAAGAAGGTAGACGTTTCCTCTGCTGTAAAGAGACAACTGTAAGGATGTAAGGATGAAGGAGCTGTAAGGATGAAGAATCAGAAAGAAGGCACTACAATAAAAGCAAGTATTTTAAGGTGTTGGAATACTGAAGCTGTTCTTTCACTTAATCAAGATGCAACAGATACATTCACCATGGTCCTGATCTGCCCAGTATCAAAGCCCCAGTCCCAGCAATTTTAAGTGAACAATTCATGTAGCAGGACATGTGTAATGTTATTCGGACATAGCAAGCACATGGGAACATCCAAAATTCACTGCTCAGGAAGAAAAGCCTCTCCTTGAGAGTTGCTTTGGGCAAAATAGAAGAAGATTCCAGAGGCCTGGCAAAACCAAGTATGTGTACAGAGAGGTGAGCCCAAACCATTCAGGGATCATGAGCATCGATACAAAGGATATGTACCTCATCACAGCTATTCCCAAAGAGAGATTTTCCTGTTCCTATTTGAGGTCAGTATGCACACAAAAACAAACTGACAGATGTAACCGATTACAACAAACACAAGGGAAGGGTGTGGGCAGCTACCAAAAGCCAAGAAGTGTAGTATGTCACAAGCAAATTGTAAAGCCTGGTGGGCCCACAGTGCTCTTCCAAGCAGAGGTAAAAATTTTCCTGCACAGAGACAACAGTAATCTTAGACCATTTCTTAATGTTAGTCAAAGAACTTGGCATTGCATGAAACACAAGTGAAGTTCCTGCTCCCACAGACTGAACTCCTAAGTCTTGTGACATGTTTAGGAGGTCAATACAATACAACACAGATTGGTTATTTATCCAGAATTCCATTACTAGCTCGGAGCAAAGCTAAATGCAGAGCTGAATCCAATAAAATTCTTGACTGACTGCAAACTTGGCCCAACTGACTTTGTTATGCAGATTTTAATCACAGTAGTGCAAAATGTTCCATTCAGACGCAAGTGCTTAAAGCACTGTCCTGGGGATGGGGGGAAGTAGGAGGTGAGGGATCATGGGCACTTCGGGCTGAGAACATATCTGGACTCTCCATCCCTGGGAAAACTCTCTGATCATTAGATCTGTATAAAGCAACTGCCACCTCCTCCTCAGGCTTGTTCTCAAAGACAAATGGCTAGGTGGACAGGATTCTTACATTGAACACAGAAAAGGAATTTTGAATTCTTGCCGCTTCTGGCAAATTCCTCTCATCACCATTTTTTGTCACTTCTTATTCTCCAGATGTTTTATTTTAAGCTAAGTCGTTCTTATTCTCCACAAGTACAAGCTCTAAGAAATACCAAAGAGCATTTGAACCCCAAGAAGTGCAAAGGCTGGTGATGAGCACATTATCCTTCCTTTGTACCATCAGTTGGTGCAAGGCAAAGCAGGTCAAAGGGCAAAGTTTTTTCCACCTCTTTCTTGGACTGCTGCTCTGTGTAAGGGACCATCTTCCACTGCCCTGGAGGAAGGGAGGAAGATGAAGAAGAGACCCAGCCCTATATGTTGCTGTCTGTACAGCTCCTGTTCTGTACAGGACACAGCACATTCTTCAAGATGTTTGGAGTCTGTACATGCTTTATTTTCAATTATTTTTATCAATGTTGAAACTGAAAGTCTGGTGTATTTACTTGTGCTTTGTGACTAGTTAAAGCTTATTTAATTCTTGTATTCTTTTCAAATTCTCTCTGCATAGATTTTCAGATGCCTAACAACGTAGTACTGCAGTCAGAGCACTCGGAGAAAATAGTTTTTTTCCTCTTCTACTAACCAATTTTGGTGAAACCTCAAGAACATTGTTATCTTGAAGATGCTTGTGTCTGTCAGGTACAGGAGGAACTGGTAAATAGTCCAAAACACAGAGAGGCAGACTTAGGCAGAGGCTACTCTGCATCCCTCTGAAAGGACTACAAGAGTGCATGCCATGTCTCTGTAAAGAAAAACATTTCATAAAAACCATTTCTCCCATCTCTGTTTCTCTCTCTGTGTCTTCAAAATCAGTTGCAACAAAGGCACTCACTATTGCCCATGAGGTTTCTCATAATCAGGTTTCTGTCTCTGGAAGGCATCACTTTTCCACAGAGCACTGGATGAAATCCAAAGCACAAATTATGAGATCCATATGAGGGAAACAGATGTTTCCAGGCAATGTTTATGGGGAACAGCAAATCTTTGGGGACACATTGAATTACATTTTCTTTAAAGCAAACACTTAAACTGTACAATAAATATCCAAAATGTAAAGCACAAGAATAGGGAGATACCTACATCTTTGTCCCTACCTTCGTAAAAAAAATAAATATTAAAAAGTGCTCGCATAGATCATGTGCATTTTAGTGACTCAATACATTGGACACGTGGAGCTCAGGAAGGCCCTTTGGTCAGTGAGACTGCAGTGGGAACCACAGAGTCTTCAGCCATCCTGGAGCTGCACAAGGCTGCCCCAAGTCCTTAGCTGATCACACAGACCTCACCACCTCATCCCTTCAGTCACTGACCAGTGATTCCAAGGCCAGAAGGGAAGAAACCTCTTACAAGCAGAGCAGCTTATTACCATTTCAGGGAAGAATTTCTTTCTTTGCAGCACTGGTTTGATGCAATCACAAACTATGTCTCAGTCAGCATTTGGAAAACCATCAGGCAGGGTATCCCTTGAACTCCATCAGGATGGCTTTTCTTCTTGCAGGGCAGTTCCTGAGGATAGGAACTGAGCCAAGTGAAAGAAACGGAGTTCCTTGGACGGTTTTGTAGTTCCCATTATTCTTCTCATTGTTTAAAATCAAACTCTACATCAGTATTTTCTGCCAGGGAAGAAATTATCTACACGGGAAGAACATCCAGCTTCTGAAACACAGTCAACATTTGCCAGCTGAGTAGCAGATGAATGGCACCCATTTGCACAGTAGCCCTGTAGCCTCATTTGAGGTCATGTTGGCTTATGAAGCCATTTCTGCCTTGGAGAACTTACTCTTGTATGATACTGAGCCCACGCTTCAAATCATGTATTCATCATTCTCCACTCAAAAAACATCATGTGAAGCACTGGCACAGCTTAATGGAAGCAAAGTCTTTGATGTGTTGCACTTGAGTCTTCATTTTCTACGCTATTAACTGAATGCTACTGTACTGTCCTAAGCCTTCTCAAAATAAATAGACATCATTGCAGACTTAGTTAACTTCACAAATTATAGAGCAGAAATCACTCAGAAATTATCAACTTTTCTGCTCCACATACTGGAAAATATCTTTGTAATATGGGTTTTGGAAAGGGACTCAAAATTGCCAGTTGACTACACAGGACACTCTCTAGTCCATCCAGCCTTAGAAGCCCAAAAGCAGGGCTGGTTGTGCTGGGCACGTGTTGATCTCTTGCACAACTATTTCAGTGTCTCACTATCATTTTCTTCTGTGCAAAGAGATGTGATAGTGCCTGAGGCTGGCTCTGAGGCAACTGTGACCAAACCAGGCACAACAGAGTGAGCCCATACCCTGGATAAAATGCTGACAGTCACGTCTATACTGAGTGGTTCTTAAATAAATCAAGAGGATGACAGACCTTCAAAGAGGTTTGCCTTTTTTCCAGACTCAGAAGGCTTCTTTTATTAATTAGTGTGGTCCAAAATAATTCATAGCTGCTGCAAAATGAAAGTGCAGAGGTGTTCATGGCATCTCAGATAGAAGACTACTTAGTAGGTCAGTGTGCCAGGTAATATATTACATGTTAATAAGTCAAGACCGCCAAAATCAGGCAAATTGTTAATCACACATGATTTAGAATTCAAACAACCTAGATACTCTCAGAGACTGTGGTAAAAATCTTTCACAGAATAAGCCCAGTTCTGAAATCTTATTGCCAGATATCTGTAATGAAGCAGGATCCTTCTTGACCAGTGTATCCAGCATTATTTCACACTATTTCTTAAAACTGATCTTATATATGGTCCTTCTATTCTGGTTAAGGAGAGCTTCATCTATGCCTGTTGAGGTCTTGCTGGTGAAATATTCTGATACTGTCCAGGGTCAGCACATCCTTCACAAGCAGTTTTTATGCTACTGTTGCTTAAGGCTCAGCTGACACAGGGAGGTAGTACCTGCTATTTTGTACAGAGAGCTGTAAATTAAAGGAAATGTAAGGCATGAGGGAAACTGAAATTATTTTGTAATGTATTATTTTACTGTACAAAACAGCTATCGTATTTAAGGCTAGAAGTATTTTCAAAAGAGTGTACAAATTCTGCTGATTTATTTGACAGGTTCTGAAAGAGGAAGATGTAACCCACTGCTTCTTCACCCGCCACTGCTCCATCTGCCTTTACACACAGCATTAGGAAGCAATCAATCTGTTCCTAGCATTACAAAAGCAAATAATCTTTTCCCTGCCATCACAGAAGTCACCTGTTAACCCAGACTCCTATTCTTTCCATTCCTTATTGGTATGCCTTCCTTAACCCTCTGATTTAGACCTGCTAGAATAGCAGCACCCCTACACCCCCTTCCTCCTCTGCTTCACTTCACTATTCTCTAGAGTGCCACCAATTTGCTTTAAAAATTATTCAGAGGGATTTAACTTCAGATCTCCAGGCCTAGATTCTTACTCTGGGCACCCTCTCAAAGGAATGCCGTGAAAATTAATTTATTCATCACACCTGAAAAGCTGCAGCACATGGGCACAGAGTCACTAAAATTTCTGGGCTAGGATTGCACTTTGTATTCTTATAGAAATCATCTACCAGGGAAGCTACTGTAAACCCATGCTATGCCAGTAAATATAGTGTTTCTCAGTAAGCATAGTTCCTCCTACTGGAGAAGAATGATTATAAAATTAAACCTTTATATGGCTTTTTTGGTAATATTTTTTGAGAGCATGTTTGTTTTTTTTTTTAGTTCACGTGTGTTACAGATTCTCTTTAACCTAAAAAGAAAAAATTCCAATTTTCACAGGGAACTTCTAGTCTTGGATGCAGAGATCATCTTAAAAATATAAATCAGGACAGATGAGGTTTAATTAATATCATCTGTAAGATATGGTATCCTTTGCGTTGAGGACTAGAAAAGGGTCTGATTTTTTAAATCGGTTTTTAGATAAATTCACTCTAACTGGTAGTTTTAAGAACAGCAAAAAATACGAAACATTTTCCTCCTTGTCTCCCTGTTATGTTTAGGGAGGGCTTTCAGTAAGGTCCAACAGCAAGAACAAGTGGGCCAAGGCAAAGAGAACAGATTCACAAACAAAAGTTCACTGAACAAAAATGTACTTCAGAGTCATTAACTGAGAAATTACTACAAAGGTGTGGCAAGAAATACATTGTTATTGCTGGAGTGGAACTGGAAGGTGGGAGATGGAGTTAACCAGCTGCCATTCACAAGTGAGCATCACCCTTTTCTCCTGGCCCCTGGTAGCAGAGGATTATTTCCACCATCAGCAAATCCTTCCTTTGAACAAAAGCTGGCTTTCGTGCACAAAGAGAAGTCAGAAAGGACACCTGTGAGTTCAGGTGCCTTGTAGCTCATGCCCAAGATCTGCTCACCAGCATCTCGGAGCACCAGGACAAACTGCACTAAAAGCTACTTGCAGCAGTGGCTCCAGCTTGCAGAGAGCTGGGAACCAGTTCCCCAGCAGAGGATGAGAGGCAGGCAGAGGCAGGCAGAGACAGGCTACCGAGCTGGAGAGGGCTCGTTTGGATTAGCAGCAGGGACAGCCGGCAGCCCACTGCTGACAGCCACCCTGGGCTCTGCTCTGCTCCTGTCTCCCCAGGCTCTGCCTACAGAGGTTTTGTTTTCTGTTCTCAGAGAAAATGACTCCTGCTAGACTGCTGTAAACCTATCCTGCTCAAGGACATCTTGTTTGTGTTAATCCTGTAGATTAAGCACGCAGCTTTTCAGTCGCGGCTTTGTGGCTATTGTTACCAGTAAACCCCTTACAAGGCTTGTGGGCCAACGCACATTAACTTCAAGGCTGTCACTGAGATAGCCTGAACAAGGAAGAGCCCCCAAGAATCATGAAAACTGACTCTCACACCAAATACTCTATGTTTCAAAAAAAATTTTGGAAGAGAATTGCCTCCTGTGATCTCTGCTTGAAGGGTCTCAGCTGTTACTGGCAACAGGAGACACCAAAGCTGACGACGGCAGGCTTCTGCAAGTACAATGACCCAGTATACACTGCAAGAGCAGCTCAGCAAGAGCTGGAGCCTCCAGGGACTCTGAGCCAAGTCTGTTGCTTGGGCTCGAGCCCACAGAGCAGTCCAAATGGGGTGGTCACACCAGCTGAGATTGAAAAAGTCAGGATTTCCAATAGCAGGCAGAGGCATTATTGCACAATCTCCCCTCCTGCATTTGGCTTAGTCACACCAGGTCTTGGCTAAGCTTGCAAGTGTACATTAAGTCATCACTCCAGCACCAGGCATTTGCTGACTTGCTGTTAAGTATGAATGGTTTTACCTGTAAAACATTCACAGAAAGTGAATGTTTTATACCCGCTTCCAGGTGGGTAGAAAAGCATAAATAACTATGTATTGCGGGCTAATTTTATTTTTACAAATATACAGGAAATTAAGAGCAGCTGGACCATAAAATATTTCTTTGTATACAGTGTTTTTAATATGAGTTCCATCAAATCCCTGGACTTGTGTGGTACTGAGGCTTTGCTGAACAAAGAACTGACTTTTAGGTAGTGTTTTCTTGGAATCAAAGGCAGCTAAAGCATTCAACAGGATTTTTCCAGGCTTTGCTCATTTTACATTTCTTAGATAGGTAATTCACTTTACAAATTGTATGTTATATTTTCAAAAGAGCAATAAATCATGCAAGAAATATATGCAGTAACTTGATTTTTATCCTTGATGTTTATCCTGTAGCTTGGACTTTCGTTGAGCAAGATGCAGAAGAGTCTCACTTTAAATATAGTAAGGCTAATAAATAGAACCTGGAATACTTTTAGCTCAGAACCTCACATTTACTGATCTCAGTGGAACTGTGAGCATCTTTAACATGTAAGAGCACCCTGCCAGCTGGATGCACCTTTAGCAAACACTGCACAGAAACATGCAAAATTATGAAGCACTATTGTCTGGTACAAAGGGGCTTGCTTGCAGTTATAGTTATATACTGGGGCATTTGCAGTTTCAGCAAGACCACATTGTGCACTTGGAGAGAACTTCCTTTGTCTGTGTGTTTCAGATTAAAGAGTCTCCTGCAAATATTTCTGGACTTTAGGACAGAGAAGTCCATGTTTTCCTCACAGAAAAAGACAAACTTCACCTAAAGAGGACTTAATAGTACAGCTGCCATTCCAGAATCTTCAAACCAAGATCTGGCCACACTCCAAAAAATTTTTGGGGAAAAAAAAATGTTTGCATGCCATCAACCCAGGGATGTTTTGGATTGTGCTAGTATTTCCCAGCAGAAAGTGGCCAGGTTTGGCTCCTAGTGACTAATGAAGCTGTCATACACCATTCCTTCCTGCTGTTTAATAATGCTTTCAAAAAAAAAACCCTTTATGGAGATGAATAGTATAGTAGTACTGCAGCTGAGAAACTGGCATGCTGTCAAAGAAAACATAGGCCAGTTTACTATGCATGGCACTGTATTTTTCATTATACTTCACAAAGACTTGTTATTAACTGCAAATGAATTCATCATTAGGGAATAGATATTATTTAGTACATAGCCCAGTATAATTTGGAGACTTGATTCCAATAGTCAGATTTCATTGTAGCAGCAAAATTACCTGTTACTCTAAATGTTGATAAAATATTCACTGTTTTTTAGATCCTGAATTTCAGGGGACAATACTACTCCTACCAGAAAAATTAATTGCAACGAAATGCAGTTCATTCTTTCCACTTTCTCCTCAGTAACATGCACACAAGCTGCATATCACACTTAATAAAGGTGGCAATTCAGCCAAGTCAGTGGTGTAGCTAACACTGACATGACAGTTTCTACATTCAGATCCAGATCTCAGCTTCTGCTCTGTTGGTGGAGTGATACAATCAAGTCACACATGTCATTTTTGTACTCCTTAACTGATGTGTCAGTAACCTCAGGTAATCGTGGGGCACAGCAATATTACTGCTGTACAGAACACTCATCTGAAACGTGAGTCCCAACCTGTAAAATCCTACACAAATCCACAAGATTTCTACTTCAGTGCTGTGTCCAGGGCTGTCTCAGGCACGTTCACCTATTTATGGCTTCTTGGGGGCCTTTGGCAGCAGAGCTGAGAAGGTGTGAAACACCTCTACACCCTTTGACTCTTGCTGGGAAGCATCAGGGAAAATCAAACGCTCTTCATAGCCATGCAAGCACTCTTTGCCACATGTTTCTTTCAGATGTAAAACAGGGAGACAGGAGACTGACATATCTTATCAATTCTCCACACAGAGCTCCATCAACATCAGCCAGATGAGCCCAAACTGATTTTCGGTGCCTTTGTTAGAACACAGTTGGCTTTCAGAAGCTGCAATCAGACATCACAAGCCTTATCTGCGCAGGAAAGTTTAGATAAATAGTGCAGTCAGCTTGCAATAGAGAACCTTGGGTTTGCAAAAAACCTAATTTTAACCATTTTGAACATTTGCAAGTATCAGAGGTGGTACTCATAGATCTAGCTTGTCCTTTATTCTGTGATGGAAAAAACCACCTCTGACCACTTTCAGTAAAACCCATGCATCTGGAGAATTAATTACAGAGAAATACAGAGAATAAACCCATCCTGCACAAAGCTTCACTCACAGCCTTTCTTATTATGCATTCCCTTGGCCTTATGGAAAAGTGCAGAGTTAAAGGACTTAAAGTTAGTTAGAAGGCCCATTATTCTCTTGCAACATACTCATTTTGTCAATGCCATTTTTAACCTGCTGGCTTCGAGGTCCCAGTGTCAGATACTAGACAGCTGTATGTATTTGGAGCCACACAGGCAGATAAATTTGGCCTGGCATCTTCATACTTCTTTTGATGCTGAAACCAGTGAATTGCAGAAGAATAGCAGGAGAACTGAAATCAGTCAGTTAATTCTGTGAAGCATCTATCCAGCAACTTCACTCAACAAAGTGTTATTTCTGGCTTCCATCAACTGGCAAATGGCAAATTAGATAGTGGCGATTTAAACGATCTGGTCAACCATTCTAAAAACTGTAGAGTGCTCACACTAGAACTAACACATTAAAAAACTTTCAAAGGCTACACCTCTTCTTCCAAAAAGCAGAAACCTAAAGCCAGGCATAAGGGATCTCTGAACCTGCTAGAAAGGGACAGGTCTATGTTTTCTTTCCTTCTTTAAAGTGGGCTTGAATCAAAACACAGGACAATTTCACCACTTCCAGAATGTGCTGCAGTCTGCATGATTTGCAAAAGCCCAGAAAACAGAAAAATACAAATGTATTGTTTATTGTAAGAAGGCAAAATGCATTGTGCATTAAGGAAAACATTGGCAGAAGTAGCATTTTTAATCATGAGGGCATTTGAGCAGTTCTGGGTAATCCACAGAGTGGATCAGAAAAATCAGTGAGAACCAGTAACAGCAAACACCAATGGCCAACCAACTCAATCTAGATATTATTCACCACCATTCCTGCACTACAGTCCATTTAGTCCAGTTTATGTTATGGCTATTCCCCAACATTACATATTGTTTAAACACCATTTTCATTAAAAAAAACTGTTTTATGGAATTCTCACATCCTATTTGCACATCTCTATTTATTCATGGTCCCAGCACATAGTTTTGGCAACCAGAACCATGTCTTACACGGATAAGCAATATTTGGAAGGCATCTGTAAATTTTCAATTGTTTCTAATACAACTAACATCTGGAAACATGCAGAGGAGCCAGTTCAAGAGAGACCACCAGCAAGTGCTGCCCACCAGAATTTCAGGGCTGTTGACACAATGATCTCAGCCCTCACAAACTGAACAGACTGCTGCAGGCTTGTGGGCACTGCCAAACACCACATTTCCCTGGACAAGCATCCTTCCCCAAGTACTGGCACCGTCACCCAGTGCAATGGCTTATGGCACTGCTGTTGAAGGTGCTGCCTTTGGACTGAAAAATAACCCTTTGATTGCTGGAGGCTGTGACCCACCAGTCTTTAGGGCACTGTTCTGGCAGAATTTCAATTTCAGTAGTATGATTTAAAGAGAAAATTTTATGTTAGCAGTATCACAACTGTTTGTAATGCTCATGTAATATTCTGATACACTACACAAAGCTCTATTCTGTAACAAACCTTCACAGTAGGAGAAGCCATTTATTTTTATCTGTTTTCTCTTTTGGCTGTCACGCCCAACTGATATCAAAATATTTGAATTTCATCTAGGGAAAGCACACTGAGGAATCACAGCATTACATATGTTTTAAGGGGATAGTCTGGAAAACATAATGGATAAAAGAAAATTTCTTCTAATGAAGCTTGGCTGGGATATTTGAAACAAGATTCATGAACTTTAGAGCATTTGGATTTTAATGGATCTAACAATTCCACTAGTAGATGTGGAATCTTTTTCACCAATTGTGGAATTTTTTTCACCAATTCCTAAGAGCCACAAAACATGGTATCAACAAATTAACAACCATATGCAGTCTTGATGGCGAGTTGAAGAAAATAAAAAAAATCCAAGGTAGATTTCGACCAGCATCTCTGCATGAATAGCCACAAGAAATTAAGAAGCAAGGGAATCCTTATTCTGTATTTCTGTCTCCAACCCACTGCCACCACTGCTGTCAGTTACTCTCTTCAGGAAAAAGGCCTAAGAATTCCACCTGACCTGCTCCCCTACTTGCCTCACAAAGTAGTGGAGCTGATAACAGAAGCATCACACATTTCACTGTGATGGTTTCCAAGAATCTTGACCTGTAAATTTGAAGACCAGAGAACTCAGATTCATGCAGGAACAAGACTGAAACACTAACAGGTTTCAGTCCATGTTATTAAGGAAGTTTTTTACGTGCAAGTTTGAGTTGTCTAGAATCTTCTTGGCCTCATTTCATACAGAGAACAAATTTCTGAAACGTTAGGTAAAATTTTCCCTAAGTCGTTTTTCAGTTCCTCTAAGAGCTTGATAAAACAGAATTGAAAGAAGCACTCAAAAAAAGTGAATTTCAACTTCACATTTGAGTCAATTTGAGCAGAATTACAAGCAGAGTTCAAAAGCTGTCTGCGATGGGAGGAGGCAATAAATCCCTTGCTTTAGGAGCAACAAGGAGTCACTACCCCCTTTCCAATCCAAGAATGGGTAATGTTGTCTTTCAGTCTCCCATCAAATGAGGATACTGTTAGCAAGGGTGGCCTGGTACAGTGCTATTAGAAAGATGAAGCCTGCCCCCAGCCCATGCCAGACCCACATTTATTAGTAGGCTATGGACTGTGCCTTTGGGTGGCACAAATTGGCAGTGCAGCATGCAAGCCCAGGGAGTCCCCCAAGGGTGACTCATTCAGTAATGGGATTGTGTGCACAGCAGTGCTCAGCAGAGAAGCCATAAGTGCTTTCTACTAAGGCGATGCTTGTTATGTTTCCCTAGAAGATCATTGCTTTCAACTTTAGACCTTCCTAATCCCCTGACAGATGCTTTAACCACAAGTTTGCTTTCATGCCTCAAGACATGCAAGTGACCACCAAATTCAGTTTCATCCCCAGAGTTTACATTATGGGCTGTTTGCCCATGTTGGAAAGAGTGCCTGACATCAGGATTAAATCAACTTCAAGGACTTCAGTAGCTGGCAAGTCAGCTGTGCTTCCCTTCTCCACAGTTTTTCAGATCTGGCTGAAATCCCTCCCTCTTCCCCCTAGGAATCGTATCCTGCCCACAGGTGTGCTTATAAGGTGTCTGTTTCTATTTCCTAAACCTTGAGCACCAGTTAGTTTTATATCAAGATAGTTCGTGATTTCCAAAGGACAGAACTGCATTCTTACTGAACAGCCACAGGGCTAAAACCATTGCTTTACTGATTTCAGGTACCACACAACTAAAGGCTACAATACTGAACACCATCCTACACACCACACTTAGAAAAGAGCAATAAATGGATAAAAGTGCAAGCATCAAAGAGCTGATAAAAGAATAAACATTGTGCAGCAGTTCATCACATGGTTTCCATCCCAGTGATCCAAGATTACTTAAAGCAACAGTTTACCCATGTACAGACCTAAGAATGCAGCTGTTATGCTGCAGCTCTGGAGATAAACTGGATTCACATATAACTTTCCAAAGGCTACCAGCCCAGGGGATAATGCAGCTTCAGTGCAAAAGAATGTAGTTAGATTTAGAGAGAAACATAAAAGCAAGATGGATTGGGATGTGGAAATATGTTTTGCTAATATATCATAATTTCTTCACTTAGAAGACTTGTTTGTGTCTGCTAGCGAAAAAAAATAGGAAGACTGCTTTTTTAATGAAAAGATTCACTTGGGATGAAATTTTTTAGTCAGGATTAGCCACTTCACACCCATAACTGAAGGACTGATTCCATGGAACATCAATCCCAGAATGGCTAACTTCAGAATATTGGCTAACTTCAGAGTATTTTCTAAAAAATATCTCCTCATAACATATTGGCCAGACATATCAAAGCATTAAACTGCTCTAATTAGCCTAATTATCCTTAAGCACCTCCTATTTCACATGGCTCCTTCAAGCAGGGAATTTCAAGCCAGAATGCTGGCACAAGAAGTATGTCCCAGCACAGAGTGCTCAATGCCACTGTGGGCATTGGCATTAACTTCCATTGCAGACTAAAAAAGATGAATTCTCTCAGGGGTGACTGAGGATGTTCAGCCTCTCAGAGGAGAGACCAAAGACTTCAGCAAGACACTAAGTCAAATATTACCCAGAAAACTCAACACCTCATTAGATCTGCTCTTTAGTTTAAATCCCCAGGTTGACAAGATGACAGAGATGAAAATCCAGGAGGGCCTGTTCATCACTGCACAGTGCCTTCATGCAGATTAAAATCTGTAGGAATATTCAGTTATATTGAAACAGCCATTCCTCCATACAAACACATCAACTCCTTACAAATATTTCGATTGCTAACTATTGCAAATGCCTTCTCTGCAGCAGATAATCTTTACGTTTGTTCCCAAAAAAATCCATCCTGGTTCCACATAAACTACATCATCAACTAAGAACAGTTACTGGAATCAATTTAGGGAACTGTAAGAAATGGATCTGGGGAAAAGCAAATGCTGTCTGCCATATTATCTCCTTTTTCAGTGGAGCTGACAGGACAGCTGCCTGTTATTACAGTGCACCCCAGGAAATGCTTAGCTGCCAAAAAAGTCCAGAGCCAGCAAGGGATTAGCAGACAAACAGAATTCATGCACCTGGAAGTCATGCAGTTAGATACGCCATCTTTGTAAGATACACTTCAATCTCATTTGCAAAGAAACAAGAACAAACAGAAATTACTTAATGTCATCATAATTATGATAAATCTAAGAATTAATATACAGTTTTGGGACTAGATTAAGTGGCAGTAGTTTTCATTTAACTGCAGTAATCTGTTGAAGGACTTATACAACTGTCATAACTATAATGCTCTCTATTTTGTATTTAAGCTGTTCCTTATTAATGCAGCATTAATACCATGTTAAGTGACCAGAACCCTGATGGCTCTAGAGATGAATAATGCAGATGGTGCATAGGACTTAATGATTTCATGTAACCTGTGTAATACAAAACTTTCATTTCCTTCACGAATATCTTTTTAACAGCAGAAGTTTGCTAGACAGCCCTTTCCTCCTCCCACCACTGCATTTGTCCTTCACAGGCATGCTCTCACAAGCCATTGGATCTATGTGTGCTGGGTTCAGGTAATGCCTAGTGCCACCCCCATGTGCCCAGCCTGTGTGGGAAGGACTGGACAGCAGCTGCCACATGAGGCTGAGCTGTGTTCTAAGCAACTCCTTCACTGCATTCCCATGGACCCTCATGGTCACTGCCACCAGTTTTAACTGGAATCAGCTTGTGTCCTTACCTCCACAAAATCAGCAGCAGCAATACTGACAGCCTAAAGTGTCTTTTCGGGCATCAAGAATGGATGACACATATCCAGCTCAGTGCTAATGAACTTCTAACAAAGCTGCTGCACAGTCCACTGAGAAGTATTATACAAGCCTCAGTGTGCACTGGGGGTAAGAGAGCCCAGGACAGTTCAGATGGGGACTTTTCCTTATAGTTATGCACATACTTACCATGCCAACAGAAACAAGTTAGTAGAAGAGTCACTGAAATATTTAACAAGTCAATACATTTATTCTGCCTTTATTTTAGAAATACCTTCTCAGCAGGCTTATGGACAGAAGTGAGAAACGCTTCAAGAAGTTTCAGGAATAAAAATTCAAAAGAGCTGTCACAATAAAAGAAAGGAAACAATAAAAGAGAATAGCTGGAGAGCACCAGAGTAATCCCAATTGTGGCTCAAGAATGGCTTTTGGAAATGAGCCACCACCAACCTGTCAAGGTAGTAGCTAAATCATCAGTGTTGAGATTATGCATTACAGAAACTCCTGGGAAGAAATCTATAGGAATAACCACAGTGCATTTCAACAAAATACAAGATTTTTCTAACAAAGGTTACCAATGTCTTCAGTCACTGACTTAAACATCAGAAGCAGAAAACAGACTCTGGATGGATCTCCCATAATTGCTTACTGGATTGCTTTGACAACAGTGTCTGTGCAATCACAATAATAACTCAAGATTTGGAAATGGATGTTAACAAACAACTCTTTCCTCTATTTTTCTGTAAGTATAAGTTACCTGTAAAAGTTTTCTTGTATTTGTATAATTTCAAGCTATTGATATAAAGTAAGCTGTTGTTATAAAGTAAGAACTGTATCTACTGGATCTGAGCTAGCTCAGAGGGAACTAACTCCCTGCTACAGGGGTGGGAGACCTTGAGGTCATATGTACAGAGGGGGTAACAGCAGTGGAGAGCTGCAGCCGATTAAAAGTGCATTCACATCTATTGACCTTCCCTGGAAACTCAAACAAGTAAAGGGAGTGGTAGCAATTCACAAACTTCATCAGTCCCATGAGGATGTTACAAGCAGCCTCTTCTCTTCATGAATCCCTAGTGTTCAATTTGTTTCCAGTTTTCTTGCCCAGACAAAATATTGAAAAAACAGAAAACTTGAGTCTAAAAATAACTTTCCCAGTTCCTTAATTCCACTAAGCAATTTCCCAACTGCAGCTTCCTCTTCCTTATGCAGTAGAATGACTAATGTAAATGCACTCCAATCTTCACAGATAAAACAAAACAAAAAAACCCTAGCTTTATTCCTAAATCAAACTTAGTTTCAATGTAACATAGTTGCAATAAACAACCTTCTCAAGTTGTTTAAAATCAGAAACTACCACAAATCAGTGAAAATAATATGCGCCTGAATGTTCTATATAAGCAATTTTTTTTCCTAGCAAAAAGTCAAAGTAGATGACAGTTCTGGATGTAGACCATGTAACACAATCACTGTATCAGTTTTTCTTGTCACCATTTTCAAAGTGCAATCACAAGCAATACCAAGTAGATAAATGCCCTCCCACATGTAGGCTTTTGGTGGTGATTTCTGCCCTGCCCCCCTCCCTTGTTTTCACTTTCTAAAGTCTCTCTCTGGAAACCTTGTGGAAGCAGAAGATTGACAGAAACTCATCAGAAATCAGCTCAAACGACGATTACAGGGTGCTGATCTGCCCACTATCTTTCTACTCATTTTTCCATTTTCAGCAACAAGCCTCCTTCATGATGCCTTCAGGAAAGAGCTCCAGACTGCATCAGTCACTCTGTTTGCATATAGAGTGCTGATGAAGCAAAGATTTACCTCTTCTGAACCCATCACTCCTCTGTACTATTCTGACATAGAAATAATCAGGAGTAAAAACTCTTTGTGTGACAAAAAAACCCCACTACATAGGCTTCTTTGTTAAGCAGTAAATCCGATGGTAAACAAAAGACCATCTTTCTCAAATTATTCATGGAACAAAATACAGAAATAGTCATAAAAGTAGGCATGAAACACAAGTCTTTTGACATTCCAGGACAAATGTTTGGCTCCATGTTTTGTTGCTTCATGAACTTTACCCATATTGCCTGAGGAACCCTGAATTATTCTAAAATGTTGTCAAGTGAATACACAGGGGGCAGCGGATAGACTGGCATCTGTAGCACTCTCTATGCAAGGGGGATACCCCGATTTCAACCTGTATTATACATACAAGGTTTCAACCTCAGCTTCCAGACCTTATTCTAGCTTGTAAAATGAAATCGGAAAACTGGCATACTAACAGCAGTCCAGAAGAAGCAAAAGTGGCCCCAGGGGGAAATAAGCAATCTACAAAGGGGAGCCATTATCCACAAGAAAAACATGTAGCCACAGAAGAGGCCACAGCTGACTTGCATTTTGGAAAAACAGGAGGCCTTTGCATTATTTGCATACATATCCCTCCACACACCCCCTTATCTTCTTTTATTGTTTCTGTGGCCATAAAATGCCTTGCTCTGGAATTTTGAGGACTCCCAGCATGCCTCCAATCTAGGAGAGACATGCAAGGGGGCCTACAGTAATTTCACTTGGGTACTGGCAGCTGATAAAGCACCACAGCTCAGCATCCCTGAGCACAAGGAGCTGAGCCACCGTGCCAGCTGAGAGCCCATGCCACTGTGTGGTGAGGTGGGCACCCCTAGGGACTGACACCGAGATCAAAACCTCCATGTTCTCAGTCACTTATTGCTGATTCCTGACCTAGCAATCCTGGTCTCCTCTCTCACATCCTGCTTTTGCAATTGCATGGATACAATGGATGCTGGCCCCCTCCTAAAGCTGCTGAAAATCAAAATTTTCAGTCCTGAAGCTGCTTGGAGAGAAAATCATAGCAACTGCAATCCTGGATGTCCGGCCAACACACTAACTCACTTCATGCTACTAGGCAGGAAACATCTGTTTCTCTTTGCTCAACCAAGTTTTCCTTATAAAGTGGTCCTGAATGTGCAATTCTGGGTCAGTTTGGACATATACTAGCAGATGAGATATTTTTACTCTATTATATAAGTTGGAAGTGAATTATACTGGAATAGCTTTAGGAGGTCCACCTAGAAATGGCAGAACACACATGGAAGCAGTTTATTTCAAAAATAGCAGAGGCTGAGTAAATTTACACAGTTCATAGCGGTTTTTTTGAAAGGCCTTTTTCTTCACTATTCCCAAGTAGGCATTTACCTAAAAATTACTTGGTAGACAGATGCACACTGTGCTTGAGAGTACATCTACTGATGTCTTGGTATTGCACTTTAATTCCCTTTTCTCCCCAGTAGTGAATTTGCATATGTCTAGAGAAAAAAAGCCTTTTACTTCAAGCAGACTGATTCACACAGATGCATGGACAGTAGGTGACAAGTTGTGCTAGATATCCCTATGAATTTACTTTACCCTGTGCTTATAGATAAGACTAATACATAATCACTACTTTTTTGTAATATTGACACTCATTAGGTAAAGTTTTAACTTTACACTTCAACTAGTGTAAAACCAGACTGTTGAAGCATAGTTTGAAAAGTAACATTTAAGACCCTAAAGTAGCTGGAATCTTTGAAAATAATCAAGTAGAAGGGAAATTTGAGCACTAAATTATGCTGTGACCTAAAATTTTTACATATCTATAAAATGAAATTTCCGTGGTTTTTTGCACCAAATTATACACATAGATGACCAAGTTATTTTTAAATTATCTAGAATTAAAAGTAATTTTTCATAGATTTACTTAACAGAACACACCCATTCACCTACTGTAGAATTCCTTTTCCTTTATCTGTTAAAGTATCCCAAAGCAGCAAGCTCACAGACAGCGACTAAGACACTACCAGATTATATTCTCAGCTACTGCAGGGAAAAAAACCATGAGGGATGTGAAAAAGATGCTATCCTATAACCAGACAGTACATAATCCTTTATCCCCTCAAATAAAAGAAGGTAAGGCACCTGCCCAAAATGTTAGTCAGACCATCTCTGGATCAATTTAAAAAATCAGGTAATTGCTATCATTTCCAGAAATGCTTAAGCTTACACGAGCATGGTTCCTGGAAAACCTTCCAGTACAAAAAGGCACCAATGAATCAGTGAAACCAATATCAGGAGTTCAATAGCAATTTCGTGTTCTATTGTGAAAAGACAACAAAATTGCACAGTCACAAGCCATTGAGAAGTTAAGGATCCGCAGAAAATATTCCTTTTTAAGGCCATAGAAGCCCATGCATAAAAATTGGTAATAATAATTTAAAGCCAATAGAAGTATTTAAGATAAATTACATGTACAAATATGCATTTTACTCTTCTGTTTTCCAAAGCAGACAAATCAATACACAGAGATATTAAGAGGGGGAAAAGAGATCACAAGGCAAAACACTTAGGTATTTTAAAAGAGGAAAAAAAAGAAAAAACAACCACCTTCTCTTATCAGAATTTCTCATTAAACTCATTGCACTTGTCTATCAGGGTTTATTTCTCAAACTGGTAGAATCAGCAGTCAGATGATCCTGTTGGGATATTTAAACTCACACTCACCTTTGTCCTGTCAGTGCCATAAAAACTGAGTATATCAAACACCTTCCAGTTAACACACAAAAGGGGGCAAGCAGGTCTTCAATGCACCTTTCTGACTTCCTCCGAGCTTTGCATTTGTGACTGAGAATGGCACATCAGTTTTCCCCAAAACCATCCATGGTAACTCTTTATTTTAGTATTCAACCTCAAGCCATTTCTCAGGGCATGCTTCCTTTAGAGTTAACAGCAACAATCAAACATGCCCTGCCTTTTTTTTTTTCTTTCTAACAATAAGGATAGAAGAAAGTCAGAACTGAAATAACGAAGATACACAGTTAATCCTCCCTGTGTCAGACAGTGAACCACGGGAGGGAGCATGGCTCTTCATGGTTCTCTCACTTCCCTGCCCCAAGACAGGCAGCCCCAAAAAGCTCTGACTGCAACTCTTACACTGTGATATTCCTGGCATCTAGACTTCAAGAGTGAAAGACTCTGGGAAGGTCTTTCATATCTCATCCCTTGTCCTAGCCAAGATTTCTGCTGAGCAAGGATACAGAGGCGAACAGCAGATCTACCATATTCTAAATCAGCAGAGCATAAGCCATTTATAATACAGAATCATTTAGAAGCTTTAATCTTCCTGTTGCAATCAATCTACATTTGCAGTCTTTATTTTTAATCCACAGGACTCTGCCCTTCCTCTAGTGCATGGGATGCACTTTCTAGCAGTGGCACAGAGTCCCATGGTAAAATAGCTCTTAGAAGCAAGATAAGTGCAAGAGCAAAGACGGTCATACAATTAAAGTTACTGAATATTTCAGGGAACACCAGATTTTTTTCTCTAAAGTTCTGACATGAAACAAGATTTTATGCTAAACAGACTAAAGTATTTTTCAGAGTATACTAAGCAAGGATGAAGAAAAAAAATAAACAGTATGTAAAAATAAATCACTAGAGAGCACCAGAACAAGCATGCACTTATAAGCTCAATTATGCAATTTTAGGTCAATCTTTGGATTGCCTGGCATTGCTTTTGATGTAATTTTTTCAGTGTATTTTATGCAACTTAAACCACACAGTATACATCGATAATCAGGGAGCAATTTCCCCAGTGTTATTCAGGTAAAGTTTGATTGCTTCTTCTGTTTCCAGATGGTGACCAAAAGCCTGCTCAAGTGCCTGCAAGTAAACCTGCTGAAGAAATATGGCATGTGTGTCTGATTACAAGTTAGCATATATACCTCACAATAAAACCTTAACCTGTACCTTTCCTGCTTTGTGAAAAAATCTTGCTTAGGACCAAGGCACTTTCACATCATCAGTGAGGTGCTCATTGCTTTGCCAGTAGATATTAGTGTAGGTCAGAAACTAAGCACAAGGGAAAAAGAAAAACCACACCAGCTACTTAAAACCTCAACCCATCCCTGAAGCAGCTGTGGAAATGCTGGCAATTACCTCAGAAACAAGAAGCAGCTGGGTTCAGTTCCTGATCTTTACAAAGCAAACAAGGAGAGGGAGGGTCTTATATAATGAAGTGGGTTGGGAGTGGTGGGAGAACAAGTGATACTTGGGGAAAGTGTAGGGTTAGCAGTCTGTTAGTGTACACTTGGACAAGCTGTCTAAAGGGCCTTGTGGTTACTGATGGTGTGGAGGAGAGCATAGCCTCAATTTAAAAGAAGTAGTGTGTTATCTAAGTAGAGATACTGAACGTGGATGTGTGGATTAATCAGAGTTTCTTTAGGAAACAGCACTAAGAGCTTGGTTGGTAGTAATGACTGAGGAAAGACAGTCTGGAGGTGGATCTGTGTATTTTGTTTATTTCATCTGCTTCTTCTAGGGTACCCTGAAGATGGAGGGGGAAAAAAAGATCAGAGGAATTTTTTCTACCTGCCCTTTATCTTCCTATCACACACTCATATATCTCTAGTTGCCATGTGTATGGCTAAAAATGGAGCTTTGAAGAAAAGGAAGGGGTTAAGATGAAAAGAATCACTTAGCAAAGTACTATCTATGTTCATTTTGTTTTTCTTGGTTATTTGCAGGGACTTTATAATGATATATTTGCAAGTTTGTCACTAGAAATACAATTTGTACAGAGAATATATGTATATTTACATGTGTAGGGTGGCTGACCAGGTAGCTGTAAAACCACTGTGAGCTCACAGCACCATGAACTATTCAGGGCCACATGATACTGCAGTCATACACATGCAGGTAAATGGGATTCCCCTTTAAAACTGAGAAGTGTTTTTACCTTTGTTTCAAATATGACTATTCTGCTTGATCCTTATTCTCTGCAACTGGTAACTATGCATTCAGCATCTATATATCCTATACTTACATGAGGAGAATTGTGGCCTGCTGGGGTGCATCAGGAAGAATATTGCCAGCAGGTCAGCTCCTTGTAGGAATTCAGATGTTCAGGTAACCCTATCCTTTCTGGTATACATTAGTTTCACAACAGGTAAGCAGGAAGCAATGTAACACTTCTCATTGCTGGATAGGCTACATGGTCTTGACTTGAAATAAAAATAGTCTATCCCTCTGTCCTAAATTTTTAATAAAATGTTGTAAATGTACACTTGCAAGAGGTTAAGAAAAGAAATCCATTATGAGTTTCAAACAGCTTGTAGTAGTACTTCCTTAGAATGCTAAAGATTATGTGAATTGTTATGGGTAGTTTTCCCATTTTTTTACTTCTATAGAGTATCCCTCATTTCCACTAGGCAAGTTAAAAATATTTATCTGCTAATATATATTGCAGATTCACACCATAGTTGATGCTCTTTAACTATAATCAGCTGTATAGCACATTTTACAAAGAAACAGGGAACGTATAGGCAAACCAAAAGACCAAGAGTCTTCATTTAAAATTAGACTGTCAACCCCAGGTCATTTGGTCTTTTATAGAAGAAGAGGAACTTAGGAGATCTATTTTCCATTCTCTGGCTTGATACAGCTGTTAGTGCTGTGGCTAAAAGCTGGCATTCATCTTTGAAGATAAGCTGCCCACATGTGTCTCTGGGGTTAGCCAGATGGTCAGAGCATGCTGCTGGTGCACAACTGCACTGTTAGTACAGGCTGAGTGGAACTAATGGGCAGGAGCGTGGGTGGGATGCTCAATGACTTAAACAGTTGTTTCTTTTTTCTTCTTTAGATGATACTGGTGGTCCAGCCAGACTAGCAAACTTTAACTTCAATTAAGGTTGTAGTTGTTGGTTTCACACTTTAGTGATGTGTGAGTACAGAGAGCTTGTCTCGTCGCACATCACCATCAGATATGCTGTACTCTCAACTACCTAAACCACATGTAAATTTACATTTTGTACTCCCACAAACATAAAACAGGGCTAAGACTTCTACAGTTAATATGTTTACAATACACCCTGCAGAGGGTACGTATAAGAAATGTCATTTAACAAGGACATATTGATCAAAACAGCCTTGCATTTAAAAATTAAAAGCTACTTTTTTTTATCTTATTGGTTAGCATGGCAATGCAGTTAGACAAGAACCCTGCACTGCAAACTGCAAAATCTATGTGATTTTTTCTGCAACTGGTGCTTCACTGCTCTTTTATCTAAACCGCATTTAAGGATGCTACCAAAATTCTGAGAGACAGCAATAGGGAAGGGAGCAAGAAATCTCCCAGGAGGACAAGAGCATAGAAACCCAGCACTGAAGTAAGCAAACAAGAGCCCAAGCAATCTGTTGGCCTTCTGTTGGAAGAAGGCTAAAACTGACTTAGGAAGAAAACAAACCAAACCTTTCTGTTCTTCCAGCATTCTTCCTTATTTATACAGAATCTGTTCACATTACGCAAAGCTGCTTGAAGCTTTCTTAACCACAAAACAAAGTCCATTAATTCTGGGGAAACAAACTCTCCTTCTGGGTGTTGTTTAGACTTCTATAAATCACTATTTTAAGCACTTTACAACTTAGCACTTCAAAATGGCATCCTACCAACTATCAGATTAAATACGGGAGTACTTACTTAGGAGGTACTTCACAGTCATTCAAATTTCATTTATTATACTAAAAATTAACCTATAACTAAAATCATACGCCTTTCACTTTCTTAAATATTTTATACTTTTCCACCATTTCTCTTTTCAACACTAAGAAAACATGAAAAGAATTAGACTTACTTCTTAGGAAAATGAACTGTCTACAGTCACAGCACATCTACATCAGCTTACAGCCTGAACCACAAAACTTATATTCTTCATTGTCACTCATAACTTTCAGCTTATGTTTTCCAGACTTAAATTCCTGAGTTAGACACCATAGTCGCAGCAGAAAATAATGAAACATTGTAAAGGGAGAATTAGGAGTTCCTGAATGGGACTTGCAACTTTGAGCAGACTGACTGGAGAGAAGATGAACACAACACCATGGGAACACCAGAGAGAGAATCATGCTTGTTATTCAGCCATCTCTGAGACATAGACTCTTCCTAGCAGCTTGAGTTAATCTCTTCTCTCTGAGGCGGAACTTCACAGCCTAGAAATTCTCCCCAAGACACTGGCCCCTGGACAACATTTCTCCTTTCAAGTTTGGCAGAAGAAGAGCAGTGGGTTGTGGTTCTTCTTTCCTCTGCAAGGACACAGATAGAGTCTTATGGCTTAAGCCAATTTCTGAAAATTACTTTGATTCCACTATTTCAGCACACATGCCTGCCTCCTGCATACAAAACCTGATCTACCACATCTGAGACTGCCTCCTAGCCCTCCTTTTGCCTTGCCACTACCCAAATATATGGGGCACAGAAGGAACACATTTGCCTTGGTTACTTTTTGTTTTCCAGGGCCCCAAAAAGAAACCCCATAAGCGTGTGTTGTCACCTTTGACTACTGTATCAATGGCAGCATTCATTTTCTGTACTCTTCATAAGCAAACTTCCAGTAATGTTAGTCTTCTATTCTCACACTCTTTTATTAAACATGAAGAATGTGGCAAAAGCCTGTCATATTTACACGAGTTGCAATACATTTTTACTCTTTGTTTTTCTATCACAGACAAAATATCTTCCAAACCATTCCTAACATTGAAGGAGGAGGAAAGTAACTCTTTAAACATTCAAAACTCAGAGTATTTTTCTAAAGTTTTCAGTTTCAGGTAAATAGCACTGAAATGCTTGGTATATATCAAATCAATCAAAACTACAAAGACCACCAGTTTTGAAAACAAAAACTGTATGATATGTTTTTGTCTTAGTTTGGATAATGAAAAATTACCACAAGTCATTGCAGGAAAGCACTGATTTTTCAAATTCTCTGTAGGATGCCAATATGGTAGAACACAGAAATCAAGGTGTCACTATAAAGCAGGAATCCATCTGCCCCTGCCTCCTACTGGTAAAAAGTTTTCCAATGACCATGAAGGGTGGCAGGCCTGCTCCTGAACGTGATGGCCTCAGAAGATATAGACCCTGTGGTCAGTAAAAAACCTGAGATACAGCAGTAGCTTTTTACATAGTTTCATATTATACTAGATATCAGTAGAATTTTCCAATTTTTAGAAGAAAACTTTCAGTAAACTCATCCTTCTGGGGTCATGCTGATGTTAGAGGTTAGAGTTATACAGCTAGATTAGAGTCTTACTCCTAATTATATCTGTAACCAACAGAGGTTGGTTATTACACAAGACTTATTTGTAGTCTGTTTAGACAAGCAAAATCTGATGCCCATAAAGACCCACCGACATTGTATTATGTTTTCAAGATACATTATTTATGATAAACAGCAGCTGTGAAAGTGAAGTCCTTCCAAGTAAATGCAGAAGGCATCTTTCTTGGCAATTTGTCAGACTGGACTCTGGAGTCAGCAGAGGCTTGAATGCAAATGATGAACTACACAGCAGCCCACTGTGTGTCTGTAGCCTCGGGAAGGGCAGGCACAGCCCTGACTTTTAAACAAGGACACATAAACAGAGCCAAAATGCTGAAAGCCATCATTATAAAGCCTGAGACAAAATGTAACAACAACAACAAACAATTGGGTAACCTTTTTGAAGTGGATATACTCCTCTTTCTGTGTTTTCTGAATCTCCTTAAATTTTGATTGGCTTTAAATTTGAAAGCAGTTGGCAGACAGTCAAAATTTAAAATTGATGAAGTACAATTGGTCTGTTCATGGGATGCTTGGAAAAGAAAATAATGATCTTTCAGACAAAAATGTTCTGAGGAAGCTAAGCCTCCATGTCAACAGATAAGAAAGCAAACAGTAGTACTGGAATGACTGGAACAAACAGTATTTAAAAGAAGGTTTTGTCCTGGAGGAATTATAGCAAATTCAGAGGGCTCTGTACTTGGTGATCTTTAGGATATTCTTTTATGCTTCTAGGACATGCTGGCATTATAAAAAATTCAGGGGCCATACCTAATTTGTATAAATTGCATTACTCCAGAGGGGAGACCTGAAAATCTGCAGCTCATAGCATAGAAGAATGATATGCCCTGTATTGATCCAAAAATTTTTAAATGTCAGACCTCATTAGCAGAGTCTTTTAGACAACACCCCCCCAAAAAAGGAAAAAAACCCAACACCAAAACACCAAACCACAGTTGACATGGCTTTGACTTGTGAACAAATTCGAGAAGGCATAAAAAATACATGTAAGTTAGCCTCCCCTTGGCAAGATGTGGGGCAGAGCTGAATCACTGAGTGTCTATCATTTACTTACTGTCTTTCCCTGAATGAAAAGCAGTGAACTTAATGGGACACCTGCTGGGTTCTGGCTCAGCAAAATGCTTGGCTTCCTAATCTCCCCTGGGTCCTGAGGCAACCTGTGAGATGTTAGGAGATTGAAGAAGCTCATGTCTTTTGCAGTACTGGGGCTTGAATTTGCATATCAAATTTGATCTACTTTTGCATCTGGATGACATGTTGTTGTTGATAGAAGAGCAAAGTATCAGAGAAAAACTAGAGGTGTGTAACACCACCACTCAAACTCTTAGCTACCTGAGGATTCAGAAAATTTGTCCTGTCTTCAATAACAAGGGCAATAAGATTTGTTGATCAGTAGGTCCAGTGTGAAAGAAGGTAAATATAAGAATTTGTTTTGTGAGAGTGGTGAGACCCTGGGATGTGTTGCCCAAAGAAACTGTGGATGCCCCACCACTGGAACTGTTCAATGTAATTTCACAGGGCTTTGAGCAATGTGATCTAGTGAAACATGTCCCTGTCCATTCTGTAGAAGGGATGGATTTTTGAAGGTCCATTACAACCCAAACCATTTTGTAATTTTTCTGTGTTGGAGGATGAACTCTGTGGTACCTTATGGTGAAGGATTTGTGACATAGTGTTAACACCTCTTCAGCAAATCCAGGCCACTTATTGGCATCTGTCAGACAATAAAGGAGTAATTCCTAGAGTAAAAATGGCAATAATAGCTTCCTTTCCCTTTCCTGACAATGCATGCTATTAAAAAAAGAGGACTTCAATTTATAAGCCTAGTCCAGGTGAATCATGCCCCTTTTGATCAGCCAAGTTACAGCTCGCAGGGGCACCAGCCACTATGCTGAGCCAAAGGCTGGCTTTTCTTCAGCAGGAATGGAGGAGTAGGGACAGGATTAAGTGAAGGATCTATTCTTATGGGCTTATTGGTTGTCTGCTGGAATCATTTGAACAGGTTGGGGCAATGAAGGGAGGGCAGCAGGCAGTGTGTGTAGTGTGTGGGGAGCTGGGGAGTGGATGGAAAATCTGTAACTAATAGGCATCTTTTCATATTTCTCACTCTGTTTTCTTTCCAGTGGTGCCCAGATAGGGGACAAATCTTCCCATAAACAGTAATCCTTTAGAAAGAGCTCAAGTATGGCTATTACTTAACTTCCTGATTAGTAGCAATCACCACCTGCTACTTCTGCTCCACATTGTCCAGCATAATGGAAGTGTTCATTTCCCTGGCTGTGAAAACGTAACGGGAGGGGAGTCCCTCTTCCCTGTTTAGGAAAAAAGAGCAACAGTCCCTCCTTTTCTTCTGTAACTAATCCCAGACCACATTTATCCAAGAAAATAAAATTTTATTTCTGAGGACAGATAGCTGGATAAGGCAGATTATGATCACTTAAAAAAACCAACAACAAACAAACAAACCAAAACAACAAAAAAACTAAATCACAAAAGTAATCATTCTGATTTCTTTGAACTAATTAAGGGTTCCTGCTGCAGGGCTTTTTTATTGCCTATTGCTTTGAGATCCCTGAAAGCACCAAGCAAAGACAATATATTCCATATTTTTGACAATTCAAACATGGAAAGACTTTGCAAATACTTCTGATTTCTTCGAACCTTACAAGCTGAAGCTGCCAAGGGAGTTGCACATGTTGCCTTGAAACACAGCTGTTAAAACAGTCTCCTTTGATCAAAATTCTTCCATGTTTATAGCTAGAGCAAAAGAAAGTATTATAGGATTTTCTTAGCACAGACTGAAAATCATAAAAAGAATGCAAAACCTGAAAAGTGCATTTGTCATGAGCGGGCATAACTTTTGAAATGTCAGTTAAAAGGAGACAACCCATGAATAGACTATGAGGATTTTCAGACTTTCTACTTCCCTAAAATCCTCTTTTGTTTTACACTGGGAGTGGTGGTGTCCCTTCCTAGAGAAGCACAGGCAGGCAGTAGATTAGTCCTTATTTAGATGGTAAGTTCCAGCTTATTTGAATTGTATTAAGCATTCTCCTTACTTTTGTGGGATTTGTCATAAATCTTGAGTAAATATACTTAGCACAATCTCAAAGACTGAAGTTTTGATTTCTCAGAGGTCTCAAATCTTTCAGCCTTAAAACTTCTCTTGTTTAAGAGAGATAAAGCAAAAGAATCTACTTGTCAAAACAAACACGGGGTAAAAAAACCCTCAGTACAACCCTAGACTTTATCTCAATGGGAAGTGGCACTCATTCGGGGCTATTTCATAGCATTCTTTGCCCAGGAAATCTATTATAGGAATTAGTACTGCCCCTTAAAATGGTAGCATCACTAAGAAGCAAATGAATCCTACTCTCTTTCCCTCTCTTTTGCCTCTCATTCTCCTCCTTCTAAACAGTATTCAAAGGTTTGTTCAAAGGTCTTCATCCTATCTTTGTTGCCATGGTCTTTCACAGAGTTGAATCAACATTTTCAAAACTAATGCCTGCTCTAAATGCATTGTTGTTGGGATGCTGAGTCAGTTCTCTGCTGACTATGGTGAAAGAAAGAGAATCTTTGAAACTCAGTTTTAACATTCAACTAACCTGAATGGGGAAAAGCAAGACATCTATATGCCACTAGACAGAAGCAAAACTTTTCAGGGGTGAGATACCTTGTCTTTCGGAAAGAAACCCAAACTGTCTCTAGGGTTTTTTTTGCGTCAGCTATGCTGATTTTACTCTTTCTTTTTATTCATACCAGACCTGAGAAAGACAATTGGGAAAAAAAAATAAAAAATAGAAGAATCCTGTTGGATAACACACACCTCCCCCCAACTAAATCCTTCTGTGGAGGTTACAGAGGATACTTGGTATGCAGTTGTGACAGGCAGAACTAGTTTTGGCATGGCTGAAATGAGTAGGGGGAAATGATGAAGAAGCACAGTTATTTCTAAGGGAACTAACAAGATATTTTGCTTGTATTCAGCTTCTCTGTTTGCCTCTCTTGTTTAACTACTTGCACATTCTTTGAAATAAGGTCCATCTCTAGCACACATATTTGTCCAGCACAAAGGGAAACAAGCTTACTTTTCTAATTCAAACTTTAAAGCTTTATCATATAAATAACATCTATTTGCTATGTAAATTAAGGCACTGCACACTCTGTACACACATTTCAAAGAAAGACAGTCTTTGTCACAGACTTGCTTACATCAACTTTAAATTGTTTTTATATGCCTGGCTTCAATTTTTTTCAGATCTTTTGAACATCTGTCCTTAGCCCATGGTCTGGCATGGCATGCTAAATTCTGTATATTTGTTCATTATTCCCAGGGGAGGAATTTACATGAAAATTCTGTTGGTCTAATTATATGCCTCAGCTAGAAAATCTATTCATCTGTCCACAGCAAATTTCACCTTTATGAAACAGATGATGACTTTGCCAGAAACTTTCTGGACATTGTAACAACTGAAGGTTTTACAGCCTACATTTGTAGTATGGGTCATAAACTGAATTGAAGTGGAAAAAAAACCCCTTAAATTATTACAATTCTTCTGAAAACAACCTTTCATCTTCAGGAAAAGAAAAAAATCACAGTATAATGGGGAAAGATGTTTGCAGCAGCATATTACGGGCAAAATGTAGCCTCCCCTGCTACTTATATCTCCTGGAATTGGGGAATTTAGGCTGTGAATGAGGATAAGCTCTGCAAAGATCTGAAAACAGCATGTTGTGGGTCTCAGTCTCTGAGATACATGTGGGACTTAATACTGGAAGTGTTTCAGGGTGACAGGATGCAGAAAGAATACATGGGTGAGAGTTCTTCCTATAAGATAAAAATCATGAGTGGGAAAGTGCATTCACAAAATGGGAACGCTAAAGATCTTCCCAATTTTTCATCCTATAGGATGAAGATGGATACACCAAAACAGAGCTGGTGGTCGTGGGGTTTGCAGTTTTCAAAGCTGTCCACATTTTGGAAGGTTTAAAGATACTTCTAAAGACATGAATACAGACTGCACATTGTGCATACACTTCTGCTCCTTTCCCTCACTTCTCTCTGTGACCACATCACTTTTTTCCCCCCGTGATTTTAATTCACATAACTCTCCCCTTTTTACTTCTAAAATTTTTCTCACCTGGTCTTTCTAATTTATTCTTTTTCTTTCTATGCTCCTTGCTCATAATTTTCTAATTTTCACTAAACTTTACTTTTCCATGTTCTCTAAATCCCACACTCCCAAAACTTCCATATTCCCCTTTTCTAGTCTGTTCTTGAGTTTACAGTTTTTAAAACACTGTTTATATACTGTTGCTGGGTTTTCCATTGCCTTTTTAAGGTTTCCTCTATATATTTGCATTCTCCAATCAGCCACACCAATCAGTCAATCCTATTCCCTAATCTACCACATACTCTTCTTCCTAATCAGTACCATAACCTGAAATCCATTTCTCAACTAATTTCCCTTTTGGCTACCAGTGCCACATATCTGTATTAATATTTTAACTTTCCGTGCCTTGGATCCATCCAGGTCCATTTATTTACTGTCCAATAAGCTCCTCTTCTAATGAGTACATTCTCTGAGCTCCTAAGTATGTATTTCATTACCCTTACCTTCTTCCTAAAGAGACTGCTCTTTTTTTCCCCCTCGACTTAACTAAAATATTCCCCCTTTTTGTACCCATTAGAGTGGCATCAGAGAGCCCAATGACAAAAATGAAAGAGCACTCTCTGCTTGCCAGCCTGGGCTTCCCCTGCCATGTTACCTCCTCATAACTTGTGGAATTTCTATGGAAATTGTATTTTCCCTAGCGATCCATCAGCAGAGCCATGGGCTGAGGGGGCAGTGCCTCTTGCACCGCCTGCCCAATGCGCTTCAGCTGCGGGCTTTCACTCCGGATGGGTTGCACCAGAAGAGGAAGAGTTATCCTCATCCCCATCCAAACAGCACAGCTGGATCTCCCCTCTTCTCTTCCTCAGGCAGATTCACTGACTGCCGCGGCACAACCTGTAGCAAAAAGCGAGGCAGGATTTGGCCCCAAATCAAAGACCTCACCAACGTGTCATACGAGTTAGCATGAGTGTCTGTCTGTGCTGGGGAAGGGCTAAGAGCTAGAATAGCAAGGGTATTTCAGGTCAGGCCTGAGGCGAATTAGCAGACAAGTTGTGAAGCTTACACAACATGTGGCCACATTATGTGTGGCTCCAGTCAGCGCTAATAGCCTGTCATTGAGCTCCACGTTTAAACAATTTGAGCAAACAGCAAACACAGAGGATGGGAGGAGGGAAAAAGACCTTCGAGGAATAAGAACGATCAGGCTATTTAGTATACTTGACAAGCAAATATTGCAGCGGTGAGGACAACGGAGTACCTACTAGGTAGAGACGAGACCCAGTTCCTACCATGCAAAACTAACGTAACACAAAAGCAAAAATATACAATTTGTCCAATTTTAAAATTCACTTGGCCAGCAGTTTTTCAAGCTACATTGGAAACCAGTTCTTGGTTTAGGCTGTATGTGATCACGTGCATTATAAGAGAGAGAAAAAAAAAAACATCTATGGTTTTGGTTTAGCAGCAAGGAAACTAAAAAGCGGGGAACAGAAGGAAAAAGAAAAAAAGAGTTTTAGTAACAACAAAGAGTAAAGTTCAACCACATCCATATAAATAACATCGATATTAGTGTTGAGAAGTAAATATAAAACATATTATAACAGAATTTAGAAACCATACTGCACTGTTTAATATGAAAATAATAGCCTTTCTAGTCATTACTGTTAGAGTACTTATTTAATCCAGCGCAGAATTGGCTAAGAAACCATCCACTCTACCATGGGAATGCTTAGCTCAGTATCTGGTAGGTTGCCAGCCATTTAAAATGTTTTTGTGTTGGTTTAATGATTGTTCCCATGAGCACTGACGGTAAGGGTTGACATTAATTAAAATACTAAGTCATCAGAGCTTGCATTGTGGGGAGAGAAAGAATGGGCTGGATCCAATTGTCTTCAAGGTTTCTTCAGCCTAGCACGTTTTTCTCTTAGCTGGCATCATACATGCCAAGTATCCTTTTAGCTGAGGTGTAACAATGTAAACAGCCTGTCTCCATAAATACAATCTTTTCAAGTTTTTCACATACTTCCATTTAACTGATTAGAGGATAGTCATTAAAATCAGCTAATCATGTAATGTGGCTGTGTCCTGAATGCTAAACAAAATGCCTAAATGAAAGAGGATTTTAAAACAGTGTCTACTTCTCAATTTATTTCGACTGTATACTCAATGGCACACAATACAGTATGAATTCTGGGCTTTATCTTCATTAACCTCAAAACTCATTATCTCATATAAAAACAGGCCCTTTCCACAGAGTGTGTTGCAAAAGCTATGAAAAAAACAAACTAGAGATGTATTTTGGCACACACTCTGGAAACATAATGAAGTATTTCACTTAGAACTGTGAAATTAAACCAGAATGGCATAAAATCCTGAGTAAGACTCACTGCTAAAATTATTTTTGCATCATTCAAATAGAATAGTTATCCTTATTAATTTCTCTTTTTATTAAACAATTACTCAAGTTCCAGATCTCCAAAGGCACAGGAAGAAGTCACTTAACACCTAGAGTCCTCAAAAGGTCCCCTCAAAAATAAGTAGAGGCTGAGTTCTACTCCCATCCAGCAAGCCTCTGTTTTTATCCTCCTGGCAGAGACTTAATACTGCAGAGAGCAAAAATGTGAAACAAGGTTTATTCTACATATAACATGATCAATACCCTAAGAAAAAAGACTTCTGGCTTGACCAATACAAAGAAGCAAGCTGAGCCTATATAAATGCAATGGGACATTTTCACAGTAAGCAAATGTATCATAACGGATACTGCTGGTCATGGCACAAAAGATAGAAAGGGTTGCTCTATGTATTTTTGCTCCTTTTTTTTTTTTTCTTTTTTCTTTTTTTTTTTTCACTTTTGCTCCTCTGGATCAGAAGTTATATGAATCTGCAACTTTGGGTCACCTCTGTCCTGGCGAAGACCAAAATCTAAATGAGGTTCCTGAAACCAGTTACCATCCCAGCACACAGCTCACACTGCTCCCCATCACAGCAGGGGGCTGTGTGAGAGAAATCCTCATCTCTGAACACATGCAACCACCACTGTGCTTTGCGCCTACAAGCACTGCTCCTTCACCTTCCTTGTAGGCAGACACAGACCTGCCCTGCTGTCCTGCCGTCACACGGGGCAGGGCTTTTAGACCAGCACAGGCAGATTTCTCTGATGGCAAACCCTGGAATATGGGAACGCTCTTTGGCTTTTTGCGGTAAATGTTCTCGAATAATCTTCTCATATAAATAGGCTACCGGGACTTTGAGTCATTCAGGAGCTTAGGTATCTAATGTACAAGAGCCAGAGCAGGCACTGGAGGTCCTTGTCCTTGTCTGCAAGCGCAGGAGGCCTGACGTCCTCCTGAGGGTTGTCTTCAGTGGAGCCATCTATGGACAGAAGGTTAAAAGGCTTCGGATGGTTTAAAATTAATCTTTTTATTTTAATCTCTTGGGCTTAGTTTGGGGGTTTTAAAACTTGTTTTTTTAGTGGAGTTGCTTTTTCAGGGTGGTGGTGTTTTTCTGTTTGTTTCCTTTTAAAGGACAGGCAGACTCGCAGGGATAAGGCAGTGCCCAGAGCCCCAGCAGCCCCTCGCCACGGGCACCACAGAGCCAGAGTGCCCGAGTGCAGACTCTCAGCTCAGCCTGGCCGTGTCAGTGCATCGATAAAGCGGGTCCCGCTGCTCCTCCGTGCCGCATCCGAGAGCCGCGGGGAGCCGGGGATACCGCACAAGGGGTCCGGCCAGGGGGGCACGGCGAAGACGGGCGGTGAGACATCGCTGGAGGCCGAGGCCGCGCTGCTGCAGCTCCCCAGAGCTCGCTGTCCCGCCGGTGCCCCGCGCCTCGGGGAGCCGGGAGGGGCCCGCCGTGCCCGCGGCGGCGGGCGGTCGGAAGCGCAGCGGCAGCGGCGGGTAATCCGCGGGGCCGGGGCGCGGCGAGTGGGTGGTCCGGGCGGCCGGAGGCGCGGGCTGTCCCCCTGCCCCGGCGCCGGGCGCGGCCCGCTCCCGCTCCCGCAGCTGGGCCGGAGGCGGCCCGCAGACCGCTCTCGGCACATTTCTTCATTTCTCACTTGAGTGCCCTTCTTTAGTTCCTTTTCAACTGCCCACTTTATATCGGCTTCATTACACCACCGCTCCATTTGTGATGTAAATCGGGAAACTCAGGGAAGTTTTTCTTTTGGCCTTGTCTACGGAAGAATACCGAGAGGTATTCAAAACGTATTAACACAAATCAATGGCACCAATAAAAGCAAAATCTCCTTAGCAACATAATCTTGATTGCAAAAGGAGAACTGAGAGCATTTAGCAGAACAGTGGCCCACATGGAATACGCATTTGTCTAGAAGAATGCAGCACAAAGCCTAAAAGAGAGATGCTGAAAAAATCCAAAATTAACTCACACTGAACAGTTACTCTTTTTTTCAAAAGTACACAATTGGCTACATTAAATCTATCGTGCGCTTTTCTGCTCAGCAACATTGTATCTACCGCTTTGCAAGCCCACATTACAACACCCGGAATGCTTCACAGCGCCGGGCAGGAGCACCCCTCCCCACCCGCACTTTGGGACATGACCATGTCTAACACACCCTCTTCATATATGTTAGGGACATTATACACACACACACATTATTAAGAGGTTGTCAAGACTTCCACACTAGAGTAACCAAAGAGCTTAAAATGTTTCATGCAAGGAAAAGCTGCCGGCTGATGAGAACCAACGCCATCCTCAGCATGGCAGAGAACACAGGCTTAGTTTTTGTTCATAAGGTTCAAGTTAAGCAGCATTTCATATTGGATGGCCTGAAAAACATGTGAATTGCATGTACGGGAACGCTTCCCTTCTGAATAGGTGGCGTCTGCCTTAACTAGATGGAAACCCTATCTTGTTTTGAGAGAACGCATGAATAAAACATAAAAGCATAGACACAGCTTCAAAATCACCATTCAACCATAATGATAGTACATTTAATAAATCCTACTGTCATTAGAGATAGAAAAGCTTAAAAAACTCCAAATGTGGACTTAATGAAAAACCAGTTTGAAACACTTAAGGCAGGCAATGCCTGTAATTTGGTAACTCCAGTCCTAGAGTCACCTAAATTACCCAAAATAATTTTCTCCCCCTCTCAGCCATCCCCCCCATTTAGACTAAAAGTATCAACTGGAAGTAAGATGAGATCATTGCATAATACAGCAGTTTCTCAAGTTTTTCCTTTTCTTCCTCTCCTTACCACCCCCTCCCTGCAACACAGATGGAAAACAGTAAGGCTTAGAAGATAGGTTAACAGTTATTTTATTCGTTTATAATACATACAACTTAAGAAATGCTTTTAAAAAAGTTATATTGGAGTCCATTCCAATTCTGGGTCAGGTCAGGAAAAACCAATGTCGATGTATTAAATAATATTCTATAATTCAACAATAGATTAGCCTCAGTAATTTAGCACACATGGTTAAATATTCTTAAATATGCATATATACAATTGTGCAGCCTTTAAAAAGTCCTTTGATTCCCATCTTCTCCTCCCAAAGCTGTGCACCCTGTAAACACAGTACTGGCTTCTAAGCTTTGAGTCTCTTACCCGGACTTAGGATACTTGAAGAGGAATGTTACAATAGTGGAAATCACAGCAACCCTATCTTTCTAAACTCTTTGTGAGAGGAGAGATGCCCAACAGGCAAAGTTAACATCAAGTCTCTCTAAAAGTAGCAGCTTCTTTAATTTCCAGTTTTAGGATAAATTATTGCTTACATATTTTCTGCTTGAAATGGATCTTTAACATACTACAAATACTGGGTTTTAAGTTTTCCCTCTTGATGGCAACATCTTTTCAGTGACTTATTTACCATTACTGCATCACACATTTAACAGGTCTTTCCTAAGCACACACAGTTCGATGCAATTCTCTGCAAATTCTTTTAAAACAACATGAGTTACACAGGTCTAATTTAGCACACAACATTTAGGCACTGTTTTGTAGTTTACTATTCTCTTTCAAATTTATGTTTGGAATGACTTCATGTTCTGTTTGCCATACTCCATCCTTTACGAAAACAAGAATCTGGGTTACACTTTTCAAATCAGGAACTACTTCACATTCCCTGTTATCTCACTGAACCAAACTGTTCACTGACAATACTAACCAGTAGGTACACTGCATATCCCAACAACTTAGAAAGCCTATTGCTAGCATAAAAGGATCAGAGACAAACATTTTGAGTAGATGAGTTAGATATTTATATGAGCACAATGAAAGCAGTTTAAACATACAGCTACTAAAAATATCATTTACATTGCATCAGGATATGACTTTTTGAAACATTTCTAAACACGACTTAAAAAATGTATTCATAAACCTAAAATACTGTAACAAAAAAGTCTTCAGCGGACTACTAAGTCTAGTTTTCAACACGAGGCAAATTAATTTTCAATTATTAAGCAATAAATGAGGAGCAAACAACAACAAAAAAGTATGTTTCAATAAACATTATAAAAATCTATTTGTTCTCTAAAAGCGAGCATTTGTCAACAGTTCCCTTCTCTGTAAAAAATTATAATTAACTACAAAAGTCTTACTTACCTGAACTTAAATTGCACTAACTAGATCCTATTTGTGGGCCTTAGATATACTGTCACATGACAGGAGCTGTCTGGACAGGTCAAGAATTTTCTTTGGAAACAATTAGCCATGCATTACAAACTCCAGCTTAGGAAAAGACTGTTCTGCACTCAGTGCAAGTCTCATCAGCAATTCCATTTTGGTTTGGCTATTTTAAACGAAGAGATGCTGAGTTTAGAAGGAAGCTTACCTTCTGCATTATTATTCTACATGATAGCAGAATTGTCTATCAATTAGAGCATAACCAAAATAAATTAGTAACACACCAAAATAAAAAAAGTGAACGGAAGTTAACACACAATTACATAATGACTGAAATGGACTGCTAGCTTTTGCTTGACTTGCATCATTCAATACTATTTCATTCAGTTCAAAACTATTTTTCGTCATACTCACAGAACTCTAAACCAAATCCCCAAATCCAATCTTTTGAGTGTTGCTTCTAATTCCTATGTTTCATCTTTTGCCTCACTAAATTGTTCTTACTGGTCTGTTGTATTTTGAGGAACCAAGCAGTTATGAATCCGTTTTCAAGAAAATAAACCTTAATGAAATATTAATGAGCTAAACAAACCAGAAGACTTTTTTTAAAAGGACAACTTCCATGAAACCAGTAAAATGTAGTTTTATAAAAGAGATATACTACCCAGTGTTATGTGGTAGGGATACATACATGCATCAGCACAAGTGTCAACATATGAAGTTCCATGCAAGGAAATCAGGGGGTTTTAAGTTTTCAAACATGGTTTCTAATTCAGCCTACACTGACTGAAATATCAATGTGCAGAAAGATGAAAGTTAAAAAATTAATGAACTGCAAAATACTGTTACCAACAAAACAGTACAAATGGCTATCTAATGAAGAATAAATGCATGTTTTCAGTACTGAATTTTTTTCACTTCTGGAGTACTTCTCCCTTTGAAATTATTTTACTTCCTAAAGAAGAATTATATTGTTTTCTTAGTACACCAGTATCCCCTGATTCACCCAGCCTACAGAAAGAATTTTACAAAGAATAAATAAAGAAATTAAGAAGGTAGCACCATTAGAAATAATCACTCCATCCAAATCAGGAAAAAAACCCCTTCATTTATCCTTATCCAACATACTTTGACATTCAGCAGCCTAGTAATACAGAGTGAAAGCTCTCATAACTTTATATTGGTAACATTCATAATGGTCATGCATATTACAATCAAGTTTCTAGGGTGGCATTTGCAAAGTAAGCCTTCATGCAGATAGGCATTCAGCTCATAAATTCCATGTTCATATTTCCTATTAGTCCCTGAGAAGTTAATACTTCTACCTACAATATGGCTATTAAAGGCATTATAATGATCACACAACTTAACTGTTTGTCATGGAAATGCAACATGGCTATAGGGAGAAGCACAGAAATTACAGCAAATTAGCAGTGATGAATTCAGATTTCTGAAATGCTTTCTTTTCATAAGCAAAGTTGCTGAAGAGCAACATACATGATTTGTCAGAGATACAAAAATAGCAGGCGGCACTTACCCTTAATAAGTCACTACTATGAATCCAAGCCATTTCAGGCTCTGAGACCTCTCTAATTGAGTGTTTCCTTTAGACAAAATCATATGGATTTTAACCTAATGTAGGGTCATCATGATCCTTCTTTTAATTACTCAACAGCAGTGCTGGGAGAACTTAAAAGAACCACAGATTTTCTTTGCTTAACAAGTCTTTCACTTCTTCAATTAAAGTGATCCCTTTAAACTGTTCAGAATTCAAATGGGGTTTTTGGTGGACAATTTGCATTATTGCCAGCTGCTCAAAACCCATAAACTAGGGCTCCAAAACAAGGGGACCAATTTAAAATTAAGACTTTGGGGTGGGGAGTGGAGGGAAGGGAATAAAGACAAGTTCTTTTCCTTGGCTCCTGGCTTCTAAGCAGTTACAGATCGTTTTTAAAGCTCTTCCTACAACCTTTGGGGATAAATAATGACTTCTGGAAAAAAAAAAAATAAAACTGACTTTTAAGTAAGCCTGTATCTGAGACACAGCATATTAAACATCATGGTCTTGAGAATTACAAAAACATATCATTTAACAAATTCATTTAGAGATTATAATTTACATCTAAGTACGGTAAAAAGTTCTTACAAAGTATTCTATTTGGGTTTAAGTATTGTGGGAAATTTTGGATTTGCATAGCTTATTAAAATTACTCTTACTGACCTATTACAAAAAAATTACTGACTCCCTGTAACCTATCTCCATAAATACTTTAATTTCTGGTGAAGTTTGTCAATCCCAGTATCAACTTCAAGCCACAGCTATTTAAACAACAGATGAGCTCTTCAGAATTCTTCATGTAGGGTCAGAAAGTCCTTCTCCCTCAAAACCTACTTCCACCTATGACTAAAAAATTTAAAAGAATTTGTTTCTACTATATTACAGTAAGAAAAATCTTTATTCACGAGTTAAAGGTGACCATATCTAAAAATAATAGTTAGCTCTCACAGGGATTCATTGATGCCTTCACCGTTAGTATAGCAGGCTAAAGATGAAACAGGCATAATTAGCATCATTTGCTAAATGATTAATATCATTAACTGTTCAAGGAAATTTGAAATAGATAAGATTATTTGTAGGAATTGCTGGGTAGCAAGAAGCTAAACAAGTTAGTATAATGTAATAGTTATTTTAGCAAAGAGTAGACTGTGTCCTGGGAGTCCTACTATAGCTTCTGGTCTGTTCAAACTATGATTTCATTCTTTGCCAAGTGACAAAAAAGGTAATATAATGTCTTCTTACTAGCAATCAAAATAAATAGACTTAGTATTTCAGAACCAACATCAAAAGAAAATCCTGACAACTGCCGCTGGCATTGAACAGTTGATTAAAGCTCCTGCCATCTTCAATTTCCATCACTGTAAAATTAATGAATTGAAAAGGATTGTATGAAAATATTTTGTAATATTCTTACCAGGTGAGTATACTACTACTTCAGGAAAGTAAGAGATAAAACTCATCTCTCTATATAGACAGTTTCTCAAGTTTCTTGATTATATTTTAAGTCATTCTTTTAATAAAATATCCAAAATACACTTTGAGGGAACAAGTCTGGCCTCCTTAGAAAGGGATTTAACTTTTTAATTGCTCAGAGCTCTACACTGGATCACTATACTATTCTTAAAGAGAAAGTCACAGCTAAAATACAGAAATGCTTGCTAACCAAGCCTACGACTGCTGATGCACCTAGAAGTAGACAAATTCTTAAGCATCCCTACCGTTAATGTGGAAGCTTTACTAATGAGATACTCTGTAAACCTGTAAGCCACATTCTATTCACTGCTCTGGTCTCAGCACACGACACCTAAAGCACCTCTAATGTTGCTGGGTTTGAGTGCTGCTGGTAAGGTAGCTGTGGACATGGGCAGAACATACTATGGGAAGTCTGAGTAGTAAACTAAGGCAAATAGCTGCTATGAACATATCACAAGCCATATCCTCCACTAGAGTGAAGGCACAGGTTTCCACATCAGTGGAAAACCATATCCATGACACAAATTCTCTCTATAGTCAAGTGAAAATTTTTATAAAATCTAGGCCTCATATGATCCAATATTCATTTCACTGAAAACTGACACTTAAATCAATACATATTTCTGGTCGTAAGTATTTATCACCAGTTATCACTTCTGTTCAATTCAAACCTCTCCTCTGCACCTCCAATCTCCCCAGTTTCTGCTGCCATCGTTTCTGTCCTCCTGCAGGCTGAAACTAGTCCAAGATTATAATTAATACTTCTGGGTGAGAGGTGTGCAGCAGACCCATACTTGTACTGAAGAAGAGATTGAAATTGATTTTTAGAAAATTATAAACAGTTATTTTGTAGAGAAACCATAGGTGGCACACAGAAGACCGAGGCCAGCACAAAACCGGAATTTGTTAATTAAAAATCATATTCTGTCAAGTCAAAGAAACACCCTTGCAGGCTTGTATGAAAAGCATAGCCGAGCTATTTTCAAAGTGAACAGTAGGAATCCACAGATGAAAGCTGAGTAAAGGATGAATTTTGGGAACAGATACAGAAGGCTTAGATTAAAGAAAACTTAGAACTTTCTAGACCACTCCCACTATGAATAGCTTAGGAATATAATACTCACTAGGGAATATTTTAGAGAGAATAAATATTTTGAAGACATAGAAAAATAGTTCACAGCATCAAGGTACTTGTTATATATTACCTTGAAATAAAACTTGTATTTAAAAGATTAAAAAGAGAAGACTATTCTTGTAGTGGTATCAACTTTTCATTCATACAAATATTAAGCAGAGTATATCTTTTTTCATATATTCACATTATTGCTTGCTAACACAACTGTACAAGGAACATGTTCTTAACTTACATCAATTTTGTGTAATTTCAGATACTTAAAGTAAATTTTACAATATGACAGTTGCAATTAAAAAACAACCCCCAAAGCCATGTGTGAAGATATGTACAACTAAAGTATTATCAGAAGAAATGAAATACAACTGGCCTGACCCAAGCATACATCATATATCCAGTTAAAAAAAGTCTTATAATTGTGCAGAAAATAACCTTTGTAAACCAAAATGAGCAAAAGAAAGGGTGCAATAAAAAACTGCCTAACACATTTAAACTTACACTGTTGCCCAGTACACCCTGCTTTGACGACTTTTAATATGTGGCATTTGCATCTGGAACAACACTGTTCAAGAACTCTTCAATAACTTTTTTTCTGCTTGTGGCTTTAAAATAAACAAAAAAAAAACCCATGAAAGATCTTCTTGGGCAATTAAGTTTTAGTAAAACAAGTCCTTCTGCACCCCTGTGTACAGGATCTGGTAAACCGTATGAATAAAGCTGGCACATGCCAATTGACTGAATTAAAACAGCTACATTATAAAATGCAATAATAATATACTTTTGTGATCTTGAGTTCTACTAACCAGATGCATGCAATGCTCTCAGTGATTCTTCTAGTATGAGTAAAATAATTCCACTTGGCTGCTTTTTTTAAAATTTTTTAAAGCCAAACTTTTTCAGAACCAGTTGACAGGACTTCTTCATGAAAAGCATAGAGATCTCTATTAACATCATCTGGGTTCCAAAAATCACAGTTTCAAAAAAAAATTTGTCTCCTTCTTTTGCTGGAAGAGATAGGCAATATCCCAAAAAGAAAAGAAAGTATTTACAATTGACTAGTCACTGACAGAAGTTTCCAAACATCTTAGAAGGAACTTCAGCATGTAAATGAATGACTAAAGAGATTTACACAATGTACAGTCAATCAGTTGTATCATATTGGGATAAAAAAATACCTGTTCACTTGTATATAATTTTCAGCTGTGTATTTATAGTAATATATATATGTACACACGCGCGCACACACATATAAAAGACTCTTTTGAAAATCAAGATACAATAAACAGAAGTAGCAAAAGTAAAAATAACTTAAGTAGTAAATAACATTTGTGTGAAATTACTTTGCAGAGTTTGACCAAATGCACTTAGAACATACTCTTATTAAAAAAAAAAAAACAACCACAAAAAACAACTAACCAACCAAAAATAAACCAAAACAAACACAAAAAACTAAAAGAAACAAAAAACAAATGAAACCACAAGATTCTGTAGAACCAATATTATGTCACTACCAGGAGAGCACCAAGCAAGGCACCATTGGAAAGACAACATACTTGAATAAGTCTCTATAAATAAATCGAATGCTAATCTGGTCGAAAAATCGGTGTCTTTGGTAAAAATTCTATAAGGATGACCTGTATAAAAAAAAAACAAATACGTATTAAAGATGGTAGCAATCCTATTATCTATCACAATGATAATTCACATGGTTTTGGCTTTGTTGTTTTTTGTTATTTTTAGTGCATCAAGTGATGAAAATCAGACATCATGGCATTTGTCTCAGGTAGGAGACCATTAGAAAAATCAAGAATGGTAACTGGTTTGGAGTTGAAAAGTTTGCCTACTGATATGAAACACATAAACAAACTGAAATAAGCTAATTATGTTAAAGAATTATTATGCAGTAATTTATTTATTGGGAAAAAATTATGAAATAGATAAACGCATTCATTAAAAAAATAAACAAAAAAACCTCCTGAATGCATAATGCATGAAAAGTTAATTTTCAATTGCAATTTCACTTACTTCAGAACAGTTGCCACTTAATACAGGATTCTAAATCATGTTTATAGTTCAATACCTGTATAAAAAAGTATCAACTTTTGCAAAGCTCCAATATCTACAAATGATCAAGTAGTTAACAAGAACTTAAGTAATGGTTTTGTGTGATTATTCTTATGGTCTCAATTCAAATTTAAATTATGTTTTTCTGAGCTAAGTACACTATGGAGTCCACTCCAGAACACAATCCAAGTATTTATCCTCTTTAAATAGGAAGCTTAAAGAAAATGTTGACTTGTGCATGTTCTTTCTTTGGAGACAGTCATAGCACAGCAGCATGATCTGATTTATAAACAAATAAATGCATCTGGTAACATAAATAAGGATTTTATTTACTTGTAGGGGAAACTCACCTTTTTAAGAAGTTAAAAATTATTTCTCAATGTTTTTGATTGTAAAGGAGAATACAACTTAGCTGCTTAGAGAGTAAGGACTTCTATCTCTGCAAGCATACTGAGCCTCAGAAAATAAAAGTCTCCAATTTTACTTTTTAAGGCAAGTACTTTGGGATTAACAAACACTGATATCCCGCATACATGTTTATTTCTTGCAATTATCAGAAGTAACTTATTTTCAGAAGTGATGCAAACTGCTCAAAATCCACTGATCACTGACCTGAGTCAATCACTGGACCCTGTAGAGATACCAAGGCTTCTGATATTCAGGCAAATTTTCAAAAAGGGAGCAAGAACTAAAGGTGGAGCACCGTGTTTACGCCAAAGGTATTAGATTGTCTTTCTTAACTTATTTATTTAACATCTACTACAGTGGATTTCAAACATCAATTCGGTGAAGCAACAGGTTTTGGGCACAAGAGTCTTATTTAAAATATCTGTTTTGTGAAAAGCTGAGGAGAGGCGTTTATTATTTAAAATTAAATCACAATCATATTAGGGGCAGGTTTTAAAGACACTAGCAAATCAATTCACTGAAAGAGAGAAAATGTCACAGTGAGGTTCTGTAAAAATTTTCTCATTAAGCATACCCAAGGATAATATCAGACATTTCACTAATTGAAAATAAAATCTTTGAGCTTTATCTTGTAAAACTACATACCCATGCATATATTATTATAGTAAGCAGGTCAACTGCTGATTTGAAATTATATTTAGCAGAATGAATATTCATCTGTAAATGTTGCTTGGCCATAGTATTTACAAACTCACATTATGTTTTTTTCAATTGAATCTGCAGAACACTGGGTTTGGCAATGTTTCCTGTAGAAAAAGCTTTCAGCAAAATAGAAATGCTTCATTTAGGCAAAGCTTAAATCTACTTTTTGAAATTTGATTTAATCTATTTTCAGTCACAACCATATATCTAACCTAAAAAAATCAGCAGGATAAATTTTACAAAAAGTACTTATTCAGTGAACTGAATAGAGCCATTCTGTAAAAAGTGCTTTTTGAAAACCTTGTATTTCAGGCAAGAGAAGATCTAATGGAGGGACAGGGAAAAGGAGAAGATTAAAAGATAAAGATCATTTAAATATAATTTTGTTCTGTTGAATCACATTTAAATTTTTATGTGCATTATAGCTTTGTTATTTTAAAGAATAAAGTGCTGCGTAATGGAAGATCACAGATAAGTCAGAACTAATGCAGTAGTTATTTCTCCAAAGTTAACCTTTATTTTAAAAAAGTTAACCTTCCTACAGCCTACTTACTAAAGCATTAGAAGAAATTATGGAAATTCTAATGTTGCTTACATTTCAGCAGCTTAATTTCATCATATCATATGTACTTCCATATTGAAAATGGAAATAAGAATAGCACCAAAAAAGAACAAGCTGCAAGCTTAACAAACTGAAATCCTACACAGGACGTCATTCATGTTAAACTACACATAACCTTTCAAGAAGGGTTTATGGAGTCTCAGCCAAAGACTGAAGTAGATTAAAACTCTAGAGACTAACTTAAAAATATTTTAGTGTCACCAATTGGAGATAAAGATACTTTCAAGATAGTTGAGGTAAAGGGCAGTTAAAAATCTAAAAAGGCTAAAGGTTTCTTAAGCTCCAACAGCTTAGTTGAAAGGTCTTCTTCCATACTTTTGGACTTGATTAGCATTATATAAAATAGCCATATCTGACTTGCTGCGTAACCAAAGTTGTGGTTATTCTTTATACAGCATCTAAAATTTCACACTCCATCAGCACATGTTCAACCTATTTTATCTTGGCAATTAATTTATTATTTTTCAGAACACAGTGAAGCCTTGTTTTCAAGTCATTCATAACTTTATAAATCAGTCCTGCACATGAAACCATGCATCTGTGAACCGTAGAAAATCCTTGCACTCAAGCGATTAAGCTCCTGACACCTTTACTGATTAATAATCATGAAAAGAATAAGATCAGAAGCAAAATAAATGATCATTTAATAGAGAAACTCACAAAACAGCCCTTTAACTTACATATTCCATCATGTTATTCGTTTCACATTTCCTTTTGCTTAGTCTCCAATGCAAGCACAGCTAGACAAGGAGGAAAGAAAAAGAAGAAAAATGAGCTGTATTTTATTGCAGCACACAGACTAGCCCATTTGTTCACCTTTCATATTTTTCGTTCAACAAAAGCATCTGTTTCCATACTGTGCAATTCAAACTCCAACAGTACGAAGCTGCTCCCTGCGGCACTCACCTTGTGGTATAACCTATTGTTTTCCCATTCTAATAACTTCTCAATCGATCTTCGTGTCTGGAAGACAAATGAGAAAGAATTTTACTCTTGACTGGTTTTAGAAAAACTTTGTTTTGCAGCTGCTTTAGTGTGAAAAGGAGAGAGGTACAGGACAGTGACTGAGTACAAGGTGGTCTGTAGTACTATCAAAACTTGTCTGGTATTAAATAGTATCTGGAATAGAAACAACTTTTTATGATAGCCGAGTAAGTACCATCAACTGCTTTGGAACAAAAACTGTTAATATGTATGCTCGCTGGTTCTTATGGCAGTTTTAACTTTAAAACTACAGAAATTTCTAAGTGATCTAAGTATAAAAAGCAGGAACACTACTCCCTCAGGATCAGTGGTCTAAATGTACTGCTTCTAAGGTCAGCATATAAACTCATAAATGTTACAAACTACTTTGCAATGCTGTAGGTCAAGTGCAAATACACAATAAATTAAAAAATGAGGAGGTTTTGTTACATTTATATCCAGATTTTAGAGAGTGAAAAAGCAAATGCAGAAAGTTACAGTAAATTCCACAAATAAGCATTACTAGTTTGTGATCTGTATAGAGAGCAAACCCAATATTTAGGATTCTAAAGGAAAGGTTTACTGCCTGTGTCATCCACACTTGACATTTCAGATAGAGAATCCTGAAAGCTGTTCTGCACAGCTTTTTAAGATTATGCATGCTAGAATTAAAGGACACTCTGCGCTACAAAGTTTCACAGCATTTTGAATATAATTATTCAGTTATATTTACATTTGAGAAATACATACTGACATTTATGGTCATTTGACTGCCAGAATATATATTGCTTAGCTCTAAATGGGATTTGCTACAGACAGTGAATAAAAAGAGGATAATTCATGGTGCCAGGTGTTAAGATGAGACCAACAGAGCTGCAGGTGCAAAAGGACGGAGCAATGACAAGGATCAAATACAACTTAGTGCAGCTGCAGCTTCCTTACAAGGCAGAGAGGGGTGAGGGGAAAGGATGAGAAAGCATCTTGCTGTTATTGCTACAAAATACTAATACTGTAAATGAATCTTAACAGACCAAACTAAATGCTGTCATGAGAAACAAAAATGCCTGAGTAAAACAAAAAATCAAATTATTCATTTTTCCCCCAAATATTAACATCTTGGTTTTCAAAAATCCTCTAGTTTAATACTGAAGCCGTTGTGGGGAAACACAGCTAAGCATGAACTGTGGTCACATGATTAAAAATTAGATCATTGCTATCTATCAGTATTCATTACAGCACATTTTTTGTTATGTTTTATTTTAAAATCACAAGCCAAGGAACTATCAAAAGGTGGATATACCACTGACTAATTTATCACATCAATTGGAAATTGAATATTTTTGGGGTTATTCTTATTATTATGTTTTTAAAGACAGTGCCCTTTAACAATAATCAGTAGACCTCACTTGTTTCTTTGTAAAGATAGCCTTTTAGAGTCTGCTCTCCTTTTAAATGAAAATAGGGCAGCAGTTATGGTCACACTTTTGTTAATTTAGTTGCCAGTCAGCTCCAAATCAAAAGAAAATAAGGCTGCAGAGTGTAATTAACATTCAGTTCAGTCGTTTTGTCCCTTGTCTAGCCCCCAAGCTTTGTTAAAATTGCCATCTGAATGCTGAAGGCTGTAGGGAAATCGATTTGATTCTAATCGCACCATGAAAAGAACATGATCTAACTGCTTTCAGCCCTCCGTAAATCTGTACTAGGTCTTTAGCACAATGCAACTTCCAATTTAAAAAGCACTGAATGTCTCGTCAATGACTTTGTGAAGAAAAAAGAACAAGGAGCAGACATAAAAATTCCAATAGTTGTTTAAGCATTAAAGTTCATTTGCATCACAGCAAACCTGAAAAGGGCTGACCTCTCAAACCGCCTCTCAGGTCTATGAAGTTGTAGCCTTGACAAGCTCACATTGACAGAGCTCATTGACTCTGAAAGGCTACTCTATCAATGGTGAAAAATGGCAATAGGTTCTACTCTGAGCAGGCATCTGCCTGCCCACCCGCTGCTAAACCAATGGCAAAACTGATTCAAAACCTGAATCTACCTTGTAATCTTCCTTTCCAGGACCTTTTAATAATAGATTAAGATCACTATACAATTTAATTTCATTGTTTGCCCCAAAGACTGTGAAAATCATCCAAGCTTTTCAAATTCCAATAAAATTACATCTATCTTACAATACATAAATATAAATAAGAAATTGATAGGTACTATTAATTGGTTTATTCAAACAAGAGGACAGTTTAAAGTCATTTGATTAGCATGAGATAGAAATACATGCAGACTCGAGACTATGATTCTTTATCTTCCCAGAGCCTTAAATACTACCCACCCCTTCCTATGGCATAATCTGAGATAGTCATAGCCCCTAAACACACCATATTAATAATACAGAAATGTTAATGAAAATTAAACTGTAAAATATTTCTACAAACCTCAGAGCCTGGAATAAAAAGAAATTAATTAAACAGCATCACACAATTCACTATAGTAAGTTTTCTTCCTACTTGACAGGTGAAAAAAAAGCACTTGCACGTGCAGCTTAATTAATCACTGCTCTTGACATCTCAATGATTTACAGTGAGGAGCAGGTGAGGATATACAAAACCAGAAAGGAACACTTGATTTGAGTGTAGCATTTCCAGCACACTAGGATGACAAGCTTGTATATTCTATCAATGGTGTACAGAAAAACCCATACAGCAAATTATTTGTTAGCCACAACAAAAGTACAAATTAAGTGGAAGAGAGACTTGCTTATTAGGAAGATTTAATACTATCCAGCTTTTAATTTTTTTTTCTTAAAAACCCCAGTCCAATATTCGAGCAAAGAAAAAAACCTGCACTTTTCAGCAGAGCAATGATAAAGTATGCTTTGTAACATATTTCACGAAAAAAGCAGTCTTCAATGCCATCCACAGAATTTCGTGAAATAGACCTCTTCAACTGTCTAGATGCAATGTTTAATGAAACATTTCTGTAAAATAACTGATTCTTTAAAGATATTAACGTCTAACAGAGTCTTTTAAAAAGCAGACTCTCAAAAAACCCCAGCGCAAAATACACTTTCACTAATCTTACCACTCCTGATTCAGTAAAATAAAGTTTTTCCCTCAAACACAGAAGAAAAAAAAAAATCTAAGCCTAATTATGAACTTTCCAAGCAGAAAGAAGGATAGTGCTGAATATATTACCAACTGCAAGACATTTGTTACATCTTCGCAGTGTCTATCCAGTTAGCTCCAGATGGAATTAGGATCTGGACAGGAAGGCTGTGCAACAACAGGGCCTCTCTGGCAGTGCATGAGCAGGAACACGCACACTGCACTAAACTGCACAAGCAAATGCGACAAGGCCCCCTCAAGTCCTGCTGCAAATCACTGAACGACTGGTACAGTATTAAACAAAGGGATCTTACATGACTCCCAAAATGGTGCTAATTTGACTACCTCCCTTTGTCTTTATTATGTGGGGAAACAACATGGATAGTCCTCCACTAGTAATTGCATTCGTAGTTATTTGGGAAAAACCAAAGAATCTCCTTTTGCATTTGATCTTCGACTTCTCATCTGAAAACATATGTATACGTAGTGCACTATTAGCTAAATAGCATGAGATTTTCAAATTCCTTCATACAAAACTTTACCATAATCAAGTATTCTGAACAAATATACTTTATGCTTAAATTTCAAAATACAAAGAGACAATGCTAGGCAGACTTTTGTTAGCTTCTCACATAGTCAGAATTTGTATTATACACCACAGAAAAAAGTCAAAGGATCCTGCCAGAGGTCAGAACTATAGTATCTCCACTCTTTCAAAGAGAGAAATGACAGAAGCAGGAATTTCTATTCATTCTGACTGCAAAATTTATACTCAAGTAATTTAGCTATCAGCATGAACGATGAAATAGTTAGAAGATAACTGAGTCACATAATGCTGACTTTCAACATGCCAGAACATCCCCCAAGCAATTTTGAGACCCTACTGGCACTACAAAAATGCCAAAGCTGTACTCAAAACACACATAAATGAATGATATACATCTGTGTTGAGAATGTTCTCATCTTGAACACTATACCTCAAGAAAACCAACATGAACTGCAAATTGGTAAGATTCCCATCTTGCTATGGAATTCCCCATTTGCAAAGGGAAAAGATCACAAAGGTGAAACCTGTGTAGATTTTGAGATCCTAACATCCTGGACTATCTGCTTTACTGCACAGTAGTTTGAAAAGATTTCTACTACATACGTAAACATGAAGATCTTGCATAATTTCTCCTATTAGCAGCTAGAGTATTTCTTATTTTAGACCATTGTAAGGGTGCTCATCCCTTACAGCATCCATGTAAGAAAGCAAGTGAAATCTATACTAAACAGAATGCAGAACATCTGGAAACAAATGCAGCAGTCTGGTGCTTTTTACATGATCCTGAAATAACTGCCTTATCCAACAAGATTGCTATTGCTGCATCTTGCCTTACTATATTAATTACTTTGTGCAGAAAGTGAGTCCAGGCTAAAGCACAGATCAAAGCTCAGATCACAGAGAGAGAAATAGAATCAACAGAATTCTGGAGCAGGAGAACTGATGACATCAAGTTGACTTGACATTTTGGAAGATAGCTCTGAGGATATCATCTCACACGATCCATAAACTTAACCTCATTTGTACAGGTCTCAACCCTGGGTTGGTACATCACAAAGAGACGAATTTAAAGCTTAGTGAATCAAGTCACACCAATTACTTTCTGGAAAGGTCTCTTCCACCAACTATTTGCTGATACAAAGAGAAGCTCAGTGTTATTTGACACTACTGCATGTAACACTCTTTAATATCTAAACTCAAGATGATTCCTCAGTTACTCTGGTTGCCTTGATTGTTAAATTCTTGGAGTGTTTAAGAAAGCAGTAAAGCCATTAAATATGTGCAGGATAGAGAAGGTGTACAGAAACATACACCCCATGTACATTACCTAGGAGTAAAGTGGAGAGGATGTTATATTATCACCAACGTACTAATTGATGGATACTGAATGAGTATTTTTCCAAAGGCATTTTGGTCAGCAGTAGAGACGCTTAACAGAGAGAAACTATCAAAGAAAGTTCATAGAAGCTGATTAAAGTCTTCTGTAAGTTTCCTCTCAAATATACAAAATCCAAAAGATTCAAGATGCTGACTGATATTTTAGTCACTGGATATTTTAGCTGTCTTACATGAGCTAAGTCACCAAATAAGCGTTGCTAGCTACTTTCTATAAAGAGGTATCACTGACTAGAGTCAACCATCTGTGAAAATTTCATACTATGGAGAAGCCTTGTAGTAGAAATAGACTTGACCTTGGCAAAAATAACACACTTCCCTTAAGAAGGCCTTGAAATGTAATGAAAAACACATTTCACAGGCACACAGGTGTTGAACTGATCCATGAAGCATCATGACTACACTTCATGTTGTTACTTGAACTTTTAAATATAGATTTGTAACTCATTCATTCTAGGATTAAGTTCTAGCTCTGATTCTGCCATCACATGGAAACAAAACCCATGAAGCTCTGATCCCTCCAAGCAAATTATTCAAATCTAGCCATGACAATCTAAAGCATCCATCTACTGCTGAAGAACATTCTCACAGAAAAGGCCACAGAAAATGAACATGTAAAATGGAATTGACCATAACAGGGATGAAAACAGGATCAAGTCTCCACCAAATAACTCATCTGGTGTCATTCTCTGTGGGAAGTTTTACACTGAGCATGAATGAAAATTCCATCTCTTCTTTTAAGGTTAGAGAGATGTTAATTTTGGTCACTGTCATTTATTTCCAAAATATCCAGGAGTATGCTATGGAAAATAGCTTCTCAACCTACACTGGCCCTGAACTAAGGGATCTCTGGTTACATCTCTATTAAGAAATGAAACTGTGCCCAGAAACTTTCCCATTCACTTCAAGCCAGCTGGCAGGGAACAGCTTACATCTCTATCAGTAAATTTTCATAACCTCCAAACCACTCAGTGCCTGAAGCATTCTGATAATGCCTATGAATTGTTACACAATACAGACCCAGAGCTTGTCAGGGACTGTAATTTTCTAAAAGTACAAATTATAAAGCACCAATTCCTAGGAACACTCCCAGGTTTAGTTTATTAGTACACAGGAATCCTTTGACTCCTGCTGTAGGAGTGTCTAAGGGCAGTGGCCAAGAATGGGAGAGAAGCTACATGGCCAGAAATACTGAAAGGCAGCTCGACTTGACAGAACTCCATAGAAGAGTGTAAAATCCATCACTTCCCCAGTCTGCATGCTGAAGAGAATGATTTCTCTCAAAGGGACAGCCTCTATAGTCCCTTGTACATCTGAGGGCTGAAACAGAAAAATAATGGTTGATCCTGTAGCTACTTTACCAATTTAGAAAAAAAAAAAAATCTGGCAACTTAGTATTTCCCATCATCATTATTGTTCTAGATCCAGTAATTTATTCCAAAATTCAGAAAAAAATATTTTTATGAGCTAGAAAATTTTAAGTACCTGGTTACTTTACAAGTGTTTGGTATGGTACAAGATTTATTAACTCCTTCACTCTTCTCTTTTGTAGAACTCCCCCCCTCATCCTCCCAACTGTTCTGTCAGCAGTAATGGTTCTTGAACTACTGTTTTCTTTGTTAAATAACTTTATATATAGTGCTTGACTTACTAAGAATGCTACATTTCAGCAGAAAATAACATTTTACTGTTATTTGTTTTAATAAAGTGAATACTTTGCAGACCTAGGGTACTTTGAAAAAAATCAAGAGAAGAGGCACAGAAGTGTGCCACTACTTCACACTTGCCAGAACTTCATTCTGCTTTTCTGTTTTATGTAACAGTTTAACAAGCTATTGCTCTGTCAAGTGCTTCCTACTTACTTTAATTTTCCCATATAAATTTCAGGTAATTTTGCCTTTTAATTCTTTCTTCAACAGTGTTTGAATATGTTAGTTATTTGGGATTATCTTTAAATTGCTAAAGACAGAATCACAAAAATGTTCTTTTCTAAACTGATTTCCAAATCTGACAACTAACTAGACCATTTTTAGCATCCTCTTTCAAAATAGCTCTATGCAAGTTTCACCCAACTCACGCTTGTAGTTTCAGGAACACATCAACCTGCACAGGAAGAGCCATAAAAAAAGCAACACTAAACCCAAACCTCTAAATGATCCCTTTATATAGCTTAGCCACAACATAAAAGAGGCTATAACATGGAAATGTTAATTTTACCCAGATTGTTTTGATTAATATGAAAATGTTCAGAGACATAATTCTAATTACAAATGCAATCAAATTTTAAATAGCAGTTGGAATATTCACTCTACGTCCCAGAGATACACTATATTTAGGATTAACATAAAAATCAAGAAAAAACAAAATCACAAATTCAACTTCAGAATACGTATTTTGGAAGTACTAAAGGGTTTGCATTTGAGCTATAAAGAAACAAACTAGTATTCTGTGATCTACTTTTATCTGTAAGTATTCTTCATGTCAATCTCATTGCCCTGTCCTCTACCAAGCAAGTCTGCAACTTGAAAGACATGGCAAAGCTAGCTGCTCCCACACCCCAACAACAGTAGTGAGTTGAGCACCAACTCACTACTATACCCTTTAGGAAAGCACATGAAAACCTGGTAAGCTTTTGTAGGTTGCTGAGAAGGAAATGAAATCTGAAAAACAACCACATAGGTATACACATGATGATTTCACATTTGTTTGTTCTACAAGCTTAGATACATACATACACTTGAGTACATGGGCGACTTAGTGATTCCTCTGACCAAAATTATAGTGAACAATATCTAAAGCAAAATATATCAGGCCTGAACCTTCCGATTTTTTAAAAGTTTCATTTCATAGTTAATATTAAAAAAAAAAAAGAAGAAAATACCTCTGAATACATTTGAAAACAATGGTCACAAATGCATACTTGATACATACAAGTTCTACTTTAAAAAGAGTTATAAGTTGACTAGAGTCAACACAGAGATGATATGTGCTCTAGTTAGGATAACCATAATAAATACATTATAGTTTTAAAAATTCTTCCAAACTGAACTACAATGTAAATTGTCATAACAGATACTTCAAAAACAAGGCTCTTTTTGTCTTAAGTAATTGCCTTGTGGAACTCCTCAAAAAAGCATTATTATGCTATTAAGAGTATGTCCAGCGCAAAGTCCCTGGCAGATGGACATAAGAGAAAAAAAAATATTTTCTTCAGTTTTGAAAAAATAAATTTAATGTATCCATAAATTCAATCAACTGATCTAATGTATTTTAACATTAGTATCATCCACTGAGAAACAACACTATTGAATTTAAGAAAATTCATTCTAGCTCCTCCACCATATACTTAATTTATACTTTGGAAGTTGTAATTAGCTATGTTTATACAGCACTCTGAAGATGTGAACTACTATGAAAGTTACAACTAATGATGAGGCTTAAGCAGCATTCATCAGCTTTGTGTGAATTCACAAACAAACAAATCACTCTTGAAAGTAATAGTACAGATCACATTGTTAAATATCTAATTCTATTCATTTTAAGAGATTGCCCATGAAGCATTTGAAACATGCAATTTACTTGTACAACACCAGCTTTTAAGAAATCTAGCAGTACTGCAATTCTATCACAGCTTTCATTGTTACTGTTTCTGTTGAAATTATACACCCTATTTACTGATCAGGAACTACAGCATTTAGTTAATACTGAAAATGAGTGCCAATTCATTTGAAAAAGTGGCTTCAAATGGGCACCTCAGCCTGCAGGGCTTTTTGAATTATAGTTCACTATGCAATTCTTTCTGTTTAAAGAACAACAACTTGAAGACCTAGTGTTCATTTGTACAACCTGGAATTTATCCCAGAAACGATGGTGCATTCTATGAGTAAAACTGTTCAAGATCATTTATGATCTAGATCTGCAAATGAAGGATTGTACTTCCTACAACTTTCTTGCAGCTTTTATTCATTAAAATCGAATCAAGACCACATAAAAGGAGAGAAGCAATAAGATACTGAATCAAATAAAACACTTATTTTACTGCTGAAGAGTAGCAGGCTTTTTCCAAATATCTCAGTGCAAACTAAGAAAGGAAACAACACTATACAAAGATTCCAAAACCAGCAGTGAAAAGAAAAATTCAGTGAAGGGAAAGTTCTCACTGCATGGAAATGCACTAAAATTATATAAATAACAGTTAAACTTACAAACACCTGTGGCTTAATAAATTCCTAGTTTGAAGCACCTGCTGATTTAAGGAGACAAACTATTACCTTACTTTTCACTGCACAAAACGAAGCATGCGTTCCCATTATACACAAACTGTCAATAATTGTAACTTCAGAAATTGCACTAATATTTGTGATAACTTTCTCACTTTAGAATCTAAAAAGTCAATGAAAGGCAATAAAAATACAGAATGCAGAGAGACACTAAGAAAATTATTCTAACACCGAAGCTGCAATTGACATTTTGCCTACGTGAACCATAAAAATAAATCTTTCTCTGAAAAAGAGCCACAAACTATACCAGCAATTCAAGAGAAGGGTAGATTGATTCAGACTCATTGAAACAGACATTTCTTAATTGGCCATTCTGAGAAAAATTCCTCTTCTATATTAAAAGTAAGCAATTCTGTGGTTGAAACTGTTGTTTCATTTATTAAAATCCTTGAGAAACTGTCCCACTTGTTAGCTCACTATATCTGTAATTCAACAAAAATTGTTTAGTCTTCTATTTCAGTAGAAAAGGGCAAATATGAAGACTTGTATATTTTTGTTGTGCAATTAAAACATGATGTGCAAAAATTTCAGGATGGGAACACTCCCATCATGCTTTCAGAAATCAAACGCTCTAATTGTAAAGTCTTGGGAGCCTTCTGTGATCACTGCAGCAAAGCATATCATACAAGTCAGTTCCAAGTAACTTTCACTGGGAATCACTTCGAACCGAGCTGAGCTAGCAAAGCCCTCTGGCTAACACTTCTCAGACAAATGCAAGTAATGTAAAAGAAGCAACATTCTATTTATTGATCATTTGTTATACTTGTTTTACAGTATGAGTAAAAGTGGGAAATAATTAATTGTATCTCAAAATTAAAGGGAAGAAACAAGCATACATCATCATGGACCCCCATTTCCTCAAGAATCCTGGCTGTTGTGTCTATACTTATGGCTGAATCCAGCCAGGGAAAGGAAGACTAAAGAAGTCAAAGCACAGAAGATAATTTGATCAACACAACCCTCTTCCAAGACACAAAGTCAAACATAAGCAGTTTAAGAGTTCAAATGTGAGTAGTTCACACTGAATACCTTAGTCTTATGTATCAGCAAAACTGGGGCACTAGCAGCAAACCAAGGTAGTCAATGAATTTTCAATTTTTTCTTTTTTTTAATGGGAGAATATGAAGTTGCTTCTTGTCACAGTTCTACTGGAATCTACTGAGCAAATAACAGACTGGAACCTAGATGAGCCAGGTATTATTTACAACTGCTGCTTTTGCTGAACAGTTCCAGGTAATTCCCAATGCACTGTCTCTTACATTCCACACTTCTAGGAAAGTACATATTGCTAGATTCCTGCACTTGTGATCACAGCACTTCGACATAAACTGATGGAAAGTCCTAAGATTTTTCTTTTATGCAGAAGCTTGGATACAATTTAATACTGAGATCTTACAGGGTTCAAACCCTGTAACTCCACGTAAGAAGGATTTAAGGGATTTATATCACTTCATATTTTCCTGCTCTGGGTCTACCACATCAAATCCACCTATACCTACAAAAGCAACCCAAGTGGCACTAGTTTTTCATCATTTTTTCTGTAAGTAAAAGTAGTAGCCCTGACTAGAATCATTAAAAATTATTCTGCTTGTTTCTGACACTAGAATTTCCAAACTTGTCCTTGAAAAATATTCCACAGTTTTCCTCCATAACTCCTCTACCAATGAAAAATATTCTTTCCCAGCCATTTCCAGGATTAAGAGTTAGAAGTTTGGGAAAGCAGTCTCTCCCCTTTCACTGTCTTTAAGAACACAAGTTAATTCTCTATATATACTCTCCAGATGCCCAACAGACACCAAGTTCTGAGTTTTCTCTTTGAGAAACAACCCTGTAAGCACACGTTCATTTGGCAAGCTGCTAACACAGACAAGTGATGCTGATCTGAAATCTCCAGATTGATTTAAATTACTTTTACTCTGGAAGAATAATCAAACTGTCATCAGGGTCTAGTGGCATTGTGCCATCTATGGTGGTACAAGACACTTCGTTTAGGCAGCTGAGTCCTAAGTTGCACTAATGCTGGACATCCAAGCACAGGAAAAGATGCAAATAAATGTCTTCTGGCACCAACTTTAACAGGAAAAATGCAACATTTACTGATAGTCTGGGCCATACTCTAGGATGACTTACACAAGTTCAGTCACAAATCTGTGTCCACACTCCTGCTGTTCATACTCTTTCCAGAACTCTTCTCTCCACATACATTCGATATTGCAGCAACAATGACACCACTATCCTCTCTCCAGCCTCCTCTGAATGAAGTATCTGTGGTTGGTTGGTTGGTTTTTTTTTTCCCAGATTTATCCTTTTGGAAGGAGCTTACTTTTTTACTAATCCCACACAACTCCTCTAACTGTTGCTTCACCAGGTTCCCACATAGAACCTCTCTCCTCTGCTTCAAACTGTTTTCTGACCCCAGATGCCGGAAGCCCTTGTATTTTTTCTGACACTGTTTAACAATGCATAAAAAGTTGATCAGAGGACCCTGACTAGAAAATGAGAGCTTGTGACATCAGCCCCTACCGAGTTACATCCTGTTACTGTTTCCTACAACACATGTGAGAAAATTGGGTCAAACTTCGTAACCCCAGAAGCATTCTCGTTTAGAAGTTAAACATGGACAGTAGCAATAGACACTTGCCTTGTGTGCTAGGCTTTGAATGGTAAAAGTGTCCTCTGCAAGCTATTAAGTCACCTGCTTATCTGTTGAAGCAATCACTAGATTCTAATTTCTTCTACCAGATTTCTGGGCTATGGAGACACAATCATGCTGCAGGATATTTACTAGTTTGCAAGAGCTTGAAGACAAAAAACTTAGGGTTTGATATAATTCACACTGACACCATTATTTTTGTTTTGGTTACTTTCTCCACAAACTCCAACATTACCAGGAGGCTCTTCTACTTGATTTTGTATACAATTAAAACTACCCCTAGTAATCCCTTAAAGGGACTAAGCATTAAGATCTTAACACAGATTGAATATAACAAAACCTGTATGATTTTTGTATCATCTAACAATGTTCATTCTATAATTTTTTTTTAGAATTCCTTTATTTATTAACTCTAAAAAATGAAGATTTTGATAAAATCATGATAATATTCAGTGTACTGAATTATACACAAGTTGTAGCATTAAGAGGTATTACACAGGACAAAACATATACAATGCATGACACGAAATGAAAAGATGAACAATACTAAACAGTAAGGAGATGATGAGGAGGCACAGAGACTTCTTGCAAAGTAGTGAAATAGAACTAGTCAAAGACAATTTTTACACACACAGAAACAGAAGAGGTGGAAGGGTAGCCTAATTAACCACACTGAGAAAAAGGAAGTGAAAACCAGGCTTGTGTAATGAGCTTCTGTTGTGAACAATACTCTAAGTGCCAAGTACACATAGTAGACAAAAGGCTACTTTCAAGTTCTTCATGTTAAAAAAAAATCATCTACTCATTTACAGCTTGAAAGAAAAAAAAATCAAAAATAAAAATCAATTTTTCTTTTTAAAAACTGCCTTTCTAACAAAAAACACGTTCCTTGGGTCCACAGTGTGATCAGAAGCTCCTCAAAAACAAACCACCACTCATTCACTGCCAAATTCTGATCATCTCAAACAGGTATCACAGAGAAGATGCAACTATTAAAGAGTATGTTGAAAGTTGGTTCAATAACAATTGCTTTACAACAGATGGCTCTAGGAGGCATTCAGCTATACTACCTCTCATTGAGTTATAAGCTCAAAGACCTGACTCAGGTCTCCTGTAACTTTAACCAGTACAGCAGGTAACTGATACCAAAATGTACCAAAATAAAAGTGATTTAAGTAAGTTCTACCAACAGTTTTTAATGGTGAAGGAGGGAAAAAAAAACAAAAAAAAACCCCAAAATGAGAACAAAACTAGTATCATTCTAACTAGCAAAAATTATATTAACAATTCAACTTACTCTTTTACTGAGGCAGATAACTGGCCACATACTACAACCTAAAGTGCAGCAGCAGCAAAGGCATCCACATAGTAGCCATCGAACATTAACTGGAAGATTCTTCTTAAGACAACTGTTAACTCTACTGATGCTGGCTTTGAATTCTTCAGGTGCAACCTACAAGGGAAATGAAAAAAGAAGAAACAAACTAGTACTACAGCAATATAATTTATTACCTTTACAGTACTCTATACTTGGAACACTTGTTTTTGTAATAAAACAATGAAACAATAAAACAATGAACTCCTGAATTCCAATTCCAAACTTCAATTCAAAGATACTCACCTTTCCAGTTAAAGATGAAGGAAATTCTGCTTCAAATTTGTTGCTTAGTCCAAACCTGCAAAAATAAAATTTAGATTGTACCAAAATTATAAATAACCCTAATCCATACCACAAATTACAAGCACCTCATAACACTCTCAGGGTCTGTATCAGTAACAGCATTAATTTCAGGAAAACACTGCTTGTTATTAAGAGTAATTCTTAAAGTTATACTAACAAACAAAAATACCCCATTATACACAGATTGAAAACCCTCATGCCCAGTCTCTTCTCATAGTTCACTTGATACTATTGACTCTTCCCTGAAGTCAGCAAAACCTATAAGCAATAGTGGCAAGTGAGGTAAATGAAGTACTTAAGGGGAAAGGGAAGCAACTTAAAGCCACAGGTTGAACTACCTCTCTCCTGCACCAGTACAAAGTATCTTGAAGAAAGAACAGTTATTTATCACTGGATGAGCCTAAGCATAAAAATGGAATAAACACCAGCTTGATTTTCAGAAAAGAAATAGCATTTTGTGTTTTGAAACTTATTATGTAAGTAACAAAACACAGCTTAAAAACAACTAATTATAAATGTAAAATTGTGAAACAGTTTGAAATGAGCTAGAGTTATTGAATCTACTGGGTTTCACAAAATCTAAAGATCAGAAGAGTGTCAGCTTATCTATTAAAAAATGTTTTCTACCTTACAGTTGTTTGGTTGGGTCCATGAATAGATGAACCTCAAAGAAAACCTGAGTATTTTCTGGCTTCTGGGCTGGGCAATAACTTAGTAGAGACTACACAGACTATAAAATCATTAATAACACTATGTGACCGGTTCCTAATTTGGTATACAGTAGTCAGAGTAAAATTTAAGTTGTAATTAAAAGAATTCTAAATATAAACCAGAGCAGTCTATCTGATACTACAAAGAAAAATCAGAAACTAAACTGCTGAAGACTTGAAATATTGGCAGCAACACCTATCACACATTGCTGAGTTGCATGCAGGAAAGCTTCCCTGAGCCTTGACAGTTGAAGATTTTAAACACATAATTTGCTTTAGCAATATGCTCTTGAGCCCGGAGTTTTGGTATTGGTTTGGCTTTTTTTCTTCTTACTGAACTGAATGATCTGCATGCCAATGGAGAACTTTGTCCAAGTAATCAAATAGGCAGTTACATGGTAAGCTACTGTGGAAATCTCATAAAACCCAGTGAACAAAGCGTCAGATGAGTTTCTTTGTATATAAATGAAAGGTGGTGAATTTTGGGATTCCTCAACTATGCTTATGTGATACTCAACTAAAGTTTGACAGGTACAGCTCACAGGATAGATCTTTTGTCACCACTCATTATTCTCTTAAACATCAGCTCAGTGCAAGCAGCAACCGCGAGAAATAGCAATAAAATACTGGGCACCACTGGAAAAGTGATTAACATCATTTTGGCCCTGCATAAAGCCCTCATATAACCCACATATTCAGTACTGGGTGCAGCTCTGTCATCCACATTCCATGAGTTAGGAAAAGACAGAGAGAAGGAAGGTTAGTACAATAAAGGGAATAAATCAGCTGCCTCAATAGACTAAGGCTGGCATTAAGCTGGAAAAGAGAAGGCTGATGGGGACATATGATTAAAGTGGAAAGTTTCAGGAAGGCAACGGGTAAGTGTTGGAGCGTTCATCACCAAATCCCACAACAGGGAGCGCTGACTGAAATTAGTCAGAAATTGGTTTAAAACAGTTAAAAGAAAGTGCAACTAAAAATAAGGTGCAAGTAGCTAACTTCTGGGTTTGTTTCCACTTGACATTACTGATATAAACAGTGCCAACAGATTTGAAGCAAGATTACACAAGGTCGCTGGCAAACACAATACTGAAGAACACGTTACTCACATAGCTGCAGATTCCAGAAAGTACAAGAAGAACGGACACCAGGAACAGCCAGACTTACATGCAATCCATACGCAGCAATGCCTGCTGCCAACGTTTGCAGCAGCACACTGGGCTACATAATTTAAGGCTATAGGTGACTTTTTCATTAGGTCTTAAGGCAAAGTAAGCAGGTAATTTTTCTCTCATTGGTTATAAGCAGTAGAATCATAGAAACATAAAATGATTTGTGTTGGAAGGAACCAAAAATCATCTAATCTGACCTCCCTGCCACTAGATCAGATTGCTCAAAGCTGCATCCAACCAACACTTCCAATGAACAAAGTGCTCCATTGAACACTTCAAATGATGGTGCATCCACATCTTCTCTGGACAACGTGTTCCAGTGTCTCATCACCTTCATCCTTATATCCAAACTAAACCTATGCTCTTTCTGTTTAAAACTATTCCCCATAGTCCTGTCAGCATAGACTTTTTGCCTGTGTCTTTCTCCACCTTTCTTATAAGCCTCCTTTGTATATTGAAAGGCTGCAATAAGATCACACAAGAGACCTTATTTACACAGATGTTATCTACCATTTCAGTATTTGTAACTGGAATAGTAGCTCTGCAAGACTGTAAGTCTCTCAAAACTGGTGAAATAACAAGTGAGAATTGTTACACAGAAACACATATGGCAAGTTTACTACTTCAACGCAGAACAAAGAAAACTTACTGGAAACATCCTACCATTGAAAATCCTGCTGAATATTTCATGACAGAAGGACCATCCACCCTTTCTTCAAACTGCTGAGTGAAATTAAGCACTAAGGCAAAAGTTATATAAACGTCAGATGCCCTATCAGTTAAGTGTCATGCCCTACTTAAAATTGCCAGTAAGTTGAAGTGGAAATCAAAGTCTGAAAAAACCCCTTGGACTCACATACATTTTAGAAGCAGCCAAGCTTGGAGAATGATACACAGCTGCCATCACAAGTCTCAAAACTAAAAGGTAACACCACTTTACTATATAGTTTATTAAATCAGTATTTGTGAAGTATTCAAATGCTGACAGCTCCATCAAATGCAAACAAATAGTCATAAAGCTCAAAAAAGTCACATCTGACAAAAGCAACCCTCATTGGAAAGGCTCTACAGCTATCTGAAATTACAAACTGAGGCAGAGTGAGGCACACAAACTTCCAACCAACGCAGTTGAAGTTATAAGCAAAGAGACTGATAGCCTGTACTCAAGGCTTGTGGTAATGTTTAATACATGGTAGCAAAGTTGAAGCTAACTCAAACAGCTACCAGCATAATTCTGAGCTTGACACATCAGAGTGTTGTCACCATATGCAGGAGGTAAAAGAGGGTGACTCCATACATTCAAAGCATACCATACATTGTAAGTAATAATGTGATCACAGAATGTCACTCTTGACTGCAAGCTGAAATTTGGAAATTAAAGTACTAGAAAATCCACAGAACACTACTACACGTTCAGTGTAAATACGTAACTGCTCTGACCAAAAAAAAAAACAAACACTCCAAAAAAAGCCTTAAAATAAAACATTGGACATCAATAATTTGGAGATGCATTTCCTCAGCTGTCCTACTATAGCACTAGATTTCTTTAGTACAATACTGCATCTCCAGTGACACAGACCCTTCTCTGCTTGCTCTATGCCCTTCCCACTTTAATGGCGTCTTCAACAGATCCATGCTCACCTCATGTATGAGTACTTTCTTTACCCTTCCTGGACCTGAACAAGCATTTAGGGAACCCGACTCCACTTGAAAGGTAGAGATAAATTCCTGCCCTTGTGTACAGTGGAGAAAGAAATGGAGAGAGGTGGCAACTTTAAAGTACAGTAGTCTGCAGTATAGGACACAGACAATTTGGAACCTTTCCCAACATACAGCTCAGATCATCCTAACACAAAAAATTTACACATGCTATCCTCTTCCTCTTTGTCCTCTCTTATGGGGACTCTAAACCATTTTTTCTCTGCTCTTTACTATTTAGGTCCACATGCTCCCAACCCTTAAAAAAGAAATATATATTTCACAAATCTTAACATGCTCCATGATTCTCACCTGTTTTCACTCATACGTCCTTGATATAGAGTAAGGTTGAAAACATATTAGAAGACTTCAGTTTAATAATAAAGAAACTTACTTGGGTAAATACATCTTTTGTAAGTTCTTTTTCCCCCCCTACAAAAAGTTATCTTGCATTAAGATATAAGGTGCTGTAACAACAGCACAGAAAGGCATTCATCAGCACATCCCAATGGCTCTCCATCATTCCAGTACTGCAAGAATAAATCCAGTATTACTAGTTAATACAGTCTGCTATATATATGTACATGTCTCAACTGGTCGAGGAACAGGAAAGTAATCACTGGAAAACACTATCAGACACCTATTATGAATATTCTCTTCATGATTTCAAACACATCAAACACCTCCATTCCCACCATAATATTATTTTAGAAACAAGTATGAAACACCTTGGACTTTCAGTTCAGTTGTAAGGATCTATTTTCAGATCACTTTCAAGTTTTTTTGCCATTACAAGAGAGAATCTCAAATTTTCAGCAACCAGGTGATGTTAGTCCTGTTACCAAGCTATCAAATCTGCTGGTATGAAAACAGTTTAACTGAATATTTAAAAAACAATGTTAAAAAATTTAGTATTGCCTGCAGCACGCTTCAAACAGTGAGCTTTCGGAAAAAACTTAAGTGTTAACCAAAAGCACCACATCTCCAAAAGACAAAGACTTAATATGTTTTATTTTGATAATATTTAACTGCTTTCCTTTAATTGATTTTAATTACTGAATTTAGAAAAGACTCGCACACTTCCATTATCTGTTGGATGAAATCAAGTACTGGTAAACGTCTTTCTGACGTTAATATGTAATCATGGAATTGATATATTTCAAACTCAACATTATGACTCCTCTCTAAGATCAGCAAGGATATGACAACAGACTACAAAAAGAGAGCTTCTGTTTAAATATGCACACAGCAGAAGCAGTCAGCAACTCTTCAAACTGCAGAGACAGGGACAGATCAATCCAGTATTTGCTTAACTGCTGATCATTTTTGTCAGACCTTCAAAATGTACACACGCTTTTATACTGGCAAGACTAATTCATCACGAACACAGGACTTGACTTATTCCTTATATCCACCAAATGAGTGTTCTAATAGGAATCTATCTAACGTTTAATAACAAGCTTCTGGATCAATGACAAAAAAAGTAATAGGCTGCACAAAGGTAAAAGTGGCTGATGCCATGTAGTAAACTGTTAACACCTGGCACAATAAAGAATGTAGATGAAAATCAATTACCTAATTTTAGAAGCACACATTGGTATTTCATTGCTCATTCAAAACCTAAAGAACAAGTACTTTAAGGAAGATCTTAAAGTAATAATGAGCTAGTAACTATTAATGAACAATTAACAAAGTAGCCATCCTCCAACCACGAGGTCCTAACTAGTCACAGCCAAAGCTTGCCCAACATTCCACTAACGGGCCTTCATCTTGTCTTGCACAACTTACCTTCAAGTATTGGAGAACAAACCAGCGTTTGCCTCTGTATCAGTTATTTGTACTTTTCATTTGCTAATATGAAAGCTATCTAATTGTGGTTTTGCTCTGTTTTTCAGAAACAGACTAAGGCTACTGGCTTATTTTCAGTGAATCACTGGAACAGCCTCAGTTCACAATAAACAGTCATAAGTCAAACACACTGACTACATGCTTCTATTCTTTCACAGGGCCTCCTTGGCCTCCGGCCCCATCTATGTCCTTCTAACTTTCCAAATGTCTCTCAGCCTATCCATACCTTACTTCCTGTTTTTAACTGGACAGCTAACTGCACTGCCCAGCTATTAGTATTTGTGTCAACCGGATAATAAGGCAGCAATGTACCCAAGTGCCAAAAAAACTTGTCAGGTCAGTATCTGAAAAATCAGTAGAGTTTATGAGACTCAGAGCAACAGATCACGGTATCTTCGGCTTTTATGTCTGTACTACAAACCCAGTTCTGCTGAACACGGAATACAAAAACCCAAAAGTTTGTACTACCATCTCCTGTCTCCAGGTTCGTATTTCAGCTTCTGACACTATACATTGTAACTGACAACTACTACACCTCTATAGAGTGAGCCTGACAGAACTGACTGGAGGAATGATACCCTCATCTCTTACATTATTGAGAGTACTACACAAGTCTTAGTCACTTGCTGATAGACGCAGATACCAAACACGCACAAAACAAAGTTGCTTCCTTGTCAAACACAGTGAAACAATACGCACCAATCACAACATAATTTTACATGTAGCTATCTGACTAATGATGCCTTTTCTTTGTTAAAGTCCTCAGAGCTATAGTAGCAGCCACAAGTTAAATGGGAGTGGGTAAGAGGTACATAAACAACCTTGTTCAATACTCCCGCCGGTCATGTGCTGGCACATACCTGTTATACAAAGGAACACAGGCACCTTACTTCCTGACAGCTCATCATTTTGGACAAATACTTCACATTCCTCTGCCAGTCACAGCCCAAGCCAGTCTTGTTTCCTCAGCGCCTAGTTAGAGGTTTGCACCCGCCTGCGAGTTCCCAGGCGGCCCCCAGCTGCCCAGTGGGGCCGCCAAGATCCCTCTCGCAGCGTCACGGACGTAGGGGAAGGGCAGCAGTCCCAGCCCGGTGCTCCCCACGCCTACCCCCGACTTGCCCCAAGTTGTACCCACGGGCTCGGCGCTCCCGGCCGCCCCCGTCCCGCCGCCCGGGCCTCCTGCACCGCCCGCCCCGGCTGCGCAGGCCCCTGCGCGGCCCTTACACGGTGACATGGCCGGAGCCGCGCACCACCACCGGGTCCGGGGAATACTTCAAGAGCTGCTCCTCCAGCGCTCGTTCCTCGTCCTCCTCCTCCTCGTAGATCTCATCGAAGTCCGCCATGGCCAGGCCGGGGCGTCCGATGAGCCAGAGGAGCCGGGGCGACGCGACGGGCGCCGGCCAGGGAGGCAGACGGGAGGGGGCCGGCGGGGGCGCCCCGGGGCCGGGCCGGGCCGGGCCAGGCCGGGCCGGGCGGCAGCGGGGCCGCGGCGGCGGCAGCGGCTGAAGCGGCGGCGGCGGCGGCTCCGGGCGGGGAAGCGCCCGTCACCCTCCGCGGGGGGAGGGGGCGAGGGGCGGGGCAGGAACAACAACAACAACATCCGGCCCCGGCCCCGCCCCGCCCGGAGCCCGCGGGCCGGGGCGCGCCCGGGGCGGGCGTGAGGAGGCTGGGGCGCCTGGGATGTGCAGGGGCACCTGGGATGTGCAGGGGCACGCAACGGATGGGGCTGGGAGCGACCACAGCGGTCATCGGGACCAGCCCCCTGCTCAGTCCCAGAGCACACGGCACGAGGCTGTGTCCAGACGGCTCCTGAGTATCTCCGGTGAGAGACATCTCACAGCCTCTCTGCACAATCTTCTGGAGTGTGGTCACCTGCACAGTAAAGAAGTTCTTCCTCACACTGCGGTGGAACTTCCCGTGCACCAGTTTCTCCCCATTGTCCCTTTTCCTATTGCTTTCCACCCCTGAGAAGAACCTGGCCCCATCCTCTGACATCCTCCCTGCAGTTTCTGATAGATAATGATTAGGTCCCCTCTCAGACATCTCTTCTTCAGGCTGAACGGGCCCAGCTCCCTCTGCCTTTCCTCACAAGAGAGCTGCTCCAATCCCTTACTCATCTGTGTTGCCCCCCACTGGACCTGCTCCAGGAGCTCCATGTCTCTTGTCCTGAGGAGCCCAGAACTGGACACAGCACTCCTGATGTGGCCTCACCAGGGCTGAGCAGAGATCACCTCCCTCAGCCTGCTGGCAATGCCCTTCTCAACGCAGCCTAGGGTATCACTGGCCTTCTTGACCACAAGGTTTTAACCCTCTTGTGGGCATCCATCCACAGGAGGGGGGGTTCAGACACCTGCTGTGAGCTGAGGGGTTGCCCACTGGTCCCTCTGGCTTAGTGCAGGGAGATGTGGGGAAAGTGGCTCCTGGCCAAGGCTGACCTGTTCACATGAAGGCTGAGACCAGGTGTCTGCATGTCCCTTGGTGCTGTCAGTTCCTGGATCTGCCATTCCCATGGCAGCCTTGAATCCTCCATGGAAAGCATCATGCTAAGGCCACTGTTTGCAGAGCAGGTGAACAATGAACTTGCAGAGGAACAGGCCCTTTAGGACTACATTGATGAATGCTAAGCAGAAAACCCTAAAAATGGCAGGGATTCTTCTCTCTTGGCAGTTTTGGTATTTGTCAAAACCAAAACTTAAAGACTGGAAAATGCCAGTGTGAGCATAATAGCCTTAGCAACAGGTAGGCCGTCAGCTGTTGTGATGACAGTGGAAGGTAGTGTAACATGGGATGGGATGGGATATAGCAGTAGGATGACATTTTAAAAAGTGGGAGAAGATCTTTTTTATTTGACAGAGTAGACTGGTGGATTATGTACTTACAGCAGTATGTAATATAAATATCAGAGGTTTCAGCCTGAAACAGTCAATGAAAAAGAAAAGGCAAATCTGCTTATCATAGAATGGCTTGGGTTAGTCAGGACATTAAAGATCATTAAGTTCTACCCTGCCCTGCTGTGTACAGACACCTTCCACTAGACCAGGTTGCTCAAGGCCTTATCCAGTCTGGCCTTGGACACTTCCAAGGATGAAGCATCCACAGCTTTTCCAGGCAACCTGTTCCAACATCTCACCCTCACAGTAAATGTAAAAAATATGTCTTTACCCTCACAGTAAATAATTTCTTACTAATGTCCAATACATATCCTTGTAAAAAGTCCCTCTTCATCTTTTTTGCAGGCCTCCTTCAAGTACTGCAAGGCCACATTCAGGTCACCTGTAAGCCTTCACATCTCCAGTCTGAACAACCCCAATTGTCTCAGAATTTCCTCCTAGCAGAGATTCTCCACCCTTCTAATCAACTTGGTGGTTCTTCTCTGGACTCATTCCAGCAGGTCCATGTCCTTTCCCGTGTTGGGGACCCCAGAGCTGAATGCAGGGTTCCAGCTGGGGTCTCACCAAAACAGAGAAGAGGGACAGAATCCCCTTCTTCTCCCTGCTGCCCACATTGCTTTAGATGCAGCCCAGAACACGTTTGTGTGAGTGCACATGTTTGGGTCATATCCAGCCTCTCACAGCACCCCCAAGTCCTTCTGGGCAGGGCTGCTCTGGATCTGTTCATCCCCAGCTCGTTTTGATACTGGGGATTGCTCCCACCCAGGTGCAGCATCTTGTACTTGATCTTGTTAAACCTCAGGAGATTCCCACATGCCCACTTCTCATGCTTGTCCAAGTCCACCTGGATTTCATCCCATCCTGCAGGTGTGTTGACCACACTTCTCAGCTTAGTGTCATCTGCAAATTCACTGAAGGTGCACTAGATCCCTTTGTCTATGTCACTGATGAAGACATTAAACAGTGCTGGTCCCAATATGGACCCTTGATATCACTTACCACTGATGTCCATCGAGAGCTGTTCCCCTCTACCCTCTGGATGCAACCATCCAACCACTTTCTTACCCATCTCACAGACCACCCCTTAAATCCATGTCTCTCCAGTTAAGATAAAAGGATGTTGTGGGCTTTTGCAGGCTTTACAAAAGTCCAGATAAATGACATCTGTAGTGCTGCCCTTGACCACTTTCATGAATGTGAAGGGAATTCTGCATTCCATTTTACTTTCCTAGTACTTCTCGTATCTTATTTACAATAGCCTCCTTTTCCCATTAGATAATTTTTCCTTTGAAACCTACAGTTCTTTTTTCCTGGTTTGTTTCAGTATATCATAGAATCATAGAATCGTTGAGTCAAAAGGGACCTTAAAAATCATCCAATTCTGCTGCCATGTGCAGGAAAGCTTCCACTAGACCAGATCACTCAAAGACCCATCCAAACTGCCATTGAACACTTCCAAAGATAGGGTATCCACAACTTCTTGGGGCAATACATTCCAGTGTTTCACCACCCTCACAGTTAAGAATTTCTTCCTAACATCAAATCTAAACCTATCGTGTTTTAACTCAAGGCCATTTCCCCTTCTCCTATCACTACAGGCAGCTGTAAAAACTTCCTCTCCAGCCTTTTGCAGGCTCCCTTTAGGTACTGGAAAGCTGCTGTGAGGTCTCCACAGAGCCTTCTCCAGGCTGAACAACCCCAGCTCTCCCAATCTCTTTTCAATGGAGAGGTGCTCTATCCCTCCAGTCATCTTTGTGGCCCTCCCCTGGAAATGTTATACTGATCAGTTTATTTTCTGAAAGACTATGTTGCCACTTACTCTTCATAACCCATAAAGATCCTCATGGTGTATTTCTCAGGTGTAGAGTGAATACAAAAAGGTGATGATGCTTACTGCTCTATGTAAAACCAGGGTAGAAACAGTGTAGTTGTGAGAGTCCATGACACTGTCTTTGCTGCAAAGGAGAAAGCAGCATTTTGTGCTGTCACATTAGAAAAGTGTGACAGTATTTCTATAATGAGCTACTTGTAACAGGTTTCATTTCCTAAATAACAGAATTCTACAGAATAACACAGAATTCGCCTGAATTATAGTGTACTTTCATACTAATATGCTTAACCCATGGGGGTTTTACCTAGTTTCTCTACTTACATGTCTCACACAGAAATTTGATTTAGCAGGATTGATAGCTCATTAGTTCTGTCTAACAGTCCTGAAATTGAGAAAATGGACTAAATTTAATACTGGAAAAGCAAAAGAAAACCCAGTGGTTTCAGTGAAGCTGTGCCTCCTAATTCTACCTCACTCAACAGATGAATTTAGTAACCAGTTTGTTTTCAGATACCGGTTTCACAGTATTAGATGAGTAATCAGGATTAAAGCTGTGCAGCACAGCACCATGCTGGAAGTCTTGGAAACTACATTGAAGGGATGGGCTTACCTACATCACACTTAAGCCCGTGGAGCAGTGCTGCAGGTACCAGCAAATGTTTGAGGTCCAAGATCTCTGTGGTGTATGGCATGACAGACTTGGTTAGCTCACTTGATGGATTTGAGATAAGACAAAGAGAACGAAAGTCGCAAGCCTGTTGATCAGTTCATCACTTTAGGTGTACATTACTTGCCTAACAAATGCTGGTTCCACAGTCTGCAGTTTCCAGATGTTCAGTATGTGGCAGCCTTTAACAGATGAAGAGCTGTGGCAGGTATGATGTGGAAGTTCTAAGTTTCTAGGCTGAGGTGCCCATGATACTTCAGCGTGTGTTCACAGTACCTGGTTTGCTTGAAGCCTTCAGCACTGGACTCAGCAGTACTGAACCATCCTCACAGGCTGCAAGGAAACTCCTCATTTTTTGCAGCTTGTTCTACCACACGCACTGAAAAAGGCAGACCTCTCCTTTGTTACGAGGACTATCAGTGAGTTGTCACTTCTCCACTGCTGATGTATTCCTGCTATGTGCCAGCCCTGCCACCAGCCACGTACTTCCAAGTCCATGCCTTTACATCACAGAGTTTGCTTGTGACTGTTTTGCTGTCTACTCTGTCCCAACATTGTGGAACTCCCATTTATAGTTCATTGTCCTTTCTCTGTGAACAGTGAGAGTAATGCCAGGCTTGTACTGATTGTATTTTAAAACAACTTAATTCTCATTATATCTAAATAAAGATGGCAGGCTTAAAGTCCAAATTGAGAAACATTGTGCTGTTGTTCTAGGTAGGAATGCCCTCCCTTCCCAGTGAATTTCCTTACTGCACTAGGGGAGAACTGATACCATGTACAGATCTCTCTGACAGAGGTACTCACTGTCCTCAGAGTGGTTCTATAAGAATTGCATACTGTAATCTAAAGGAGACTTTAAATAATTTATTTCTGTGCAAATCTTTATTCCAGTTCCCCCTGTCTTTTGATTTCTGCTTTTTTTTTTAAAAACTTTCCTCTCTGTTGTTGTTTGTCCCTCTCATTTTTACTGTGTTTCTATCCCAGTTCCCCTTTGTAACTGCTTCTTTTCCCTGCTTTCCTCTGACGTCTTCTCAGTTGTTACTCACCTCATTCCTCTCAGTCTTTGTCTTGTTTCTCCATCTTTTCCTTTGTTAATTAGTACATTGTTCGAACTTCTGAAGGAAATCGTTTCACACAACAGGGCATCAAAGAACAAGCAGCAGGTGCAGGCATAACCTTGTTCTTTGAACTCCTACTACTACTCAATAGCAAAGCAAAGCTGGCAGGAACAGCTTCTCTTTCCCTGATTAATTAAGAGAGGTAGCCAAAAGGAAAACAAAAGTGGGTGGTGATAGCAAGGGAAGGGGCAAGCAAGCAGGGATGGTACAGAAGCCAGAGAAGAGAAGATAAAAATAATATACACTGCAGAGGGAGTTTAACAGAGCTACAGAAGTGTAGCAAACCTCCAAGGGCATTCACATCAGGCTGTGCTTTTCTTGGTCTGTTCTGAGACTTGGTCATCAGTCCCTTCCCTTGACACAGAGCCCCTCACCTCTGGGTTGGCTCCTCTGTCCTGCTTAAATCCCCCATTGCTCTTGACAAATCTGGATAAAGGGCATCTTATAATGTACATGTTTCTGCTAATGGCATCAGTTACCACCATGCCCTGAGTTTTAACAAAATCAAATAACTTTAATTTTTTAAATTATTTACAGTATTGCAGAAACATAGGCAAAGTCAGGAACGGGTACATAGCTAAAAATAGTTACTGCTAGAACTTACTGTAGAACTTACTGTTAGTCATGGCATTGTATTTGTTTGTCTGACCAATTTCATTATGTCATTTCTTGCTGATTAACTGATTATTTTGCATAATCCCTGTAAACGACAAATAAACTAACCAAGATTTTCTGTGCAAAAATCAAAGGGAAGTCTTGACACCAAACCATTATGATAAGTCATATTTCTGTTTCTGACTTTATGATGCAGGATTGAGTGAGCTCTTAGAGTAAAAACGTATGTTGAATAGCTCCACTTTATGTCCATTTTTATTAGTCTTTTTTTCTTCTGTCGAGCAAAATATTTTATTTTCCTTTTGGTCCAGCTTCCTGTATTGCATGAGGTTAATGAGACGAGTTCAAAAGATACCTCTATAGAATATAGTATTTCTATATGACACTCTTTAAAAGTCATAAATGAAGTACAGAAAGCATAGATTGCATGTAAAGAGAAAAGCAGATGCTTCCTTTTCAGAATTCCCTTAACATATAACAAAATAAAGAATGGAGTCCTTGTAGTATCTAGTCTGTTAAAAGTGTAGATGGGTGGAGTTGGATACTCCTGATCTTTCAAGGACCAAATGACTATACCTTACTGAAGGCAGAATCTCCTGATCCATAAAGAATTTGTGATATGCTTGACTTAAAGACCTACTTGTGTTTCATATAACCTACAATCAGGATAAACCTTTGGCTGTTTTTAGGCATTACTCTGGGTTTTGTTTTCTTCTTGTAGGACTCATTGACATGAAATATACATGGCAACTTGTTTCTTCTCTTCCTATCAATATTAGGATCTAATACAACATGCTTGGGTTTTTTTCCTATAATCACATCAATATAACAGAAACAGACAATTTTAAAAAATTTTATTTAATATTAATATAGCATTGAAACTAATGAGGTTTTATTCAGTGCTGGGAGACCAAAAGCATAAAGTCCACTAAAGCAAAATATAAACACAACTATATGAACATACAAATGGAACAACAAGTTCTAGGTTTTAAAGACATTCTTAAAATAGCAGATGTATAATATCAATCCTTTCTTCAGAAAGTCACCTTTAAGAACAGTATCTGCTGAAAGTGCTGAAAACCAGTATAAAGGAGTAATGCAGCCTGAGTCCTCTGCTGTATATATTAGAGATACAGATACTGTATCTGATAGTACTGTGTACTATGTAGCTGTGGTCAACTTCTGTTCTAAAAAAAATGAAGCAAAAACATCCCCACACCAGTACGGTCAATGACAAATGCAGGCCTCCCTCAGCTGCTATTGGGGTGAACAATCCCACCTCCCTGAATACCAGCACAGATTTTAAACTAATGTCTTTATTTTTTCTTGTTTCTTTGTTTTTCCATCCTTCAATGCCTTCTTGTTGCTAATATTTATTCTGAGGACAACTATTTTCCTCTTGGTAAATATGACTGAATGACTAAATATTTTACTCACTGTCTTAAAGAAACAATGGGTGACAACTACTGCAACTGAACTATAAATCTCAAAGTCACTGTAAAAAGAAGTAGGTTTTATATGATGAAATTGTTAAAATAAGATTTACTAATCTGTATTAAGGTGAAATGCCTTCATGTAACATATTTTAGAGAATTAGACAATGCCTTTGTCCATTTTTGCTTGAGAATAGAAAGTGCAAAAGTTTTTATCCTGCTTAAAGACAAATACCCTCTGCTATGCCACCCACATGTACCCAATCTGTTGGAAAACTAGAACTATGTAGTCCTTTAGGATTGAGAACATAATTCTTTCCCTGTCAGATTATTCTGACAAATTACATTATAATTACTTCCTCATTAGTTAATGTGACAAATGTTGATCTTAAGAGAACAGGGAAGGATGTCTTTCATTTAAAATCATTAAAACGTGAACAATTGAGATTTCTTCTGCATACTTTCAAGTTCATTAATATTTGGGAATGCTAACATTTTCATTCCTATTGCATATAAGCAAAGAGAGATTTCTAGCACCAGCCTCTTTCAAAAATGTCAATTTTTATTTCCTTTTGAATATCTTTAAAATAACATCCTTTCTGCTTCCAAGTTGATATTTTTTGTCTCTGATAGTACTGGGCACGATCCTTAAATAATGAAAACATAGATATTCTTATTATAAATTGTTTAAAGTGTGAAAAATTAATATACAGTGGAATATAGTACATTCCTAGAGCATGATTTCCTCAAGGAAAGTGGAGAACAAATAACAATTCCAACCTCTGTGGTAAAGCATGAGAGAGGAGAATCATTTGCAAACTCAAACTTATTTTCCTTTCAAAGCAAGACAGACATTGGAAAAGAATTGCCTTTCTGCAGGATCCAGCTCCTTTGAATTAATTTTCCACTGCTAGCAGTCTGACCCTAAGCATCGCCTGAGGCAGCCCAGTGAAAATCTGTGCTTTATCCCATCACTATGTGAGCGCTACAGTTTCTTGATGTGCACGTGAAGAAGCAGCAGGGGAAAAAGTTGCACATCTGACTCAAAAGGCACTTTGTGATCAGATTCACTGCAACTCCTTTAAGACATTGGGAGCATAATTTTGCTCCCCTCAAAGGGTACAAATTCCAGCCTGCAGCAGAGAATTAAATCAGTGAAGTTTGGGTAACTATCTGTCTATACGCAATGGCTAGCTTGTACCAGAATGTCCTTACAATCAGAAGAATAACCTCTGTAAGTTCTTACCCACAAAGGAATGGGAAAGCTGCATTAGGTTTCCTCTGCCCAATGAGTTATTAGAGTACGATGAGATTCAGCAGACTCTTTGCAATTCAACAAGGTGCCTTATGAAGCACTGAAAAATATTGCAAGATGCTGAAAAACAGGAGATTTTGGGTCAAATCTCAGTTCTGCAACTGTCTTGCTCTGGCACCTTGGATAAAATTGATTGTTTGAATATGTACACCTTTCCCACAGTGGGTGAATTGCTGGCAGAACTCTGTTAATTGGGAGGCTCCCAGGGGTTTTTCCACTGGGTAATATCTTAGCATAGAAGTGTTGTTTCTATGTGTGCATCTAGGAAGTGTGATCATGGCTTTTATTTTTATTTCTTTGGTATCCTTGAAAGACCTTTTGTAGATCTGGAGAATGACCTGACCTCTTTTGTTCCCTTAGCCTGAAAAAGGTCATATTTTGTTTAACTAACCTTTGAAAACACCAGGCCAAATTCTACTCCCACTGCACCATTCAGAATAGCTGCAGAGTTATTCTGTCTTACAGCTCTGAACTGAGAGTAGTCTTTTACCCAAAGCTTTCCATCTTCTTGTAACTAATCTGACTCAGTACATCTGAGAGTGCAGACAGCCACAGCTCTTATACACTGTAGTGTTACTTGTATTCTAGACACAGACGTATTTTAATAGGAATATTCATTCCTTGGCTCGGCTGAAGTGTAAGAGAGAAAACACACGCTGCTTATGTGGATACACTTGTGTCTGAACTATTCTTAAAAGTTTGGATTCCTTTTTGGCTGTTGTTTTTTAAATCTGGTCAATGTATCATCGTAATTTTTTTGCACAATAGATTTGTTACTTATACCTTCACAGTTACATCTTCCACCAGTTTAGGTTCCAATACTTCTTCCTTCTTCAGAGGGCTCCATACTGTTTTAGATTATTTGGTTGGTTTTGTGGAGTTTCTTTCATTTTAATGTATTTTTTTTTCCTAGAAGAGTGGTCTGAACTTTATAGAATTATTTTCAAGACTTCTATTGTTCTCTTCCTATTATATTTTGACATAGCCTCAATATTATAGCATATTAAATAAGCTTTGAACTAATATACTTACACAAGTAAGCTTCAAGTACTTATGAGCAAAAGTGAAGAACACATGATGGCATGCTATAAGTCATTATATTACGTTATATATAGTAGCTCCATCAAGGTATATTTCCTGTTGTAAGATTTCAGAAACATAAGCAAGTTCCACAGAATTAAAAAAAAACAAAAACAAAAACAAACAAACAAACAAAAAAACACCACCAAAAAGTTAACTGGTACTTTGCCTTTTGTTTTTTTGACACTTTTCTATACTTTAGTCTTGGTTTTTTTGCACACTAAAACATGTGAAATTATTTTTTTTCTATGATTTTTCAAACCAAAAGCTTAAAATACACACTTGGACAATGTATTCATGAGAAATAGGAAGAGGCGGACTATGCAAAACTTTTTTGATTTTTTTTTTTAATACAAGCCTTCATTGTGGTTTCTTTTTGATGTGCTCATATTGTGTCCTTTTTCAATATGTTACTTTCTTCATAGGAAAGAAGAAGCAGAATACCTATAGCCTGTATTTCACTCAAACTCTGCTTCCTGAAACTTTTGATTTTGTTCCTGTATTTTAAATTGAGGATACAAATACATGTAAAAAGATGAATGTGATAAAGGGCTGCTTCCAGGCATTAGATATTTGTTTTCACGTGACAGCTAAGACTATATTGTGAAAATGGAACTGAAGAAACAAGAGGATTGGTTTATTTCTTGTAGAGAGTTACAGATTGTATCAAAATCAGATCAAAGTTTATTTTGACTTTTGAAAAAACTTATGACCATTTTGGCACATATGGTTTTTATTTTACATTGTAACAGCAAATGTACAAACAGGGGGAAAACCCAAACAAAATCAACAGTTCCTGTTGGAGCAGAGGCAGAATACTAAATAGGCAATAAATAGGGAGGGTATAGGGTAGAGAACAGGAAGGATGCAGCAGAGCACTACTTCCACACTTGTTCTAGGTGCTCTGTGAACCTTAATTTTTAGGGGTACAAATACAGAATATTTTTAGACAACACATTACCTAAAATAATCAACAACTAAAAATTAAGTCAGTACTGTTTCAAAATGGATGTTAAGCAGAGTATGTATGTGTCTTCAGAAAAAAAAACCCATAACATCAGGGACTGTTACATAACAGTCAGAAATATGTCAAGTTTTCTCTTAAAACTACTTATATTTCATATTCCCATTGGTAAATCCCATAGGAGTTCCAGAACCTTATTTCTCTCATAGTTAGAAGGGGTTTTTTGTTTTTTTCCCATGCTAAATGTCTACATGGCCAGAGTATATCCACCTGTTTTTATGATGGTACACTTGTTTAGATGGAATAGCTCTTCTCTCTTATGGGTATTTACCTCATTGGTATAAACAAAAATCCTCTCTTCAGTCTTCTCTTCTCATGGGGTTCCATGTTCCTCTGATAGTATACTTCTAAAGATGTTCACTGGATGTGCTCTGATTTAATTTTTTTCTGAGATGAACATAGAAAACTGTCTGCCATCACTGATGAGGTTTCTCCACACATCTACATGGGTTTCTCCATATGTGGTTGGCATGCTCCAGAATCCACATGCACATTATTTCTGTCTCCTTAGTGCCATGGCTTTGCCTGTTCTGCTCTGTCATACCTGTCACTTGATCATACCACAGCCGTGCTCTGCAAACATGGATTAACGTGTTCAGGTGCCCCAGTCACAATGTTGCCTTCAGCCATGGAGCTCCTAGTTTCTGTTGGCTTTGTCATTGCACTTATCCAGTATGCCACTCCAGTCTCCACAGGCAGTCACTTCACCTCTTTCCTGTGAATAGTGAAGTCCTAACAGCTGGCAAGAAAACATATTAAACAAAGTAATTCAACTGCTTCTGAGACTTATCCTGGAGGAACTCCATCATAACTGTACTCCTCTCTGCTTTCTGAATTTGGAGGAGTAGTATCATCTCTCCTTAGGTAATTCTTTCATCAGTCTACAGTTCTTGAACTATCCCACATCCATACTTTCATTTTAGGAAAAAGAAAGTACTTATAGCCATTTCATTTGTTTAGGCTGTGTGAATTGAACTCAAAATTTACACAATTTTCTGACTGTGAAATAGCTCCTACAATATGATGATACATTTGATGACCTCCTCATTTTTCTCATGAACAGCATTGAATGTCCATTCCTGTTAACCTGGCATTTAAAAATGTGGTACTTCCTCTGGTAGAAAATTTAAAAGACTGCTTTTTGGTCATCGTTAGGCAGAATGCTTTAACCTAACTGTGACACCTAAGGATCAAAATTAATGAGGTCTGAATTTCAAGGAGAGAAATGGAGTGGGATGTTTAGTATTACACAGAATCTCATGTTCTTTGTTGGATTGGGGCCTGTATCACTAAGAAGAATTACTCTTGTGTTGATTTGTGGTACATCACTGTGAAACCAAAACAGATCATGATTGGCATGTTCTAGAGTCCACAGCCTCATTCTGAATCCTTGTTCTGATTCACATGACCTTGGGGTTTCATCTCCATCTCCCAACATAAAACTTCACTGAGGCTGCTGCAGGGGTTTAACTTTATTCCCTTTAAAGAGAGACCATCACAGCTTTCTCTCACACGTATAATGTGTAACAGCTAGCAATTTTAGCTGTTAGACCTGTAAACAATGGACAGTAACGAAACCAGAGCCCTAGCCGCCTTTAGTGTCTGGGCTGATGCTGCCCCATACCTGAAGATTACTAGAAACATGGCAGACTTAGAGCAACATCAGACAAGACTGTGATCTCACTGGGCATTTTTTATTCAGTCTCCTTCACACGATCTCTTGTAGAAGGGTGCTATGGTGAGGAGATGCAGACTAGAGATGTTTGCTTCCAGACACTGAAGGGAACCCATCAAAGTGCTAACACTCTTTTTAAAAGGGTTGGAGAGGTGAGATAATTAAAGCAAATATATGAGCAGGCCTGGTTGATGTAGGAAGAACCTCGCAAATTTCGCACTCCAAATAAAATATATAACAGAATTAAGCCTTCTGGCTGCTCTTTACCTGAAAGACAGTTGTCACTGTAGGCCTACAGGTGAAAGCAAAAGGCACTGAATTGGACTGTGAAGGGAGAGAGCCAATGAAGGTTGTGCTGGAGCTCTTGGGAAGCACTCATTCAAACGCACCTTATCATAGTCGCCCTGAAGGACTCATGTAGAAATTTGCTGCTAAGAGTGTGAATGAGTAACTTTGTGAATAGCACCAACAACGTGGAGTAGCATCATCTCTTAAAGGCTGGAAGGGGTTGAAAGACGCAGCAAGTTGCTTCCCAGAGAGAGGTGGCCGCTCCGGCTCCAGCTGGAGCTCCGTGTCCCGCCATCCGCCACCACCCCCACACCAAGAGGGGCTCGGCAGTCCCGGGCAGGGCAGCCGGGGGCCTGTCCTTCCCGAGTGCAGGAGTGCCCCTTCATTCCCTCGGAAACGGCCCTATTTCCTGGAGGCGGGAGGGGGGTACCGTGCCAAGTCTAGGTAGGGTAATTTGACCGGGGATGAAGGCTAAGGAAATCTCTCATGGAAGGGAAGGACACCGGGGATCTGCATCTGCAGGGAAAGGGGAGAAGCTGCCTTCCCTCTCCTCAGTTCGCGGTCAGCCCTCAAACCCTCGGGTGAGCCCACTGGCCGCTGCCTGGCTGCGAGGCGGTCTCGGTGAGAAGCTTCTCTCCCCTGCCCTCTGGGGCCGAGGAGGGAAAGGCGGATGCCCGAAGATGGGCAGAGTTCGAGGAGTGGTGGGGTCTCGGCCTCCCCTCTGCCCTGTTCCCCCAGGCAGCGAGGAGCTGTGCAGGCGGCACTGAGCGCTCACATCCCCGGGGCACGGTTCCCGTTCCCGGCTTGGCCGCCTCCGGCCCCTGCCCTTAATGAGATTCTTTGAAATCCAAAAAAGCGAGATTTAATGTTACATCCTTATCTTTGGAGGAGCGCAGTTTTCTTGCCGCGGCGACGTCACTTGTTAAACAATCCGCGGCTGAGCCCCTGAAAAGAGAGGCATTGCACCCTTCGTGCTGAATACGCTTCTCAGTGCGCATAACGCCAGGGCCTTTTGATGTCTCACAATGCGTGTTACGCCCAAAGATTGTCTCTTTGGACAGATCTACAACGCTTGGCTTCATGTTTGGAAGTTAAATGGACAGCGAGGTTGTAGAAACTCCCACGCTTGAAGCTGGCGCAGACACTCAGTACTTACGCCTGTTACTTTCCATGACTGAAAGCGGCAGGGGTGGAGGGAAGGGGCTGCTGGTTTAATCCGTGCTTCGAGGCAAAGGGAGGGGGGAAAGCAATCCAGACTTTTCCTCTCTTTTCTTTTCTTTTCTTCGGTTTATTCTTTGGCAGCCTTAAAATAAGAGCTATGTGCAAAGCGTGCGCCCTGCCTAGGTAGCTTGTGTCTCGAAGTCGCTGGCAATGTTGCTGCTCCATGAAATCAAAATTTATGATTATTCAAATGTTGGGGACTGTGAAAAGAGAGGAAGAAAGAGAGAAAATTAATATTGCAGCTGTTCTTCTGATTAATGAGAGATAATTGCTCATGAAAAGTCACCCCTGTGGCATTTTGTTGTCTCCTGGATCTTTGTTCTTTTCCACTATTATTGAGGACTTTCTTGAAGACTAAGCGGTTCTTTTCAATTTTTGGTATTCAGAAAGTGTTGCTTGGTTACAGATAATGGAGAAATCTCGGGCTATATTGGGTAAGATGTGCCACAGACAGCAATATCACAATGCCACTTTCAGAAAAGGATGGATACAAGTTAACGATGCGCTTTCAATAAAACATTAATAGACTTGTTCACGCTTTTATAATGACCTCCTTAATGGGAGCTGGGGGCAAGTCCTGTCATTAGATTGCGTTCACTTCAGAAAGGCCAGCGTCGGGATTGCCGATCACTTTGGAAACTAATAGGAAATCAATGTTAGAGTAGCGAATAAATGCGATTATAGCGCAGGAACCCGCGGCCCCTCGCTTACCCACGCACGGCTTTATTTTGAGCGGGACTTTCCTTTACGGGAACTGCCCCAGCCCGGGGCGCAGCCTGCCCAGCGCCACCGCATGTCACCCTGGTGTGATGTTTGCGACCACGGCTGCTCTGCAGGTGTTGTTTTGGGTTTGTTGTTTTGGATGTTTATTTGGGTGGGGGGATTTTTGTTTGTTTGGGGTTTTTTAGGTTTTTTTTTTTTGGTTGGTTGTTGGTGTTTTTTCTGCTCGAAACGTGTCCCCGCTGCGGCGCTTTCCGCTGAGGCAGCTCCTCCCGTGAACTCCGCGGAGATGCGCGCTTGAAAGCCGGCGCTTTCTCCAGGCGGGAATGGCTTTTTCTTCTGCCAGGAGCTGCCGGGGTTGGGGGAGGGAAGGGAAAGAGTTGCTTTTGTCATTTAAGCCGTGAATCTCTTCTACATAAAGGTGTTAGAGACATCTGGAAGAAAAGAGGGACCAGCACCCAGTCCTGCGCTCGGCGGACCAGGGGAGCGGCTCTGATGTTCTTTTTGAACTGCTCCACTTTCAAAAGGGGGCAATTTCGTTACATTCTCATTTGTTACACTGTCTTGAACTAAAGGCAGACAAAGCTATACTCTGTCACCCCGAGCAGAATGAAGGGAATCAAAGGATTTTCCCTTAAAAGGACTAATTTTCTCCTTGAATTATGAAAGTAATGGCTAGGTAACAGCCTGTGCTCTGTACCCAACTGCTTAATACCTTCTAAATCCTTCCACGTGGCTCTCCCAGTCGTAGCAATTAGAGCTCATTATAGGCTCATAAGAGCTCTCATTTCGGGGATTACTTAATGGACAATGAAATTTTATCGGACAGAATTATTGAAAAATAAAAATGTAACGAGGCCGATGTGATGTGGGCGCACGCCTTGCATCATTCCGCCTGGTTTGGGATGTCTTTGCTTTCAAATGACTTATTTTCTTGCTTTGGCTTTCAGGGGTGTGTTTTTCTTAGTGATTTCTCTCTCTCTCTCTTATCACTGCATTTGGTTTATTATAACAATTACAAATTGCAATTTTGATACGACTCTTGCTCTGTCTGCCTTTCCTTACGACAGCCCCCTCCCCAGATCCACTCTATCACTGCAGACAGCTTTTTCCACTGAGGTTTGGGGCTGTATGATTGTATTTTCATTTTCCAGCATAACCTCTCCTAGAGGAAAAAAAAAAAAAAAATAAAATAAAATGCAGATATTAGTTCAAATCTTCTCCAGATTTAACGAGAAGAGCTGAACCAAAAAATACCACGCTTGTGCACGGTGACCGTGACTAGAATCTCACGGGCCCCACCGGAGCTCAGGAGGCAGAGCCCCAGGGTGTCCCCGGGCCGCGGACCCCAGGGCCTCGGCGGCGGCGCGGACAGCGGTCGCTGGGGCTCCAAGGCCCTGCGGTTGAGGGGCCTCGGCTGAGCCTTGGGCAGCAGTTTGGGGAAAAGTAGGTGAGGTTGGAGCCGACCCGCCTAAACCCCACGAGCCCCTAATTGTTGTCACAAGACGCAGGATTAGCGCATTGCTGGAATAGCTGTCTGTTTACACTCAGGAGCCCCCGCCGGCCGGTAAACACTTTCTAATTGAATTCTAATCACATTCAAATAGCCACATAACAGGCCTCAGCTGCAATTCATAAAACTTTAATTGCTATCCATAAATCCTCAGATCACCGAGCGCGGAGTGTCCCTAAAAACGCTGTTGCATCGTGCCGGCTCGGGGAGGTGCAGGGGGAAAAAATAGGAGCAGGGCTAGGGGAGAGCCGGCCTCAGTACAGAGGGACCGGACCGCACCGCACAGCGGCACTGCCCACGGCAGGTTGGGATTGGGGATGGGAACGGGGCAGCGCAGCCGGGCGCGACCCGGCCCCAACTCTTGCTCGAGTTGCGCCGCCGAACTTTTTCTGTGCCAGGGGCGAGGAAATGCCGGCTCCATCGGAAGGCGGTTTTATTTTGCTGGGTTTAACAGCGGGAGACTGTGCGTGTGGGAGGGATGGTAGGATGTCCGCGGCCCGGCCCTTGAGCATGATAACTGCTTCTAAACACGTTTCGGCTATTGCTGCACTCCCGAGTTTCTGTTCAGCCTCTAGTAATCAGGCGTAGTCTGTGTTTTCTGCTTTAAAGCACAATTGTCACTTCCCTTTCCCAGTGTCAAGTGGGATGGGATCCGCAGTCTGTTTAAACGCCGCTTCGCATCTGCTAAACAAGAACGCGATAGTCCTTCTATTAGCGATAAGTCTCTTCTTAAACTCCCATAAAACAGGTCATTGGAAAATCGCGTAATATGCTGCGAATACCTTGGCTTTGTAATGCACTCTGAAATGCTTCGGAGCCACCGACCGTATTTAGCTGTTTATCCAATTTTACTTTGAATGATTGCTTCAGCAAATTTGGTGGAGATCAAAGAACCCCTCCCTGACATGTTCGCTTTTCATTAGCACTGCGGTCCTGGAGCGGCCGGGGAAGTTCGCTTGGAAGTTTTCCGTTTTGATACCGTTTGGCTGAGAAGTGTCCAGATATTTGAAGGCTTTGTCCATTGCAGTAATTGGCAATTTGGCAAGATTCACTTGAGGTGAAAAGGGCGAGGAGAAAAAAAAAGGCACCCAACCCACCCTACGTGCATATGTATGCGCAGAGACACAAACACCTCCATCCCTAACTTTATATCAATGTGTACCTGGCTCCTCTGATGCAGAAAGGGCCTCCTGAAGGAGTCCTGAGTGCAAGGAGTGGACCGGACTGGGGAAAGGTGTTGGCCCCAGGCCTCCGTGGGATCTACGGCCCCTTGGATGTTCTTTTACTAAGGGTGAGGGGGGCGGAGTTGAACCGCTTGTTTCAGGGCATTACCTGCTCTCATCTCTCCCTCTGGGAGAGGGAAAGGAGCGTTCTCCTCAGGGAAGACCCCCGAGCAGAAACTCCTTCCGATGAATTTCATCGCCTGCCTCCCGGGTGTGTTGACAGAGGGACATGCCTGCAAGCGCGACGTGTGACGGGGCCGCGGAGCAGCCGCCCCCTCCCTTCTTTCTCTGCTCCTATAATTTATTTGAGGCGGAGGCAAAGGAGTGAAGTCATCGGGCAACGAGCAAGCACGCACACTTTGCCCCCCTCCTCTACTCTGCTTTGGTCCCCCCCCCCGGCAGCCTCTCCTGCCGGCCTGGGAAGCCGGAGAGATTTAGATCTGCAAGGCTTTCAGCCATCACGTGTTTAAATACTTGATATAAAACCCCGGCGCAGGGGATCCAGGCGGGGGGACTTTAAGACCAGCCCTCTCCAGGGACCCTTTTGTTCAGCTCTCAAACATAAGCACCTTCTCGACTCGCCAGGACTTCAGTGGCAACTTGGCCAAGCAGGAAAAACTCGACTTTGGAGAGCCGCCCTCGGCCTCGCAGCCCTCCGCAATGTCACGCTCCTTCTATGTCGACTCCTTAATTATCAAAGACTCCTCGAGGCCAGCTCCGTCCCTTCCTGAGCATCATCACGGCCAGGACTTCTTCATTCCTCTCAGCATGCCTTCCCCCCTCGTCATGTCGGTGTCGGGCCCGGGCTGCCCGTCCCGAAAGAGCGGCGCTTTCTGCGTCTGCCCGCTCTGTGTCACCTCGCACCTGCACTCCTCCCGCGGTGGCAGCGCCGGCGGGGCCATCCCTCTGCTCAAGAGCCAGTTCCCCAGCGCCGCAGGCGAGGCCCAGTGCTGCCCGCGGACCGGCCACGCTCACCACCCGCCGCAGCACCCTCCGCCCGCCGCCTCGGTGCCCGCGGCCGCCCTGGGACACCCTGCGCATCACCCACCTGCCTGCGCCGCCACCACCTACAGCGTCAGCGACCCCCGGAGGTTTCACTGCCTCGGCATGGGTAGGAGCCCTGCGGCCGCCGGGGAAGGGGGGGCAGCGGGAAAAGGGGTGTCCCCAAGGGAGAGCGGCTGCCCCGGGTCGGAAAGCTGCTGGGGAATGTCTTCTCTCTCTCTTTCTGTCTGCTTGTCTGTCTCTAGCCCCCCTCCCCGCCCTCTTCCCTGTCCCGCTGAAGTTCGCATTTCTCTCCTGTCCAGGAGGGTCCGAATCCAGCCAGCTTCAAAATGGGAAACGGATGAGGACTGCTTTTACCAGCACCCAGCTCTTGGAGCTGGAGAGGGAATTCTCCTCCAACATGTACCTGTCCCGGCTGCGGAGGATCGAGATAGCCACGTACCTGAACCTGTCCGAGAAGCAAGTGAAAATCTGGTTCCAAAACAGGAGGGTGAAGCACAAGAAAGAAGGCAAAGGCACCCAGCGAAACTCGCACGGAGGCTGCAAGTGCAGCACCAGCCAGGGGCATTACCCGCGGTCGGAGGATGAAGAGTCTCTATCCCCCTCATCGGCTACCGAAGATAAAGAGATCTCCCCGTTATGAGCCCGGCTCGGAGCTCCGCTCCTGCCGCCGGGTCCCAGCCCGGGGCGAGGTGGCGGCACCGCGACTTACCTGGCACCGCTGCCCACGGACGGCAGCCCGCTAACCTGCAGCGGGCTGGCCCTCGCCGCCGCAGAGGTTTAATTGTCATCCATTCGCAGTAATAGAAAGATATATATATATATATAAATATATTTTCGGAATGTAAATGTTTTAGTCGTGGGTGTTCAACCAAAACGTTATTTATGTAACCCCAGGAGAGGGCATCTACTTTTTCTAAAATGTAGCATGGGACAAGGCTCACATGGCCCAGAGTGCCTTCCTCTGTATCCCCCCAGGCAATTTAAAGGAAAAAAAAGAAACGCATTTGAAACCGAAAGGCGAGTCATAAAAAAAAAGCCACAAACAAACCTGAAAATCAAATTAAAACCTGTAGAGAAACTTCTGGACGGACTTCCTAACAAAAATAAGAAAAGACATAAAGATCACCTGTTTGGGTTTGGGACGGTTGTTTGTCTGTGAATAGTTTTATATAAAAATTATATTTATATTTATTTAAATAAATGAGATCAGACAAGAATTTAATTTTTTTCTTCTTACCCTCCCCCTCCCTCGACCCTTCCTCCCATCAAGTGCCAGCCCAGTCGCAGCAGCGAAGGTGGACTGGCTGGGCAAGGTGTTTTTCTTTGCAGTCCTTGTCCTTCGTACAGTGAAAGCATCGCTGTGTATGTATCAGATCTGCATAAAGAGTGAAAAATAAAAGCCATCGGCTACTAACACGAATATATGTTTTCTGTTCCCCTGTGACTCGGGACGGCTGGGGGGCGGAGAAGAGGGGGGGGCTCCGCTCCGGCCGGAACGCAAGTACAGCCGGTCCTCGGAGTCCAGCAGCCTTGTGTTCCTTCCCAGCCCGAGCCAGCGCACGCCCTCCTGGCGACTGACAGCTTTCTGCCGTCTGCTGGCCCGGCGACACCGCATTGGGGACACGCGGCTGCCGCTGGCCCAGGGCCGCTTGTCACGGCACGGGGCCGGAGAGAAGGGCTGTGCTCCGGGATCCCGCACACAGCTCCCAGCCCTGCTGCCTGATAGCCCCCGGCTCTTCCCTCACCGAGGGGCTGGCTGCACACGTCGGCCCTTCATCAGGCTGAAACTCCGCTGAAGTTGTTATATGGGTCGATGTTAAGCAGAGATCAGGGATTTTTTTTTTCCCCCCCTCAGGCGGCAGAACAGCGTTAGCTCTTTTCAGTGTTGATTTCATTAGGCGCCTTGACCAGGCTTAGGGAGAAGATCTGAGTGCAAACCCGTTAGGCTGAGACATGGTTGAAGTTCTCTGCAATCTGCGTCGGGCAGCGCCCGGCCATGGGTCCCATCCTGCCTCGGCCTTGGGCAGCCCATCCTCAGCGCCTTGCAGGAGAGTTACAGGCGGCTGGTGGGAGTGGGATGGACCTGGAGCTAGTCAGTCCCAAATGAGCCCCTTTACAACTTTTTTCCTAGCTCCTGCAATACTGGCAGACAGCAAGTGTATATACAGCCAGCAATATAAGCAAATCAGAAGTGCCTTTTGCACATTATGTTATTTCTCTCACCTTTTCCTTGGGTGGATTTTCCACTAATCCAATATACAATTTTGACTTAAACCTCCAAAACTGTGCCGAAACATTTTTCATAAATAATTACCTCAAAAATCCCTATACTTGCAGTGCTTAATCCCTAATTTTGGGGCTTCAGCTTCAGGTCTCCAATTTGACTTGCCTGCGAGCACCCTGGATGCTGAAAAGAGAGGCAGCCCCAGTGCAGTGACACTTGTATTGCTTGTCTGTCTTGGAGGAGAGGCCAGGTACATGGGCAGGGCTAGGGTAGGATGGAAAGAGCCTGGTATGGGCACTACCCAAAGCCTGGACCAGCTTCAGGGCTTGGGCAGAGGCACTGTCAGTGCACCCACTTCTAACAGAAAGGGAAAGGAAAGGCAGGACTGAAGTTTCTAGCCTGGACTTGGAAAACAAATACAAAATCTTATTGATCCGTATAACGACCATTTCACTGCCTGAGCTGACTACAGAGGCCAGAAGCCCATATGCTAGCTGAGTGGCTGGGCATGTTGGTTACGCCAGTGGCAGTCCTCTCACTTGCCAGGCTGGGGAGACCAAAGAGCCAAAGGAGGTCCTTATGATTCCTTCCCAGGGGAACTTCATGAAAGGTGTGGCTGAACTTGTTGGCCCTTCTTCCGCTAAAATATGATGAGGTGGAATCTGGAAACTGTTAATTCTCAGCCTCAGTTCGCCTGTGTCTAATTTGCTTCTATAATCACAAGTGGATCTTTTCTAACCTTGAAGCTTTGGCAGAAGGCATTAGTTCCACAGAAAGTACTGCCCACCCTCCCAGCAATGTCATCCCATGGTGTAACAGGAGGAAGTCAACAGCAGCCTGAGAAAGCAAAACTTTTCTGGGTGAGGAAAAGCACCAGTGTCTGAAATCTAAAACTGCTAAACTCAAAGATATTTTAAAACTACAAAGATACACTTGATAGAGTGTGTATATTCTCAGTGTAACTCTGTGGAAATATGCACCTGTAGAAATATGCACAGTTGAGACAATATTTAATTTTATTTCAAAGTAAATGTTTCATGTAAAAAACTTTGGAAAAGAGGAATGATGCAATGGTTTTGCCCCAAAACATCTCAGAAGGCTGATACAACCAGCTCGACCTGATCCTGGCAGTCCAAGTCAGTGTGACAGAAGCACTATGGGAAGTTGAACGTACCATAATTTGCAGGAAATGTTCTGTAGGGTTTCCACATCCAGCATTCAACATTTTGAAATTTAGGCAAATTTACATTCAAATATGTTGGATTTTTCCTTCTGCACTCCACTCCCCCCCTTCTTTCTATCCTTTCTTTTTCCTTCCATGAAGTGTGAAGTGCAATTTTTTCCCCCTCGCTCATCTTGAGTACTGAAGACAGGCAGTGTTCAGCTCCTAATAGAGCCACTCCTGACATAACTTGGTGTCAGAGGAGTTGCCTGTGTCCTGGGTGGATTTCAGGTATGGAACAGCCTCTAATGACCCTCTGGGTCTCTTGGCCCCCAGCAGCTGCTGCTCTGGACCCCCCATAAGCAAGGATCTGCAAGGGGAAAGTCGCACAGCTAAAGCCTGAGCGTTTGCACAAGAGATGCGAGTCATATTTGTGAGCGACCCTGCTACTGACCTTCTGTGAAGTGTTGGGTAAGCATCGCTCCAGAAAAGCTTTCTTTGAGATATTTATTTACTAACTTAAATTCTATTTAACTCTTAAAAAAAAAATCGGAAGAAGAAAACATCCATCTTGAGGAATTTCCCTGACCTTGGTCTGCATGGTGGAGGTCAGACTCATGGCACTGACTTCTCTGGTTGTGCACCCCTGGTTGAACCTCCTCCCATGTCCTGATCAGGCAGCATTGGCCATGGGCTGCTGGAACTTTGCAGTACCGAAGATATTCCCTCACCGTACTCTCCCAGCTGCTCTTTCAAGCCCTGAAGTCCCCATAGGAGCTGCTGAAACCTTTCCCCACTGTCTGAGCTCTTGCCCCATTGCCAGCATCTTGCACCTCTACCGCAGACTCCAGGAAGTGGAGGCCCTTGGGTCAGCTCCTTGCTTCCACCCGTGGTGTAGCTGGGACACAGTGGCAGGTATGCTCCAGAGACTCCCAGACCGCAGAGCTCAGTGTTCTTGGCTGGCTGCACATCCTCCCTGGGGAGTATGGGGCAGCCTAGGCCTCATCAGTGAAGCCCCAAGCACTGACAGAGAGCATGGCTCACAGTGCAGGGATCCAGGCCAAGGAACTGCAGGAAACTCTCCTTCCTCGGTATCTCCTGTTGCTGCTGGGGCAGAGAGGGGACAGTCTACCTAATCCCGCTGCATTCACCTCTAGTTTGTCCAAATTTTCTGCTCCCACCCCTCCCACTGACCTGACCCCCATGGGACACGGCCGCAAAACGAGGCCACGGCCAGAAAGGATCATTCGGGAGTTTCTGTGGTGCCCAGGAGGATAAGATGGCCAGGAAGGGGCAAGTCCTATTACCACCGCCCCAGGACCCCAGCGAGCATTCTGACACCAGCTCGGAGGACGCAGGCGGCGGGGGAAGCACTCCCATTCTGGATCCGGAGCCGAAAGAAACCCAGCCAAAATAGTTGGGTTGGTTTTGTTTTTGTTTTTGTTTTTGTTTTTGTTTTCTTTTTTCTTTTCCCCACTGTTGATGTTGTGTAAGTTTTTGCGGCTGCTCAAAAAGCATGTTAAATAGGAGGACGGGAAGCGCACTCCTCAGCCTCCGCACACCTCCGTCCGTTGGATCGGGTCTCGGTCAGGGTGAGAAAGCCCAGGCAAGGTCGGCAGCCGGGCCCGGGGGTCCTGGGTGGGACCCCGGCCCTGGGAAGGCGCCCTCGCTCTGCCGGGCCCCCGTCGGTGGCGGAAAGCCGTGCGCCGGGCAGCTGCCGGGGAGTCCCGCATGACAGCGGAATAACAAACAGCCCGAACCCACTGTGCCACTCGGAAAACCTCGGAGCGTGTGTCCGCGCTGCAGCGCGCTCAGCCTCGCCGTGAAAGGGCCGATTTCACGCAGGTTCTGCTCCGCGCCCCTCTCCGCCCCCCTGCGCGCTTCCCAGCCGGCCCCACTCAGGGCGATGCGCCCGCATCGGCCCCTCCGCGCCTCCCCCCTGCCCCGACCCCAGCCGGCGTGTCCGGGGGGATTTAAGCTGTTGGAAGCGAACCCAAAGAGATCGGAAGCGTGTGCTGTGTGCTCTGGAAAAATAACTAGTTTCAGATTAATGAAGGAGTGACAATTTCAAGGCTAACGTTGGCACTGCCCAAGCCAGAGCGTGGGGAGCTCGCCAGGCTTTGCTTTATATTGTCTGCTTTTCTGAAGAGCAGACAAAGATGGATAGAGAGACATTGAAAAGCAGGAGGCGTATTTCAAACAGTTCAATAAAGAGGGTTGTCACTTAAAGACAAGAACCATAGTGCTTTGATGACTTTGTATTAGCCTTACCGTTTCAAATAAGTGACTCTACTCTCTTTGCGGAATTCACCGAGTTTTAGTAGATGACACTTCAGTGAAGCCGCTTTAGACAGAAATGAGAGCTCGTAACTGCGGGGCTTCTCTTCGGAAGGGTTTTACATAGAGTATTGCCTACCCGGGACTTTTTCTTCCCGTCCTTAAATTAAAGAACTTCGGTAAAACCGAGATTTACCATTTACGTGGAACCGCTGTATGAAATAGGGAAAAACGCTCCGCCTCCGTGTGAATGTAAAGAAAGCGAAAGGGAGACCTCGACACGACGGCGAGAAACTCTGCCTCCCAGCAGAGTCCAGCACCACAGGGGCGGTCTTTCCAAACCAGTTTCTGCACCCTCGGAGAAAGCACCGACACAGAGTGTTGGAAATAAAGTTGTGGAGTCCCCCAGGCAGCCCATGCGTGTTCCCCCGCACCCCAGGGCACGGTCCTGCGTGTACACGCAGTGTCCCCGCGGCCGTGTCCCCTCAGGTCCCCGGCCCTTCCTCCGAGCTCTGGTGGGATGATCCCTTCCCTCTGCCCGGGGTGCCGCAGCCCCGGAGTGTGCGCCGTGGGAAGGGAGAGACGTTGCAGCCCTGCCGGGGGAGATTCTGCTGCCAAACTCGATAATTATTTTATATATATATAGATGTAAAATCTTTTTTAAGACGAGGACCCCCGACCGCTGCAGCCCCCCAGGCTTTGAAGGCACAGCGAAAGGGCTTCACTGTGGGTTTGAGAGAACCATTTAGTCACTGTTTCATTAGGCACTATTTGAACCTTGCAACATGTGGTAATTTCTGGGGCAAGCTGAAAAGGGGGGATTATGTAGGAGGGACACAAGGAAATTAGCTAACGGTTAATTTAACTCGTTTTCTGGTAGAATTTTCGATACATTCCTAATTGACTGAGGAGGCAGGTGAAGTCTTCAGTCCCAGGCAGACTCATTCACGGTGAGAATAAATGGCTCTTTTTCAACTCTCACTGCTCACAATATATCATCAGGGAAAAGACATGCAATGAATATGTTGATTTAGGGTTTTTTTTTATCATTATTATTAATGGAATTACACCCTGCTACGCAGGTGTGAGGGTAAAACCTATACTGCTATGAAATCAGATTAACAATGAAATGAGAATTTTATTAGCTTTCTATGTCATATAGACCTGGATTTAAACTGTCAAAACAAGAAACAAGAGGGGGGAAAAGATAAGTCTGAAGGAAACAATGCCAATCAATGGGCAGAAATAGTAGCTTGGATTCCAAATGCTAATTAGCTGTAATTCACATGAATATTGACACTCCGTACTCTACACCATTTATATCAAATAGAGAATATATGATTAGCCCATAATGGCAAATCTCTTTTGAGCCCGGGGTTTGCCAATTAATCCTCACCGCACCAATTTATTACGAAACCGGAACACTTGGTCGTAAGGTCCGATTTTTAATAAAAGGTCGTGTCGAAAATAAACTCTGTCTGACATTCTTGCCGTGCTCGCAAAGGGAAAGGGATCTGGCCGGATCGGAGCGTCCCGGGAGCGTTTGGGAGCAGCCAGGGGAGCAGCGGAAAAGCAGCTGTGATCCTGCACCGGGCAGCTTCGGACACCGGTGGGCTGGAGGGGACCCTGTGCTCGGGGCGGTGGGATGGAGGAGGTGACCCCGTACTGGGGCTGGTGGGCTGGAGGTGACCCTGTACGGGAGGCTATGGGATGGAGGTGGCCCTGTGCTGGGGGCGGTGGGCTGGAGGTGACCCTGTGCTGGGGGCGGTGGGCTGGAAGCGACCCTGTACGGGGGGCGGTGGGCTATAGGCGACCCTGTGCTGGGGGTGGTGGGTTGGAGGGGACCCTGTTCTAGGGGCGGTGGGCTATAGGTGACCCTGTGCTGGGGACCGTGGGCTGGAGGGGACCCTACGCCAGGGGGGTGGTGGCGGAGGCGCTACCTGCGCGGTGCGCGGAGGTGTTGGGCGCAGCCAGGCAGGACCCGCCGTCGCCAGAGGAGCCCGCCACGTCTGCCGAGGGCCCCTTTGTAACCTGCTATAGAAAATGGAGGTATTCTGCATGACAAAGCCCAATTAAGCTCTCTATTCAGGACTTCTGCAGCTGGTAGCCCATTGGGAGAGTGGGAGGAAACGCGAATATATTCATTATGCGAAGGGGCGGTGAAAAGTACCAACAACCGCGGGTCTGGGTTGGGTGTTGGGTATGTTTGTTTGGTGTTTTATGTGTCGTTCCCGTTATCTATATATGTAATTTGGTGGCAGGGGTGGTAGGAGGAGCAGGGGCGGGGTGGGCGCTGCCGGGGGCGCACAAGTCCCGGCGCACGGAGTCCCCAGCGGGCCGGGTCTCACTCACAGCTGAAGGAGCATTCTCTTGCAAAGGGGAGCAAGGAAAGCTGCCTGCCAGGCTGCAGGACAGCGCTGTGAAACTGTCGATTAATATACTAGCAAAGCTGTCGGTTTCCTGTAAGAATTCTCTCTCTCTTTCTTCATTGTCACTCAACAGGGGTCAGCTATGAATTGCCAAGGGGCTTTCACAGGCTGAGGGGGCATGGAACTCCAGGGTGGACTGAAGGCCATCCAGACAAAATACTGGAGACCTAACACTAAGGCTGACCCAGACAATTAATTTATTCATTTGCTTTCCAGTTCTACCTTCCTGAGCCAACAGGCCATAATATATGCATAGCTGTAGTTGGTGTGTAAAACACAATTTCCCAGAGTGTCTGAGAAATAGCTTACATGTTATAGTCATCTTACCCTAAATAATCTGACTCCTATAATAGCAGAGGAATTTAACTCAGACCTATGTGCCACTGCACACAGAGCTGTGTTTGGGACCACGGAGTTTTCACTACTGACCACCAATGCATACATGTGAGTACAGACCATTCCATTTTCTTCTGTAGAAGCATAACACGACAGAGAAAATTCCATCTCTCCATGCTCCCAGTATTCTCAAAATGCCATGAAGTTTAAGCCAGAATGTGGTCAACCACACATGCAGAAGATGAAAATAGCATTAAGCCAAGGAGCATTAGACATGTAAAATGCATTTGAACAAAACTCGGTATTCCATTTTTTTTCTCCAGTATGTTTAGATTTTAACAAATCTACCACCCTTGTTGTATTTTTCTAGAACAGTTTTCAGAGTAGTCATGGCCTCATATCCTCAGTGTTGCTACAGAAAAGCAAGTAGACATCTCCAGTTTAGGTGCTGTGAAGGAGGGTGACATTTCTTTTTTTTTTTTAATTCCCTTGGAAAACCAGTCTTTGCTTTTGATATATCTGGACTGGATAAACAGGGATCCTATGCCAACTTGGTTTGAACTAGTAATCATAAATGCACCACAATGTATCTTAGACATTTTTCACAATTAGACATGTGATTCCCTCAACCAAATACAGAACAGTGTAGGTGAGTCAATCTTGCTTGTCTAAAATCTGCAAGAACCCTGAGGGGAGCTAGAAGAGTAACAGAAAAAATTACTACTTGATGCCATTGAGATCAGTTTTAATTTTGCTATCATCATTTTCATCCACTCCCACAGTTTTGTTTTGAAATTGCATTTTTGACAGTCAAATGAAGAGCTGTAAGGAGGGGCAGTTTTTTGTTTGTTTGTGTTGTTGTTATTTTTCAGCACGATCTGCCAATTTCATATTGCCAGTTTAAAATTATTATTGAAATGCTGCTGCCATTAAGAAAAGATCACAAGAGTTTTTGGGCGTTTTGGTATTGTCTATTTTCTCTTGCTAAAACATTTTTCAAGATCTGATTTGTCTTTTGTAATTAACACAGGACAGAGTGGGTTTAGGCAATGTACAATTTAATAGATTGTGGCAGTTCAATGCACTGAATTTTTAGAAAAAGTTGTCAAATTGCAGTAAAGCTGTCAATTTTTTTCTCTTTTCCAATTGCTATTAAATATGAGCAAGTGATTGCATGCACAGAAAGTAGCTTTCAAACTTTTTTATTTTTTCTTTCTTAGGCAATGGTAAAACTTATTGAGTTCCAAGTGCATATTTCTCCCCACTAGTCTGCCTCACCAACGGATTACTTCTTGAGACAGTCTCCCAGTTTGTGAGGAAATGAGCAGACATTTTATTTATCAGAATGAGTTTAAGCTAGAAATTTGATTTAGGGATGGAATTCAGACCTTGCAGGTGAGCTGCCATTATAGATGAGCTTGAGAAGGAAGAAACTCCCAGCTAAAGATCTTTTCCAAAACAGGCACTGAGTCCTTCAAACGCCTTGATTTGGAACTTGATACTTTTGGAAACATTCAGGAGCAAGACCGAGATCCTCACCTTTATACTTGGAGGGTTTCTTTATAGTCTTTACTATCAGAATTTTAATAGGGCCAGCAGTTACTGGAGTTGTCTCCATGGGGTGGGAGGACATGTGTCCCCTGCCACAGCGCTGACCTGAGCCATTGCTGCTGCTGAGATTGGAGCAGCAGTGCTGGAGCTCACCATCCAGGGTGCAGGCATTGTGCCCATCACACAAGCAAAGGGGGTAATGCTACTTTTTGCATTGAGGGAAATCCTGTACAAGTAAATGAAAGCGAATCCTGAGAAATGCTGGCTGCCAGAATGATGTGTGTCAGCCTTGTTTATGCTGGAATCTCATGACAGAGGACAGTGTTGTTGCTGAAAATGATGGCCTTTGCCTCTGGTCATTCACAGTTCTCTGGACTGTCCCATGTTTTGCTCTTTCTTCTTTCCTACGGAAACTTCTGCCCTTGCCTTCATTCCATTTCTTGAGAAATACACAAAATCAGAGGATGTGATCAGGTCATCCTGTTTACAGCCCTGCACCTACATGGGAGGAGAGACTATCAGTACATCTGTATGACTTCTACACTTTTCTAATTGACATTGGCTAATAGATACCAAAATTACAGGGGAGCTGAGTGAGTGGGACAAGCTTGAGAAACACACAGGTGAAGGTTCAGACAAATCACTGCCATAATTTTAGTCACTTTAGAATATGATATTTACAGTATCATCTGCTGGCAGAACCTGCACTCCCATAGCTGCTAGGTCAAAGTTGAGATGGTTTAAATAAAACCTTCAGTGTAAATGCAGGCTTTGAAAGAGTTTTTTTTTCCAGAGGAAGACCTCTGCTGTGCTTGAGATAGACGAATATCAGCAGGAACCACGGTCTGCCTGAAGCCATAAAGATGACATACTTTGGTGGTCCTTTGCCTATAAGAACTAGGGGGTTTTGACTTAAAAAGAAAAGACTTGCATAAAATTACAGGAAGAGGAGAGAGTAAACATAGTGCATATTTAGAGCAAAGGACAGCACTGATCTGTTGTTGTTTTCATAACTGTTTTTTTCCCCTTGTTAGTCTTGTGTTTAATTCTTCCCATACTCTAAAGAGAAATGGAAGAGATTCACTATTTTTTTCCTTATGTTAATGTTCTCCCTGATGCCCTCCAAGGCAAACTCCTGGGCATTTGAAGAAATTCGACATTTGAAATTAAAGACTATTTTTTGTGTAAAAGGTGAAAAGGAGATATAGATGTTTGAAAACTATTTCTGCCTTACCCTAATTTAGAAGGGCCAGCTTCAACTTCCCCAGCCTCTGCAGCAAGCTCCAGTCCTCAGCTAGCATGTCCCTCTCTGTATCTTCACCTTGGCTTTTCCATTTAATCTTATTCAGGTTTCAGCTTATCTTGAGGGAACATGTGAATCTTCTAAGTCACATTTTGCAGTAAATAGGAAGGCAGGGTGTATTATACCCCAGCCTGTCTGTTATATAATGCTGTCTTTCACAGAATTAACAACACAGAAACAACTGGTTTTGCTGGATTTGTGTTATTCCCTTCTTCCTTTTTTGGAGGTTATTTAGGAACGAGATAAGGAAATGTTTCTCTTTCACCAAAGAGTATAAATCTTTGGAAACAAAGGGAATAATGTTGGGCAATGGTTTATTGCTCTTTTGTTGGTTTTATGCACATATGCTCTAATACACATATGGATGCACAGTTCTTTCTACACACTGAAAGGAACTATAGAAACTAACAGAAAATTTTGTATTTGAAAAGATAATTTACTAATCAAGATGTTATACATTTGCAAAGACATTTTTTGGCAGGGGACGCTGAAAAATCTGCAGAATTAACAGCTCTACAGATGGGCAGCATCCAGGTCTGAAACAAGGAGTGAAAAAAGACATGGTCCAGCCAACTCGGAGAGGGACTTTAATGGGAAACTGTCCTTGGACCAATTTGCTCCAAGATAGAATTTGAACTAATGCCATCTAATGGAGAGTGGGAATCACTGCGGCAGAAGATTGAAGTTCAGGGGAGCTGGGTGGTGGTTCCCCCCGGGCTCCCTTTGGAAGGTATGGTGAAAGCAAAAGGTGAAAGTTGAAAAAAAAAAAAAAGTGGAGAACAAAAGTTTTCCCTAAGAAAAGAAGTATTTTGATTCATTGGTGATTTTACTGTTCAGGCTGCCAGACTGTATAAAAGAGGGAACAGGAATGACCATCAAATCAAAGAGGAGACGGGGATTTGAAAACTTCATTGTTATTGTAGCTAGAAGAGAAAATGGCACAACATGAATCCATTCTAGGGGCAATGATTGTAAATGAGAAAGGGAATGGCACAAAGGTAACCCTTTCCAGTCCTAACAAGGTACACTTGTGTGGTCCTAACACCCTTTGGCTCTCTATTTTGTGTAATTTGCTGGTTTCTTTGCTAGAATGACTGAATGCTTGTAGCCCTGGAGCAGTGAATTAGCAAATACATCTTCATCTTCGGAAAACAGAAGTTTCCATTGTAATTACATTAATGCTAACCAATAAATATATTTTAACCCTTCTATAGCATCATGAAAGAGATGTTACAGTGACTAAAGCAATACTTTCTGTATCCACTTAGAGCACTCCAAAAGTGGGATGTTTTTGCTAAGATGAACTGTATTCTCAGCAAAAAAGGTCAAGGGGCAAACATTTCAAACTCTGTGCCTGGCTCAGATATGTGCAAACACAACTGGAGGTACAAACAAACCTTGAAGTGTCCATGCAAACATAAGTTTGCAGAAGCAAAGCAGGATGTACACGTAAATGGGAGTTTGCTCACATCCAGTAACTAGCTGGAGCAGAAAGTAGTAGGAAAGTTTTACTCTAATTATTTAAGGAAGTAAAGCAGGATGGTGATATTTGCCTAGGCCACTTCATGCTGTTGGCCATTTCCCACCCTCCTTGGAATGTACTGAGAAGGCTTTGCTGGTTTTTGTAGGCACAGCTTAGTGGGTTTGTATACAGCTAAAAGAAAAGTGGAGCAGGAATTCAGGAGTGAATTACAGCAAGGGTCAAACAGATCCTTGTGGAAAACCTCCTGGGGACTGTTAGAGAGCTGTTGACTGTTAGCTGCTAAGTCTTAAAGCCAGATTTGGAGTAGGGCTGCAGCAGGACTGAGATTTCAGTGTGAGCCAAGGTGAAAGCCAAGTCCCTCCAGTTAGGTGGTTCTCTAACTTTTATGATGTCTTTTTTGTAGACCATTGGAATTTGTTAACAGAATTTGTTAAAAACTGATTAAAAGATTTTGTGAGTACTACAGATATCTATGTATCTCTCTATATGTCTCTACATATACTTGGTATATTATCAGAACATTCAGAAATCCCATTTATTTTAGCAAATAAATGACAATTTTAAGGGTTACTTATGGGGGAAAATATACCTAGGTTAAGTTTTTAATGTAAATTATATATTTTTTAAAAAGATACGTACTACAGATAAGGAGATGAGGTGGGTGATGACTTCACTTTTAGGGCTCAATTATCCATGCCAGAGGAATTAGCTATTTTTCCTAATTTGCATTTTTCAATACTTTCTGGTACTTAATAATCTAAAAGTGCTCCTTTTTCAGGACAGTATTGCCCTTCTGCTATTGTAGTATTTGAAAGTTACCCACCATGTACATATAGCCACTGAATTAATGTTAATTTATTATCAGTGTTCTGAGTCAAAGGAGTAGGTTTAGAAGCACAAGACAAGACTGGAAGTGCTATGCACTGAAATAAATGCAAGTGTTTATTTGAATGGATCACAGATGCATTTGTGCATCTCAGCAACATGAGGGCAAATAATTTTCCAGACACGCAGGTTATGAAATAGCAGGAAGTGCCAATGTGTTGTTTAAATGAAATGTATTCTCTCTGAAGGTTTATGTTCAAATGCAAACCTGAAGAGACTGATGTTTGTATTGTAGGTATCCACAGGAAAAGGAGCTAATGCTTTTGTGCAGCAATGGCATCATCAACAATGCTGTGGGCAACCCAGAAATAACAGCAGTGCAGTTCTAGCAGCTTTCTTTTTCTATTCTTCTTAGTTTTCATCAGTCCAATATTAAGCCTCAGGGAACCAAACTACTTTGCTGCATTTGCTATGCAGAGCAAACTGCCCCTTGACTCAAAATGCATCTCTGCTAAAATTGTATGGAAAGCTGTCACTGTTTCTACACTGCTGTAGCTGATCTTATTTATTTATTTAGGTTTCTCAGTTTCTTTCAGAAAGTATTCTTTGTTGGAGCTTCTTCTGCTCTATTTCTTAGAGAAAAATTACTGACATTTTTTGTTCTTATGTTGAGTGAGGAGAATGAAAATAATGCACCACTGAGTACAACTGTGAGAGACAAGACCAAAGACCAAGAAACCAAAGACCAAGTTTTGCAAATGCTGCTGTCCGTGTTACTCAGGATGTCACCCAGTTACTCAGCCCAGTATGAAGGAGTGATGGTGAATGCTGATGCATTTGTTTATACCCTGGAGTCACCTGCCCTTTTGCATTCAACAGATTGTTATTCCAGTATTTTATGTCTTCCTATATGTTACCTAAAAGTTTTGGGATAAGGAAGTGTTTCACTTTGAGGAATGCCTATTTAGAGCATGTGCCTCTGAAATCAGTGCAAAGTACTCTTTGATTTCATTGACTGCAGGGTCAGTTTCTAAGATGATATTGACCGATGTAAGAACTTGGAGAATTTTGAGCATACAAACTCTAGATTGTAATGTCACACAGGACAGCTATAATATTCTTCTATGCATTGTCAGGCATTACTCCTGACACACCTACATTTTCAAACAACAGCAACAACAAAAAATGTGCTTTACTAAATGCTCAGGGAGAGAATTTTTACCTTGAATTATTGTGCACCCTAGATTTTACTATCATTTTGTACAGGCAAACAGACTGTTGGCTTTGAGATCCAGGTATCCTACTAAAGCTTTACTGCTTTTGGGAGATATGTATATTTCTGGCATTCAGTGTGAAAACTTGCAGCCTTTGCTCTGAAGATGGTGAGGCACTATAACAAGTGCCCATTCATTCAAAAAAACCCAGAAAATACAAATACAAAAAAAATTTACATACAGTAAGACACCTTTGGTGGAAATTCAATTTTTTTCTGGTCTTGTTTTTTTTTTTCTTTCAAGAAGAAATGTATGCACAGGTTATTTTCTGTTAATACTGAAGTGTAAAAATTTAAGCGCACACCTGAAAACAATTTCATTTTAAGCACAACAACCCAAGAAAAAGTAACATGCAAAAAGCGCAGGTTTGGCCCATTTCAGCATACCTATTTTCCTTCATGGACTGTATTCCAGCCTGCTTGAATAAACTCTTAGACTGGATCCCCGAAGTGAGACAAAATGAACCCTCACTGGCAGGAAGAAAAAATCAAAGTACAAGAACTGGTGGTGCTATATATATCTTACAGGGTGTCAGAGCTGCCTGTTATTCCACATTTCCCTAGACTGCAAAAATGTGAGAACTGTCAAAACCAAGACAACTACCCACCCTATGCTGTAAGTAATGATTATAAAATGTTGTAAGTATGCCTTGGCATTTAAACATGTACTTCCTTTTTTAATTTTTTTTCTATTTTTAAAATGAAATAGAGTATACAACATTGTCAAGGGAATATTTTTACTTTTAACGTTCCTTAAATATTCAGCAGTGTGCTCAAATTCTTTTGAAAACAGTCATTATACTGCATAGAGGATTTCAGCTTGAAATACTTAAAGAGTGTCAGAGAGAGACACACACACTTTACTGTAAGCAAACATTTCATTTGCTTTGAACACAAAAGCTGTCTTGTTTATAGTGCTTCAAGTGAACCATTTTAGAGGTACTGTAGTGGATTTACAAGATGAGTTAACAGTGCTATTGTTAATCCCACTCATCAGTGTAAGTGTACAGGGATTTCCCCTTGGGAACCAAGTCCAACAGGCCCTTGAATCAGAAAACTTTCTTATTTGATGAGTTCTTTACTGACCTAGTCCTGCTTCTACTTCTGCAGTAGGTCAGCTAAAGGCATATGGTCTATAGAAAAATCTTGAGAGCAGTTTCTAACTAGAGGGAGCAGGGGATTGATGCTCTTAGTATTTCATGTCCATTGCATTTCTCATCACTATGGCTATACACTGGAAAAGTTCCCTTTTAATTAGATAATTCAATATTGTTTGAGCACACTTCAGAGGTTAAGTATGTGATTAAGTGCTTTCCTGAATCACTCTCTGGAGACACCTCTCTCTTTGCATGAATGCAGAGGCAACCAGCTCAGCTTGGGTACCTGCATATAGAAGGCTAAAGCTGGCTACTCTAAGTTCTTTCTTGGTGGATATGACTTGGTAAAAGGAGTTTAGACAATTTTTCATTTCCAGATCATATATATCAAGCCCCATCAGCCAGTGCCTTCCTCTCCAGGTCTATCTGACAGCATAAAAACCTCATTCAAACTGGCTTTACCCTCTCTTGGGCAGATTCTGCTGCTCATTATGCTGTAGCTCTGAAGGCTGCAGCAGTGGGTATCTTTGATTCACAAGTTTGTCTGACTCTCCCACTGGCTTTCTTACTACTAAATGTTAACCCTTAATATTTGGGAGAAAAGTATTTGTGGATGTATTCCCTGCCAGCTCAGAAGTTATTATGAAATTTTCCTACATTTTTTCCATTTTTTGGGCACAGGGTAGTGATGTAGAAAGAACTGGGAGGATTTTTCAGGTGTGGGCATTTTTTATGTGGGTGGGAGGTCTATTTTCCAGTCCTGCCCTGTCCACATTCCATATATTCATCTTCACCTCTGTGAACTTTTTCTGGATCTTCCTGGGGAAGGTTGCTCCTCAGAGTGAGTAGTAGCATCTCAAAGGGGTTTTGTTTTGGATCAGGTAATCTAACAGAAGAAATCTGGATTAATTTGACTTAGGAATAGCAGTTATGGACAGAGGCATAGTCAGTCTGGTGTAGTGATTAGATATTAGTCATTTGGTAGGCAAGGAATTAAACTCACTGGCCAGAAAATGTGGAGCAAATGAGATCAAACCCTGTGCTCCTCCCAATTCCTCCATCCCCATCCAACCTGTACAATGACTGTCAGAGTGTGGGGTGTGCTTCAGAGTGAACTCAGCAGTGCAGCTCACACTTGGTTGATGTATGTCATGCATGTCAGGAAATAATAGGGATTGGGATTTTCTGCCCTCATTGTCGTGAAGTCAAGAACTATTGAGTGAACATTGCTCATGCAGTGTTGGCAAAGAGGCAAAGATTGGGCAAAAACCTAAGAGGCCTGGTTGGTATCTATTGTGCTATTTTGACAATTTTATAAGGAAAAAAAGAGGGTAGTAGCATATTTATCTAATACATTAACCTCTGTGAAGATTTAGTTCGAAGCACCTTTGCACATGTTATACATTAGTTATAGGTGGAGAGAGAATATAAAGGATAAAATATTACATACTTTTATTAATGACATTGCTTCTTCATTTTGGTGTTGACCTCAGTTTCAGGTCATCTTTATAAGTTTCTGTGTCTGGCCCCAGATTTATGCTGCATGTATATTGTCCAAACTGGGAGGATTTCTTGGTATTCCTTGTTTCCTTTTCTTAAACACTGCTAATTCCTGAAGCACTTCTGCAGTACCACAAATTTGGGAAACCCATGCTGTACACCAGTAATTGGATCTGTCATATTGAAAGAAACTTTCTTGTGATGGGCAAGAAAGAATTATACCCTTTTAATGGAAAAGAATATATATTTTAAAATGCAGACACATACGTATAAAGACTTCTGTTTCAGCTACACGTAATACAGATGAATAATAATTTCAACAGGTGCTTAGTTTGAGAAGTCTGTCAAGTGATTTCCTGGACTAGTTTGTATAAAATGGCAGGCAACATACACCTGTTTATTCTCTTACCTGATTCTCCTTTCATATATCAGGAGTGCAGTGATGGTGTTAATTCAATGGGATTCCTCCTGATTTGGACTATGTAGGAAAGAGTGGGATCTCTTCATGCTGAGTTGATGAACATTTTGTTACACTGCTCAGGAAAATATTTTGACTGATGAGAGAAAATTTCTGTAATACAGCAGTCAATATGTTCAGTTGGCGTGGTTGTCATTTCAGATAGTGGGCTGAACTTTGACAACATGAATGTTTGTCATCTTTTCCCAGGAAAAGGAAAATCTTTCTTCATTTCAGTGGTGCAAAAACTGGCTTACCAAGGAAGTATTGTCATTTCCAGAGGACTTAGACCATTTTCAGATATATGGGGCTAAGTCCCTTACAGTTATAATGAGCTATGTGAAGGCTTCAAATTATTCATTAGGGCAATATTGCGTTTTGCAGTAAAATGACCAACTGTTATTTCCATTCCTCTAGAGTTCATAAGAGTTACAGCCTTTTCCTGGAACTTGGAAAACAGGGTTGATTCACTCCACTTTAAAAGCAACATTAAAGCATGGTGGGAAAATGTTGCATACCACAACTCTTTTGAACAAAATTGCCACTGCTGCCTTTTTAATATTTAGAAAGTGCAACACTAGTGAGAAACTTGCAATCATAGACTTCCTTCTCACATAGAAACTTAATCAGCAGCCTCAAGAAGGAATAAGACTTGACAAAACCAAAGTTGTGGAAAATATTACCCTATTGGTGTTGGGGTGTTTAGGATGGCAAGGTTTTTTTTTCTGCTTAGAAACCCATAGAAGATGGAGCAATACCATTCTCCTTTCACACTTGCCTTCTCTCCTGTAAAAACTGAAATGTGACCAAAAAAGTCAGTAAAGGATTTTTCTGGTTTTATTTGTAATTGCTGTACTTGCATTTGATGTTTTGTTGCCAACATGAAGTTGGATCCCAAATTTCTGACTGCAAGCTGAGCTACAGCTTTGCTTAAGAACAAGACAGTTACACCAGTGTAGAAGGCTGCAAGCATTGTCTGGGATAAGATGTTTAGGACTTGGTGCACTGTTTTTAAGGGAGAAAGAGACACAGACACTTTTAGATGACAGACCAAGGCTACATTTCTAGGGTAAACTCCTTGGTGGCAGCTGGGTGGCAGATGTTCTGACACAGCTGTTTATCATTGCACTCCCAGCAGCTCCACACCACTTGCATCTGCCCATGGAGCACCTCCCATAAAGCCATTCCTTTTTTTAATAGTCAACAGAGATGGACCAGGCTAACTTAATTGGCTTAACAAGGTAATTTTGGCTGACCTGAGCCATTTTAGGAGAAATACATCAGCAATCCTATGAGCAGGTGTGTGGATGGGGCAGAAATTGGTGGAGTTTCCATGTGGAGATGGTTGCAAGGAGCAGAGGAGCTGGGAAGCTCCAAAAGCCAAGCTGCTATGACTTTAACAAACTATGTTGCTCAGCAGGTCTTATTAGCCTGGGCATGGTGCCATGCAGCTGAGAGGACAATGTGCAGCCAGCAGTGGCTCTGGGGTCTCTGTAGAGTGCCCTGCTGTGTAGTGTAGACATCTACTTTGTGTTCTCTTCAGACCATTCATGCTACAGCTGTTTTTAAGAGGCTAAAAAGGCCTCAGACTTGACAAGATGTGTGGAGTTGAAGCCCAAAATGAAATTATTAGTTTGTCTAATGTGGGCTCATGTATATCTCAGGTTATTAAATGTCACCTACTTCTTTTTTGGAGTCTGGAACTGATCCAAAGCCTACTACAGCCTCTGGAATTGCTCCAGAAAGTTCAATGGGTTGTGATTCAGGCTTTGAGTCAAGGCTCAACTTTATACATTTTTAATTATTGAAAGGACTCTAATCCCCTTCTTCCTCTCTGTGTACTGATACAGAGACCTCATTTTCCACTGGTTAATGCTGGGATTTGTCACTTTTTGTAGGAAACATGCAGCATTTTCATTCAATGCAGTCAAACAGTATATTTTTCTGATAGATTTTGTGGGTATGTTAATGGAGTTATGGCAGAGACTTAGGATGTGGCCGACACAAATTATTTCTAAAACTCAGTGAGTTGTGAGCATAGAAACAGAAGTATTTCTTTCATCTTCAAATTACAGATCTCTGCTCCCTGAGTTGCAGGTGTTGTCCCCAGAGATGAAGGGTGAGTACACAGAGGTGTACCAGCATCCCTGTTCAGGTAAGTATTCCCAAAGCTTTGAGAATAAAAAACAAAACTGCCTGGTTGCTAGAGTAGTGAAAAGCAGACATTTGCCTCACACCATTCACAAAAATAGCAAGTGGAATGCAGAAAAGTTATTTCAAGGCAAAATATTTTTGCTTCTGGAAGCAGAAGAGAAGAAGGGGAGATAGAGAAGAGAAATGACAAGGAAACTTACAAAGCAAGGGTGGCATTTGCCACGTGAGCCTGAGCAAGCAGAACAAAAGATTTCTCTCCACCTTGGGAAAATCTTTGCTTTCAGTCTGTCAGCAACAAAGAGGCAGCAAGTGTATGCAAATGAGAAGAGGTTGGCACAACCCAGCCCATATATAAAATTATTTGAAGAAACTTAGATGTTGAGTGCTGAAAAGGAGAGAGAAATCCCTGAGATCACACCGATAGCATGTGTGTTCAGAATTACTTAAGAAATACCCAAACTTAATTTCCTTTATCTTTTCAAAAAGAAGATAGAATTGAGTGTTGCAAGAAGAGTGCAAGGGGTAATTGTTTTACAGATATAAATAACACTAGGTCCAGACCATTCTGCAAATACCACTTCCAGCTTTGCCTGATTTAATAGCCTTCCTTTACTTGTGGTGGTGTAACAAGATGATTCAGCACATGGCCAAGGTATTTAGTGAAATGCTGTCACCTCCACACCACTTTTGAAAGGCTGTGTGCTGAGAAGGAGCCAAGGTGATTCACAAGCTGATGCACTTATGATGTGCTGAGCTGCTCTCAGAGGAGAGTACCAGGTATCAGTGAAGTTAGCAGGTTGCTCCTTTGGTTCTGTTCCTGGTCTTTTTCTTGCCTGCTGTCCCAGTATTTTAATTCAAGACTGAGGACTAATCCTAGCTAGCAGCTAATTACTGCAAGCTTCAGAAAGATGTAGTCTTTCTGATGACCTGCCCAGTAATCTAGGCAATCCTGAGCAAATACTGAACTTCTAATGAGCCAATTAATGAACTATCAGTGCAATTAATGGTTTCCTTTTATTTCGGACCTTTAAAAATCCTGATAAAGAGATATATACCTCTTTGCACTGCAGTGTTTTGTGAAGTGTCATAATTCAGCACCAACTCTCAGCGTGAGCAAATTTCTGCCTCTTCTTAAAGCTCTGGAAAATCAGACTGCAGTTACTGCAGCCACCAGCAAGAGATGAATTGGTGTATACAGAGCAGAGGTTATTGGTGAGGGAGATGCCTCCTTCCCATAAGAAGAGCCATTGCTTCATTCTCCAAGCTGGAAATGGGATGCAACAGTTTTGATGCCCACTTACCTTAGCTGTCTCTTCCTTCTGGCAAAACAAATGCCCTTTAGGGTTATACAGAGTCTGAGACAAGGGTCAGGAGAGATTTTTACCTCTCAGACTGCCGCAGTGCTCCTGATGACCAGACTACCATTTTAGAGGACAAAATGAAAGCACTTTATTTATCATCCCAAACACATGTATCATCAATATTTACTACATTACTGATATTTAATTTACTAATATATTTTAGTACATTTTTTTTCTTTTGCTTTTATTAAAGCAAATATTCTGGTATTTATGCTGCTGATAAATTTTCAAGACATTTACACTTCTTCAGTTTTCACTTCGACAGACTGAGGTAGCCAAGCTCTCCGGGTGTCCTCCTAGTTTCAAGGTAGCTCTGCTCCTGTACCTAGGATTTCTTTTTCATGGATATTCTTGAGTACAGCTGAACAAGGTCAACCCAGTGCTTTGTAGAATGACATTTGTTCTTCCATCTCTCTGATGTTAATCTCTATCCTGATATACTCTGTTATATGTTTGCTTTTTAAATTGATTTATTTATTTTATTTTTACCATTAGGTCTGCAGGAGATTAAAATTATCCCATCAATTTACAAGTCTTTCTTATACCCACAGCAAAAACTGTTGATATCTCATTGGTAGATGATCTTGAACTTTCTCATGCCAGATTTCCTCTTACTTCTCTCGCTTCAGTCCTTAACTTCTTTTTTGCCCACTGTCCTGGTCCTTTTGCCTACCAGTGATTGTTCCCAGCTTGATGCCAATAGACCATATTGGCAGACTCTCCCTTGCTGTACAACTCTAGAAAGGTTTTTGAAGAGCAGCTGTGACCTTTGCAGTCCTTTGGCCTCCTGGAAGAGCCACCATGGATACTGTATGTTGTTACTGGCTGCTCAGCAAATCCAGCCCTGAGCTTCATCACAGCCTTTACATATATACAACATCTGAAACTGGAAACTTAGTGCACTTAAATTCTGTTTCTGACTTTTTCATCTACATGATGAAAATGGCTCTAATGGTTCTTAATGGCCTAATGGTTCTTAAAGGAAGTGCACTGCAGACAACTTTCCATATTTCTGATGATAAGTATAAATGAAAGGAATTCACCTAGCTTCTTGGCAACTGTGTCTATTTTAGGTTTTTCCTTTTATCCTTAGTGACCCAGAAAATCCCATATTCTTTCTTTAAGATCTTCCTTGTGATACAGGTTACTGTTTGTTTTAAACATTTTTGTGCTACTCTTTATGAAATGTATGATGACCCTTCCTATTAATTTTCTGCCTAATATTTTCTGGCTGTAATCGATCTGATTTCACATTTTGACTTTGAGTCCTTCCAACCCTGCCAAATTCTGTTTTCTTGTGTGGTACTCATCTCTCCTGAGCCTCTAATGATGATTCTCTCCAAGGAGCTCCTTGATGCTAGATGTGCAGGGGCTACAAATCTCCTGGGATAAAAAGTACAAATGGAAAAAATAATGGACACTGGAAATGAGTAAACATAAAATATTAAATGTCTCCTTCTGCATTTGCCTCTATTTCTATGTTACTATTGACCATGGACCTGTGGTCTGGCTCAGTACAGCTGTTCTTATAGTCTTGTCCCAAATCTTGGACTTTTCCTTTTCTGATTTCCTTTAAACTTTAACAATGTGAGAAGCTTTGTGTTTAACTGAAATGTCCCCTTGTGAACTCCAGAGTGTCTGGTGAGTGCAGAGCCAGCATCGCTCCCTGCACAGAGCCCTTGGTGCTCACAGTGCAGCAGCACCCACTGCTCCACAGCATCTCCATCTCACCTGGAACCAGGCCAGAGCAGCTCCAGTGCTCAGCTCTGCACCCCAGCTCTGCAGACTGCCACTGGCACCAGTCTGACACAGGAGTTAAGGACCATGGCTGTCACACTTGGCCCGTCATCCATGTGACTGCAGACTGGGACAGGCTTATCTGTATTCATACATGTACCCATTTATAGATATTCATGTGTATAGAAAGCATCTTTTATGGCAGGATCCTAATCTTGACTGATTGCATTCTGCAAAAAAAACTCCCAAACAAGCTGCTGCTGGAAACAAACCCAGGTGTGAAGGGAAAATTAGGAAAGTTGATGGATAAAATTATGTTTGCATATCTAAGTACAGAGAAAGCTACAATAATAAATTGCTTCTCTATATGGTTTATTCATATGGTTCCGTATGTTTCATTTTTTCAGTTCTTTACTCTAGACAGTCATTAAGCTTTTAGCCGTTTCTGTATTAGAATATCAAATAATAGATTATCGTAATTTTTTCTGGAAGAGGTGACTTATGAAGTTATCTACAGTGACCCAGAAGTGGTGCAACATCCTTCTGAAAATTACATATCTGTGCTAAGAGATGAGAGCACAGGAGAAGAATTGCACAGCTTTGCTAGTTTTTGGGAATATGCCAGGTCATGTAAATAAAACAGCATTCTTGAAATCAAAAAGTAAGGTAACACTACCAACTTGAAATTATGCCCATCATACGTCTGCATATTAGGTAACTGTCAAAGTGACAAGTAATGTACAATATACTCAGCAAACTTGGCATATCTTTTTCTCTCATGAGGGAGCTATTAATTTTTTTTTTTTAATAAAAGGTTCCTTGTGAAAACATAAAACTCAAAGATTAGGAAAACAAACTAATATGAACAAATAATGTGACAAAATATTTCAAAGGAATTTCAAGAGATGCTTGAGATAGTATTTCAAAACTGTGCTGGTGGGACTTGATTTTTTCAAAGGGTTTCTCCAATAAGAATCATGAATATATGAATATATTATAATGAAGCAAATTTAATGCCATGATATAACTTTTTGATCTATGTCACCACACCCTTCAGAAAAAATGAGTGACCTTTGCACCTCAAAATCCTTTTAATATGAATATAGGAAATGAAAAATATTTCTAAAATGCTATTTTCTGTTCAAAGCAGTTGTCAAATAATGTAAAAATTAACCTAAATTTTATATGCAGTCATATTCTCCTAAGTTTTTCTTGTATTATCTACATTGCTGAAAGTGCTGCATATCTCATTTTCCTGAGGCAACATACCACTTACCGATATTTTCATAAAACTGTGTATTTTTTCAAAATTTCCTGTCTTTTTGTATACCATAGGAACATTTAGGACTGCAGTCATTACCCTTCCTGCTCAAGCCGTAGCAAGCCACATCAGCTGCAAGCAGATGATACTGGAGGCAGAAGAGGCTGGAAAGGAACTCTGAGCATTTTTTTGATCCTGCTCCTGTTTTTCACCACTCTCTGTTCTCAAAATTGTTTAGAGAAGCCTTGCATCCCCAGGCTGGCCAAATCCATCAGAATCTCATTCCCTCTCAGCTATCTACCTGCTGACCGAGTCCAGAACTGCAGCAAGCATCTACTCTGCCACAGGCACAGTTGGAAGCCTTGGTGCTGGCTTTGCCACAAAGGAGCAAGCACCAACCTGTCTTTCTTTTGACCCAATTTTTCTCTGTCCCTGGTGCAATAAATGGGAATGTGCTCCAGCCTGAAGACAGATGGAGGAAGAGTCTCAGGATGTGACTGTTGCAATAGCTTGAAAGTGAGCCAGCACAACTTCATCATTGCACAAAGGAGTAAACAAGATCAACCGGAGTATGGAGCTGAGATAACCCTAATGCTCAGTGTCAGCTCTCAAGCTGGGGAGAGTCACCATGACACAGGGATGTTTCCCATTCTTGTCTCTCTCTCTTTTTTTTTTCTATATTTTCTGAGAAAAAAAAAAGGAAAAATTAAACTCAAAGAAATGTGAAAGATGGGAACCTGGTACTGTTTTAAACAGATTTTTTTTTCAAGGCTACAATTTGTATCTTCTTAAATTTGTCTAAAAGGAGAAGATTTCTTGGAGAAAAAGAAAAAAACTTCCACAAGAGCCTGTTAAAAATTTTCAGCAAAAAGCAGTGATCTTTTTTGGCTTATTGAAGCTTTTTAATTTATGCTAACAACTGCCAGAAGCCCATTTGGAGCAGCAATTTTGCACTGTTTGCCAGAGGGGGATTTGGGATGGAAGATATCCTACTCGATGACAGGACATATATCCTGTCCTGACAAGCTGCATTCAATGTCCTGAGTTTCTTCCATACTTATGCTTAAAAAGAACCGTGACATGAGGAGATGTACATATTGGTATAGCTTGTTGAAGTTTTTTTAACCACCTTATAGTGAGTTTTAGGAACCCTGATCTTAACTCAAGCTTCAGGTAGTATGGCCAAGCAAAAAGACTTTTTATATACAATATGCAGAGGTATGGGTTTTGGCCAAATGCTTATTGACTCCCTGATTAATTCTTATGTAGCTAATACAACAATTATTTTTTATGTTTGGGAAAGAGTGGTGCTTGCAGAACTATTAAGGTGTATCTAATTAATTACATTTTAAGATTAAAATCTACTGTACTACCTCTGAGTATTGTTGCTCACCACTTAAATCCCTCAGCAGCTTCAGAAAATATTTAGTAAAATATTTAGTATGCTACAGCACATTTCTAAATTATTTTTTAAAAAACTACCTTACACCAGAGTGAGCACCACTAGGTGAGAGGAGAGGGAAACAGAAGGTGGTTTACCAGTCTATAGCAGGCATAGGCATGCCAACAAATTGAAGACTTTTATTGAACCTGTTGTCCTGTAAATTTTAATAGCTGTCTGGTGGCTACAGAAGCCTCTTTATCTGCATCTTTCCTCTACATGATAGCATAAATGCAGTGACTCCACCAGATGCAGTGCACAACCTCTTTGAAGAGTGTCAGATGTTGCTAGCACAATGCACTTTAAACTCAGAGAGCATCAGCCCAGCTGATCTGCAGGGAGTGAAGGACTGGCTTGGTGATATCTGCCAGTTCAGAATCCAGAGCCAGAGAATTTCTGCACATTTTTGGGAGTATGTGCACAAAGCAAGTAGGATGCCTGCTGCCTGTGAGCAGACAGCAGAATGACGAAAGACACTATAAAGGGGAAGGAAAAAAGCAAAATCTGCAAGCAGCCCTTACAGGGCTATGGAAGGATTTAATAAAGTTCTGAATCTACTTTATGGAATCTACTCCCCTGCAGGGTCGTGAGCTGTCGTGTTAGTCTGGGTTCAGGTAGGAAAGGATCTCCTGGCCTCATCACTCTGTGCACTGCCACCAAGGAGCCTCGAGGCAGTTCTGTCCCACCAGCTCTGCACACACTGGAATCCCGTTGTGTTTCTTCCAGAGGCGCCTCTAAATCTCCAGGGGCAGGAGTCAGTTTTGGATGGCATGCAAGAGCGCTTGAAATGCCTGTGTAGAGCCTGCTCCTGTGTTGTGAGAGGCTGAGGAATTTAAGTGAACGGTCAACTTCTTGAGATTTAGGAAACAGTCTGGTATTTAGGCTAGAGTAAAAACAAATGTTGCCTGCAAGAGCAGATGAGGATGCTGTGTCTCACTTCCTGGAATTTAGAGCTGGCAAACGCAGAATCCTTTTAATTCATATCATATCAAGGTCTTCTGCACATTCCTTCTGAATGGGAGATGCTGGAAGTGGAAAGCTGGCTCTGGTTTTTATTGTTTCCAAAACAAAGTCCTTTTGGTGATACTCCTAACAGAAACACTAAAAACCTTTCTTAGAACTCCACCTTCAGTATACTGATTTTTCTGAGAGACATCTAACAGATTCCTGTAGGTACAGCTTGTGACCTATAATGTTGTCCTTACAGATGTTCTGATTTACCATTTCAGTTTTCTAAAAGTGAAAAACATCATGGATGATCACTATGAGTTCAAAGAAAAAAGACATCCTCTTGGTCCCATTCTTTGCTCACTGCAACTTTGTGGATTTCAACCATTATCCCTCATTTACATTAGTGAAGTTACTGTAATCATTGTGAAATGATTGGTCTTTCTCCCTGTACAATTAGCACTAAACATGAGTCGATCCATTTCATTTACTTTGTTGAACTAGTCTTCTGGACCATAACTCCAAAGGGTGTTTCATGTGTTGGCAAACATGGGCCCAAAGTTTTCCAAGCTAATGCAAACAGAAAGAGTAGGTGATCTGAACTTTCACCTTGGTAGCCTTGAAGTTGTTTTAGTGAATGCTAAGTGCATAATTAACATAAATGCCAGCATGAGGGCACAGACCTCTGCCTAGGCTTTCTCCACAAGCTCAGCTGCTCTGTCTACCCTGGGTTTTCCCTGCCAGAGACAAACTCGTACCCCTAATACGGACCTAATCATCAGCAAAACCCCTCTCCATCCAAGTGGAGGACTTGAAGGCTGGCACCAATGCATTTCAATATGCCTGGAGACCTGTCACTACCACCTTAGAGAATAGGAAGTACCCTGCCTGTACCCTCTGCATATGGCACTTCTTGCACTGTGGTCCTGTTCTGATTCCAGGTCTCAGCATAATCCCTGACCTCAGGAGACTGCAGACTGCATCCAGGTCTTTTCCAACAGAAAGCCTATCCTCCAGTGTGTCACTCTCCTGTCCCTCTGGCCATATCTGTGAGCTCAGATGTGGTGGGACTGATCTTGGGCCTCCCCAGCAGATGGTAGAGACACAAGTGCACAGGAGTTAGTCGTTACATTGCCATACCAATGTGACACATTCAAAGTGACATCAGGATGATATCATATTTCTCAGCACTGACTCCTTACCAAAGCCACAGTGCTGCTGTATTTTGGATTCATTACCTGCTGTCATAATGAAAGGGTTATTTTTTCACCTGAACAGATTAAAAATCATCACCCCTGGCACTTTTTAACCTCTGTAGGGATCTGAAATCTTTTCTCCCTGAAGGGCATCTCAGCACAGACTTTGGGTTTAACTTTTTTGGTGTCTCCTTTCTATTGTGGTTTCTGGAGATGCTGCAGGAGTTGCAGAGCTGGTGAAGGCATGGAGCTGGGTGGAGGGAGCCCATGGTGCCTGTGCTTGCAGACTATGCTCATTTTATTTTTGCTTCTGGGTGGGAAGCCAGCAGTTGGTTTCAATCCCAATTTGAATATGTCTTTCTCAGAGTCTGGCTCTCTTCTTGTGTAACACTGTGACGCTGAGATATTCTGGGACACTTTTACTAACCGTGGCAGAGATGCATTCCTGGAGACCGGAGCGAGGGTGTTTTTCAGTGCAGGGCCACATGTTTGAGTGATTCCAGCTGGGAAACCCACTCTCTCTGGTGGTCTGATGGAGCTGAGGTTTACTGACCTTCATAAAACTGTGCCACCCACTGCAGTATGACTGCCTCCCTCGTCACACACATTCCCCTTCACACTGCAAACCCCTGTGACCTGGAGCTTCACCCTTGCTTCTCCTGGGTTTGAGCAGGCAGAGCAGCTTAGAAACAATGATGGCAGAGAGAAGGGAGGAAACAAAGCTACTCAAGAATGACAACAGGCTTTACTGAGGCTCCAGTGGATGCCTAGAGGGATCCAACACGGTTTTTTGAAAGACAGTTTGTTACATCCTTAATTCCAAATAATCCTCACTGCTGAAACGGGAGGCAAACATCCTCCACTGTGATCCTGCTTCTCTCCTGCTCTTCAAAATAATTGAGGAGTGATACTTACACAAGGTGACTGCCTACCCTAGCTCCTCTTGTCCCTTTATCTTCATTCAGATGTTAATGATGGTTTAAACCAATGTTTATGATTCACAGGCCTAAAGCAAAGCTAGGCAGAAGGTCTGAAGACAGTAGGGGAGCCAGTTATTTTTAACTCTCCTCCTTTCCTAAGTCAATATTAGGATAAGCAGCAATGAAAAAGGCCAACATAAGGAGAAGGAATTTGAAGCCAAGAGAGCTGCAGAAGCCGTCAGAACAAGCAGCTTCACAGGGCAAAGGGCAGCAGAGAGACACTGGCAGGTGCTAAGTGGGCTGGGGGACCATTTGTCTCCCACAAAAAAGAGCACTAGACTCCTCAGATATTTACAATGGCTTCTGTCCACTCAGACTGTCTAACTACCTATATATTTCAACCTCCCCTAAACAGAGCTGTGTGCCTCCAATATCCCTGTTAATGGCAGAGGCTAAGGTTATACTTCTGAGCACTGTTTTGATCAGCCCCCAGCTGTACAGCTGCTAATGTTTCTGGAGTAAAGCATTTCCTCAACCCTTCATCTTTTCAAGTTGAATAATCCTACAATGTTTCGGAAAAGGATAATCGGAGCAGGTTTCATCGATTCATTCAGACTACCAGAGACTCTTGCTTAGCAAGAGATTCCCAACAAAGATTCATAGAGGTGTGGATTTCAATAATACCTCTTTCTTACAGTAGTATATAATGCATTGGGAAAAAAACAACTAAGAAAAGAAAAATATAAGTTTGGTGATGGAAATGATGGATAAGGAATTGCAAGAATTTATTTGGATTTATGTTGGCTTTACAAATGTTTTCTCCCATTGCAAAGAGAGGGAAAGAATATTCTGTACTCTCTTGATAACAAGAACATGCTTGTACTTCCTTTGACTATGGAATAAAAACCAGAGATGAAGTGACCTGTGCCTATTCCTTCTTTGAGGTGTCCCTGACTGATGGACAAAGAGAACTGTTCTGAACTAGGCATTGTTTTTGTATCCTTACTGTTATTCCTTCAGCACTTATCTTGTTAACAAGGGACAAAGGAAGCAAAACATGGATGGGAATAGGGGCCAGGTTGGTGAGGGATTACCCCGCAATTCCCTTTCTCTGAAAGAAATCTCAAATGTGTAAAACCAGAATGGGCTCCATCTTCCTGGCTCTTGCAGTACATGGTCTTCCAAAGCTGCAATCTGGGTCCTCCTCCCATGTTTGTTTCCTGCAATCTCCCAGGCACTTATGCAGGACAGAGAAGGGATGGTGGATAAGCTCATTGCAACAGAAGGTTGGGGTGAGATTTGTGTCTTGGTGCTTCCTAATTCTACAAACCTGCTCAACAGAGAGATTAAAAGATTGCTCAGTGAAAGAGTCAGCTTCACCATGGTGTCTTTGCTCACTGATTCGGCAAGGAGTCCTCTACTGAAAAAAAGCTGACAAGGCTTGAGGCTTGATACTCATGTACTTTTGAAACAACAAAATAGATTTGACTCCTCCTACATGCCAACCCCACTTAAAAAGAGCAAAATACATTTTACAAATACATATTCTTCATATTCCGCAAGAAATCAAAGATAAATTACTCTTTCCCCTTCACCTTTTCTTTTCCTATACACACTAAAGAGAGATCTGATTAATCCATAATGAAATTCTGGGGCCAGCCGAGAGAATGACAAATGTCCTTATAATTTCATTGCGGCTGAAAGCCAAACCAAAAAATTTATCAGCATCTTCTCACAATTGTAATCAAACTATGGTGGTGTATTTTCCATGATGGGCATGGACCTAACAAATACAGTGATAATGAACACGGGAAATGTTAAATGACATCTCATTTTCTTATAGAAAACTGTGTAGTAATTTGTAGTATTTCAGTGTTCCTCTAGGAACCTCTAGCAGCGTTTGCTTTCCAGGGATACTAAGGAACTTTGCAATTTCTCCTTCTCAATATGTTGAGTTTAGCAGTCAGGTAAAAGTTTGCACCATGAAAAAAGCCCATGTTGATTAAGGTATAAATTCATAATTATTTCAGTGCTTATGTTGTGGCAAGAGCAGTGAAATTAACGATTTCACCAGCAAGCAGAAGCTTACAAAATGAATTTGTTTTTCATTTGGACAATGTCCTGCAAAATTAGAAGTTTCTGTACATAACATTTCTAGCACAGTTGGTTGTCAAGGGTTAACTTGGTTAGTGGAACCTAAGTGAAAGTTTTAAAATACTGTTGTCATAGAGAACAAATGCCTTCAAAGCGTCTATAGCATATGTTATTTGAAAGACCACTGAAATAAAGTCCTGGTTCTAATTATTTTTCTTTGCAGAACTTCTCTAACTTTATTGCCAAAGAAAAGACTTCCAGAGCCAATTCTTAATCTTAATTATACCAGATTCAATCTGGAATATTTCTCTTGAAGTTAGTTACACCAGATTTACACAAAGCAGAATCTGGCCCAGTCTCCACATTAGACTCTTTCTCAAAAGATAACTTAGATTAAAAAGCAAAATATCTAACTAAAAAAGCCAGTAGTCTAAGGATCATAACGTAACTAAATGCTGCTGTATCCTCTGTTCTTCAGCCACACAGAGCTTTACTGTCAAAGCCTGAAATGTAGCTTCACATGCATGACTACAGGAACCTTTACCTGCATTTTCCTCTCATCTCACTCTCTCATTTATCTCTCCATAACCACCTTGCTCAAAAGGAGTGCATATAACTGAGTTTTCTAAAGGATTGTCACCAACAAACAGGCAAATGATCATGCAACTGAGGCAGAAAGTGCTCTCTGCAGAATTAGATGAGGTACAAACTTAAACAAGATGATTTCAGAGAAAAGGGCCAAATAGTCTTTTGGAGAAGTAACAAAAGAAGAGAGGAACAGTTTTCCCTGACATTTCAGTGTTTCAGTCTCTCCTGTCTCTGAACTAAAGAAAGAAAAATGAGGACATGGGCATTCCTTGGAATGGCTTGAGGTGTGATTGGCACCTGCATGATTTCTTCCCTCACTGATTAAGGGCACAGAGCCCTATACTCCTTGAATACAGGAGACACACTGTGCTGCAAGAAGAATGACAACATGATTCATGCCTCCTGCTGACATACCTCCAGCATAATCTTGGTAAATATGAGTAAAACGAGTGAGCAAATCCAATGCCTAAGAGGAATGGCTACATTCATTTCCAAGTCTGGAGCTTTTTTCCTGACTGTGATAACATGCATGCTGATTCTTGCAACTCTTAGTGATGGCTTCACAAAAACCCCAATTCTGCAAGCTCTTAGGAAGCATTAATGGCTTCCCATCTTCTTAATCCTTAAGATGGGGAAGATCCATATTCAGAAACAGTCCATGCCACAGAAATAGAGGAACAATATTTTGTTTGTGGGGATATTTTGGAGCTTGAATGATTTGGCAAGTAGAGGGATCCTTTTAGAAACCTAACTACAATTCATAAACCTTGGCTGTAGCTCCAGTATTTCCCCAGAAAATCACCCCAAATGTGTGTGTTAATCACTAAGTGTCAGAAGAAAATCTCTTGTGGGATGAAGCAGAAAAATTACATCCCTTGCCTGGAGCATGGGTGTTTCTGGGTACTCAGTGAATAGATATGTTTCTCTCCTGAGCCTGACACTTTATGATGCTCAGCCTATCTTGGCTCTTCTGTGACCATGGTAGGAAAGTAGGGTGGACATGATGAGCCCAGGCATATGCGGGGACCGACATTGACACAGATGTTGGCACATGCCCATTGTGCCACGGTGACCATGACCACGACATCCAGGGTGGCCTCCACACCATCCAGCTCCCCCGTGCAGAACTCAGGGCTGGATTCCCAAGCACAGTAGCCTGAGGGAAGCAAAGCTGGTACTAATAGTAAATAGCTGCAGAACGAAAGCAGTTTGGTCTGGCTGTGGTTTTGTCCTGCTGTAATCCATTAATTGCTGCAGCTCGAAAGAACAAAGGCAGAGATAATGGTCTCGGGAGTTATGAACCGAAGTCAAACCTGGGCTGAATCAGCAGAGGATCCTTTGATTTCAGAGGGAAAACGTTTCATTTGTGGCACGGGAGGAATTTATGTCTCTGCTTTGCTTGCAACATACCACATCCCCCGAGCTGCTGAGCCCGGCCCGGGCTGGACCTGCGGGGCTGGAACCATTACATTCCCGGGACGGCCCCTCTTCGCCATATTCTCCAGAGCCGGTCTGTCGCTGATGAAGCGCAGAGGCAGCAGCGGCTGGCGGGGCTCGGTGCCCCTGCCGGGCTGGGCCGGCTGCTCCGGCGGGCTCCGGTGCCCTCTAGTGTCGCGGGCGGCGGTGGCACTGCCCTCGGCCAGGGGGAAGGCACCCAGCACACACCCCGGAGGCGTCCGTACCCCTGAGGAGCTGGGTCCCCGCCCGTCGGTGTGCCGGAGGGGCCGGGGCTCCCGCCCGGGACACGGAGCGGGGAGCGGAGCCAGCCGGCGGCGAGGGCCCAGGGCGGGTAACAGCCCCTTTTCCCCTCGCTTCTCCTCACCCCTAAACTGCCCTAAACTTCTGGGACCAGAGAGAGCTGTTTGTTCTGCCTCAGTCAAAAAAGTCAGGGCGGGAGCAAAAGGAAAAGCAAAGTCTGTTTTTCAAAGAATGAGGCTTCTACGGCTGTTTTGGCATCTTTTAATATCAAGAGCCAAATGCAACAATGAAAGCAAAACAGCTCGACGTCGTGGCAGCAGCGGCCTCGGTGGGAAAACGACGGGTACGGGGAACTACCTCAAACAGTCATGCAGGGAATAAAAAAATTAAAAAATAAAAATAAAAGTTAGGGAGGGCAGGCTGGGCAAAGTTAATTTCTTTTGTCTGGCTGCCTGTCCTCCCAGTGACACGGGATCCCTGCTATTCAGAGCCAAATTCTGTTGAACAAACAAAATGAGGGAATCTGTATTTGTGGAAAGATGGAAAGAAATAAAAATCTAAAAATCTGATAGGATTGTAAATGTACACAAGACCCTCCCACCGTCAGAACACATTTCCCGGAGGGGCTCGGGGCCTTGGTGGTCTCCTGCTTAGCTCTCCTTCCTAGGTGAGGCAGCCCTCACCACTGTATCTCCTCCCTGAGCGATAGATGTGAACACAGACGTGAGGCCGCTCTGCTTTCTCCCTCTCCAGGGGTTTGAGGGGTCTCTGCTCCAGGCTGTAGCTGCTCTTCACGTAGGGGTTCCCGCTCTGAAAGGTAAAAAGGGTGACTACTGCTCCGTGCATCTCTGAACGTGGGTAACGATAGTAAAACCCAGACGTGCCTTCCCATCCAGTCCAAAGGCTGCGGCCCCTAAGTGGGGGTTCCCGCAGAGCCCGGGCCGGGGCACCCCCTCTCGCCTGCCCAGTCCCGACGATGGCCACACAAGCCACTATAAGGTTGTTCAATAGGCTTATCCAGTTAACCGCTCCCCTGCTCACCCTTGGGAGAGAGCAGCAGGAAAGGATTTATTACTTGAAGCAAATTGTGATTTCCCCAAGGAGGGGGATGCTGAGCGGGGGAGGGGGGAAAGGGGCCTCAAAGGCTCCCAGCCCCCCTGGAAGCGTCTGAGAGTGGAGAGAGCAGCCCCGCAATAACCCGAGACGTCGGTGCTCCCGCTGGCCGGACTCCGACGGCGCCGCGGGCCCGGGGAGGGGGACACACACCCCCGCCCACCTCAGGGGCAATTTGGGAGCGTAAACAGGCGAGAGCGGCTCTAGCCCGGGCGCCGCACTTTCTTTGAGACGTGCAGCTTCCATCTGTTACCACATAAACACACGCTAACGGGATGCTTTATGCTCCAGCCCTTCAAGGGAGGGGAAGGCGGGAGGACAGGGGAGAGGAGAGGTAAAAAAATCCCTCCACCCCCAGCCTGTCCTCTCTCTAACCCCACGTCCCCCTCGCCTCCCTGGATGGGACCCCCATGCACTACACGGGGCGGGAAGCAGAGCTCAGCAGCCGCCCCGGAGGGTTTATTTTAACTACCACCTCCTCTGCCCGGGACCAATCCATAGGCACCGCCGGCTCTGGGCAGAGGGACCGGCAGAGCCCAGCTCACGCCGGCTCAGTGCTCCTCGGGGGGCGGGCGTGGGGACACACGGCCGGGCCCTTAGCGTGGGGAAGGGAAAGCTGCGCCGGGGAAAGTGTCACCGTCCCCCAGAAGGATCCCTGGGCCACGGAACACTTCCGTCTCTGTCTTCACAGAGTCGTCGGGCCCCCTCCCGAAGAGCCAGACTGGCCTAGGAGGCAGCCTTGCTAGTCCCTCAGTTTGCAATTTTTATTTTTCGCTGGGTCTTGTGAGATCCCACGTGGAAGCCGTTAACGACCTCTCGATAATGATCATGACAAAGGCATTATTCAAATGAGGCAGGTAATTGCAACCAGAAGGCGCCTCCTCCCCTTTCCTTTTGCTCCTTTCTTTTCGAAAGAGTAACTCTCGCATTACATCCCATCCTGATGGTATTTCGCCAGGAATCATCCCGCTCGTTAAACCAGATACTCTCACGCCGGTACATCTTGGCCTGAGCCCTGCAGGGTCACCCCGGCGCATAGGCAGTTGATGCTCATCTTCGAGGGACTTAAATTTGTGAGAACCGGCAGCTCTGATTTAAGTAATGATAAAGCATTTCCCTCTACAAATTAAGGGGTTCAGGATGCTGGGTGCGCTCACCCTCTCAGATGGAGAGTTCCAGGGTGCGGTGTGGGGTTTTTCCTCCTGTGTTGTTTGTTTGGTTTGGCTTTTTTTTTTTTTTTTTTTCTCCTTCGTGCTTTTTTGACTCACTGGGAGCCTGTTGTTTATTCACAAGCATTACGGTATCCTGTTAGCATTCCGACCAGGGGCTGCTCATAGATCTGACTCCGATGATTTCCTGGAGTAACATGTGGAAGCAATAGCGGGGTTGTGCACTCACCCGAGCCGAGGATGCACTAGTGGCGGGCTTGCAAAGGGCCAGGAGCGCCGCCGGGAGCCCTGAGAGCCCAGATAGGGGTACCCTCAGCCTGAGCGCGCATCCTTGGGAGTTGGTTCTCGTTTCTGCCTCTGTTCTCTTCGGGGCATCTTCATTTCAGAGGCTTAACGCTCCCTCAGGAAAGAGAAAAACCACTGAGTCCTGGCTCTTGACTTCGGGAACAAACTTTTGTTTAATACTAAATGGGAGAAAGAGGTGCGGGTGATGGTGGTGCTGGATTGGGGAGGGAAGGAAACGGGAGAAGCCCCGTCACGGAGCTGTGGGGCCGGTGCGCTCCCCAGAAGGGAGCAGGGACCCGCTCAGCTCCGCTCCGTTCCTGGGGCTGCACTGCCCCCTCTCCCGCGGCCGCCGCATCGCCGCGCCCCTCCGGCCCCGCTCGCCTCGCTCCGCACGAAGCCTGCAGCAAAAGGGCGGCTAGGGCAGCTCCTCGGCAGCTCCCTCGGCCACCCCTTATCGCCAGTGATAGCCACGGTCAACAAAGCAGAGATACCCAGCGCTGGTTCCCCGGCGGGGATCAAAGCTCCGTCTGGAGCGTGTTCAAACAGGACGGGCTCGGACGTGCGCTGCCCGCGCCTCCGCCGGCACCTCCGGCTCTTGCCGTGTCCCTGGTTTGGTTATGATTGGGCTCTGTTTGCGCTGGGCAAAGCGAAGGCAGAGACGAAGAGAAGAGTGTTCTCGGTCCCGTCGGAGCTGCGGGCTTTGGGGGGGCTGACTCCTGGCGAAGGTTACCTTTCGTTGTGTCTTTCATTCATAAATGTTAGTGATTCGTCTCTCCCCCTGTCTCTCTGTGGCTCCTTGTCCTGGCTGGCTCACGGCCGTCCATCCAGCTTTCTAGCCCAAACCCGAGCACAGAGGTGTACAAAGGACACGAGGAAGCCGCGAATTCGTTTCCAAATCAAACTCCCCATCCATAAACTCACACTGTAAGCGTGGACATCGAGCTCGGCGCCCGACCCAGTGTCCTAGAGGGTCTGAGGAGGGAAGGCTCATTCATGAAATTTGGGAGCACTCTGAGTTTTCATGAAAGTTTTTTGGGTCTCTTTTTTTTTTTTTTTTTTTTTTTTTTAAATTTTCTCCCCCTGCAGAGCAAAACTCCCCGCTTCCCCCTTTCCTCCCCCTCGCCCCTGCCATATGGCCAACCTCCCCCTCCCCTGCAAGGCTGCTGAAATCTGGAGGCAGAGACTGGCCCCCTGCCTGCGTAAGAGCCTCCCGTCGGCGCGCCCGCCTCCGGCCGCGGGGCTGGGGGCGCCGGGAGAGCCAGCACGCTCTTATTCTGAAGGGGCCTGAGGGGGGCTTCATTTCCTGACAGCTATTTACTTAAAGCAAATGATTAGTTTTGGAAGGATGGTCTATAACATTGAATCAATTACGGGACGCGGTTTGTGAGACCATTACAGTCGGATCGGGAGGGAGGGCGAGCGGGAGGGAAAGAGCGCGGCTGAGCAGGGAAAGTCACAAAAGACGTGGACATATTTTGGATGTTTTACAATCTGCAGGATTGGGGCTGCGGATTGTAAAGGAGAAGGTAAGAGGTGCGGGGCATTTTCCCCACCTTTTTCTTTTTTTACACCTTTTCTCCCGCGGCTTTTTCCTTGTTTATTTTATTAGTTTGTCCTCTATTTATTTGTTGGGGGTTTTCTTCTGTCTGTTTTTTTTCCTTTTCTTTTCTTTTCTTTTTTTTTTTTATTTTTATTTTTAATTTTTTAATTTTTTTCCCTTCTTCCCCGATGCTCTGAGCCGAGCGAAGGGCTTCTTTCCGCGGGGCGCAGGCGGCGGGCGCTGGCGACCCCTCGGAGGGGAGTGGGGGTGCAGCGCTGCGCTGCGCCGGCCGTCGGGGTGCGGCGACGAGCAGCGCGGGCAGAGCTAATGACAAACACATTGGGACGGCGGGGCCACCGCGCCGCATTCCTGCCGCGGGGGCGGGAGCGACCCGCCGGGGCTTCGCGGGCAGCGGCGGTGCCCGCCCCAGGGGGGAAAGCGGGGACGCGCACCGACCAAGTAAGCGGCTCCCTCTCTTCTCGCATCCCTCTCTTCCTTCACCCCGCTGTTCTCCCGTCCCTTCCCCCACCCTTTGTTTTTCGCCACCTTCCCTCCTCTAGATCCCCTTTCTCACCTCGTTCCCCCTGACCTGGTAGCCTAAAATGCCCCGAGATTCCGAGCGGAGGCACGCACACAACCTCCTAAAAGCGACCCGATCTCCATCCCTGCGCGCCCCGTCTTTTCTTTTGAAGTGTCTCGGTGAAAGGGAAGATGCTGAATTTAAACAGGGCTGGTACCTGGAGCCTTTCCAGCCTGCAGCCCCTCTCTCAACGGGAATGCCAGCCCTGCCGTATGCCCTGCCGGACTGCTAGACCCCACTGCTTCCTACCCCGGGAATGGCAAAGTCTTCACGGCCACCTTTTGGATTTTGTCAAGCGAGGAGTTGCAAACGGACCAGCCTCTGCCGGGCTGGGGTCCCCTGGAAAAGTCCTAGGAGCAAGTAGGAAATGGCTTTTTGGCTGCCCGCGGCATTGCTCAACACTTTTGGACGCGGATCCCGTAGCTCAGGAACCGTTCCAGAGAACAGGACTTGGACAGCTTTTTCTGGAGCCATCAACGACAGATCTAGCAAGGCAGCAGCAGTCCCAGGGCACAGCAGCCAGCCCCCGGCGCTCGTCCGCACCCCGTCGGGGAGGCGGCTGCGGACCAGAGGCGGGAGCGATGCCCTGGCCTCCGCCAGTGCCGGGGGCACGTTTCCAGCGCCCCTAGACGGTATTTTCGGCGTGTCTTTTGCCAATGCTCGAGCTCCCTAGCGCTCCTTCGGGGCCTAAGCCTGCACGCCCTGAGAGGGCAGCGCATCGCCTCGGCCCTTATGGGAACCTACGAACCCGTTGGAGGAGCTGCGGGCGCATCGCTCTCTCTTGGTCCCACAGCTCCCAGGCTGGGCGCAACCCCTGTCCCCCGCCGAGACTCCAGCCCGTCTCCAGACACTGAGCTCTGGGGCTTCGTGCTTCGCCTGACGGAGAGGGCTGGAGGAGAAGCGTCGGGCCATAGCACCAGCCCCGTAGAGAAACACGTCTGTGCTCTGCTCCTCTCCGTCTCCCCTACCCCGCTTTTTCTTTTTCCCGGCTACCTCGCATAAAGAAAAAAAAGTTGTCTCTCCAGCTTGGCAAAGACTTTCCTATTGTTTCCCAGACAAACAGTGAAGTGGCTGGGAGCTGCCATCTCTGCTAGGTTTGCTCGGCGTCCCGGGCAGCCTTTGATCTGCAGCCGTCGGGCTGCGCCGAGGGTGGGCGGGCCGAGGGGGAGCGGCGGCAGCGCCGGTGTGCCGCTCCCCAGGGGCTGCCGCCCGGGCTCCCCACGGCCCGACAGGGTCTGTCAAGCGCCTGCAGCCTGATGGGGGCTGGAGAGTGTGAACGGGACTTCCCACCAACATCCTCACCCCACGGGCTACAGGCGGCCGCTCTCTCCCCGACGGGACGCACCGGGGGAAGCGGGATGGCTTGTTATGCTCTCGGCATCTCCCAGGGCCTGACTAAGCTCTGCGTCCTTAGATGGGACAAGATACAGGATCAAAGCAAAGAGACAGGCATCAAAGATTGCTCTGTCATCGTCTCATCAAAATCTGAGCTGTGGAGATCCGACTTTTAACTCTGTGTGCAGAAACGCTAGGGAAAGATCTCCCAGCAAGGGACTTCGGGTTTAGCTTCTAGTTAACAATGAGTATTTTAGAACAGCCCTCAGCTAAACAGCGGTTTAGCCAACCTCAAAGCTTGGGGAAAAAAAGTTTGCAGAAAAATGAGACCTCACAAAACACTGAGATTTAGGAGTCCACAAGCAAACCAGCTCTCTCAGCCTGCAGGCACTCTCCTGCTGCTTTTAAGTGAGATCCCTTGTTCTGGTACTCTTCTCCAGGCTCTGAAGGGCAGGAGGCGTGCCAGTCCAGCTGCCATCGGGCACTGGGGCCGTTTTTGCTGTTAGTAGTTTGTTGATGTATGGGAGATCTTCATGCGGCTCTAGGGGTAATATATAGGTATTAGGTTTCAAGAAAGCAGGAAGTAATAAATATTTTAATAAAATACCTCTCCTCTGTACTGTTGGGCTAAGATTGAAGTAAAGTATATATAGACAGAAAATCTTGCATAGCCCAGACCTCGCAGATTATTTCCAGCTATACCAGTTGGTCTAAAAAGGACGCTGAAATGTATAGCTTTATATAATCCTTGCCTTGCTTGCTTCTTTATTTCATCATGACTACAATGGTACCTATTTTGCAAGTGAACTCTAAAAATTTTAATAGAAGATGTTTCCTTATTTTTTTTTTTTGAAAAATTAAAGGAATGGCTTCTGAGCTGTGATTTTTCCTGATGGTGGTGAGAATTACTGATAATTTAAAAAAAGCCAACCAAGAAAGCAAGCGATCCTTTCTCTCCCTCTTGCCTTGCTCTCCTGCTTGACTCATCTCTATCAAGCCTATAAAGCTTTGCATGGGCACCCAAGGGAAAGGTTTGCAATAGCTAGGCTTCCTAGTCCTTATGGTCAAGAGAGATGGATATTTTTTTTCCCGCACAATGCTTCCCAGCACTTGAGTTGGGATCTGAGGTGTTCTTTGATTTGATTCTGAGAACCTAAGGAAGATGTACTACTTCGAAGTGCCAGCTGGATTTTTTTTTTCTTTCTCTTTTTTCCCCCTATTTTCTGAGACAGTCTGGAAAACCGGCCTTGGGTCAAGTGGGAAACTTTAGGCTTTGCAATTCCTCCACCACCTTTATCTCCTAGTCTGAAGGACTCTGTCCTGAAGAGTTAGGCTGAAGAATTGGGACTGAGTCCTCGTTGAGAGGCAGTCTCACTGTGTGTCCTGCAGAGCCCAAAGTACTCAGCAGGAGCCCAGCACTGGGCTATCTATCCTTGATACATGGTTATTCCTTGGGCTTTTCTCGATGCATAGTTTTTCTAGGTACAGGCTATGCTGGATTCAAATATTTGTCAAGGGATATGGAACACGGAACACGCCTCATTTTGGGAGAATATTTATGCCAGTCTTTTTCATTGAAGAGCTTTGAGCCTTTCCCCAGCACAACCATCAGACCCACATGTTAGTGCTGCAGGGCAGCGCTGCTCTTGTGGCGAGTTGAGTTTGCAGTTTGGAAACTGAGAACCAAGAAAGGTTTCAAGAGGTCCTGTCCGAACATTTACATTCAGCTGGTGACATATACCACAAGAAAGAAATGTCTTTTCTTGGGCTGGCCTTAGCTCTTCCTGGAAAAGATCAGCTTTCCCAGAAGGACAGACTGCCGCTCTGACAAAATCACGACTGAAATTACCCAGCCCTCTCATAACAAGGATAATCATATCATTACGTGCCAAGATTTACAATCCAAATACTGTCCTATCACTTATGTAAATACAGAGAAAATGGGACCAGGGTTGGTGTGTTGTTGTTTGTTTGGTTTTTTTTTTTGTTTTTTTTTTTTTGTTTTTTTTTGGCTGCTTTTTATTTGTTTGTTTGAGTTTTTCTGGGGCTTTTGGTTGGCTTTGTTTCTTTTTTTGTTTATTTTTTTGCTTTGTTTTGTTTCGTTTTAATCACATGAAATTAAAAATGTAGGAATTGTGAATTCTAAATTAATCCGGGAGACTCAGTTTAGGCGGCTGTGCTGGAGACCAGCGCTGCCTTTCGCAGGACAAGAACTGTGGCTCGCTAATGTGGATCAACATTGCCATCCTGTGGCCGCCAGGACGAGCTGCAGTGGCTGGCAGGAAATCAGCCCAGCAGTCTCCCGTGTTCGGGAGATGGGCTGGTTTTCTGTCTTGAAAGAAGTTTTTGGTTGATTCACAGCGGTATGAAAACAACATATACCCTTGGCTCTTCTCGGCCTCCCTGGGCTCTTTCTTTTTAGGTCACTTAGAGCACTCACCTAGAAATATCATAATTTTCTAAACGTGTATTTCCATTGATTTTTCTGAACATTGATTTTACCTTGTCTTTTGTGGCATAGTCAATGAAACCTTTCTCTGTAGGAAGCCAGTGCTTGGCAGCTAGTGTTTGAAAAGTTGACTCCTGAATGATAACAGTTCTTCAGAATTAGTTTTCTGATTTTTCTTTTTTTAACCACTAAAGTGCACAAGAAAGATACTAGGATTTCAGTCAGAACCTTTCAAAAACTATTTAAATTCAATGACTATCCAAACCAGGGCAAACCCCTGCAAAGAGTTTGGGAAATCTCCTAGGGCATTACCTAGCTTTTACTATACACACCCATGTTTCTATTTTAGCTAGCAATGTCCTAAGTATGCAAGAAATTAAGGTTTGCTCAAACTCACATTGTATGTGTCATGTTAATACTGGCTTTCAGCTTGCATAAATCTACCGGCTTCTGCAAGGCTACACCAAATTATGGATTGATAGACCAGTGTTAGGAACTGAACCTGATGTATTTGTCCAGGGCTGGGATTTGGGTAGCTGGGGATAAAGACAACTGGTCTGCCATAAGGAGGGTAAAGGAGCTAAAAAGGTGCATACAAAGGTGTATGTTATTGTAAATAAAGAAAAACAGGATAGGTGTGCCTGCTTGGTGTTGTGGAAATGAGTAAACTCTCTTGCCCATAAGCGTGAAATAGTGACTGTGTTAAACCTTGAGTCTGGCATGGGTGTGTGCAGATATGCTGGTGATGGCACTAGCATTCTTAAGTCAGACGTGTGTAACTAAATTCAGTTCAAATAGGTTTTGAATGCGAGTGATGGTGAATCCTTAGTACATTATTCCGTCTTTCACAGTGAAGAAGTGTTGCTTTGAATCTTGATGAGATTAACGGGTCATTGAGGAAAGATCAAAGCTCTGGGTTGTGAAAGAAGAGCCAGATGGAGAAAGCAAATTTAGTTAAGTCCTTGTGTTTTTAAACTGAAATGTTACATTGAGACACTCATTGATTTCAGTGTCAGCCCAACCAAGACAGCAAGTTCAAAGCAGCACTTTGGAAATGCTATCACCTGTATTTACATCACTGGGCTTCAGTCCTCACTTACACACATAGCTCTGCAATAGCCCAAGTCCACTTCAGCAGAGCTGAAGATGAGCTAGGTTTGTGTTTTCTCCTCCTGTGGTGCATCACTTGCACCACAGGAATAGTTTGGCGAAACAACACGAGAAGGGGACAGAGTTGCATTTTCAGTCAGAAAAAGGAGGGAACTTGGCAGAGGTGGCGTAACATTGTCTTGTGGATCTTGGGAGATTAGGAGTCAGATCAGTAAAGCAGACCATGGTAAACCTTTAAAGAGTTACAGAGGGTTACTTTATTAGAAAAAAATGCAGTGTCAAAATGTGATAAAAAAGAGTAAAGAGGTTGAAACTGAGGGAACGATTTGATATCCAAGAGTCTGTTATCGATGGGAGACAGATACATAAACACATGGCAATTATTGCTAATTGAAGGATCAGGCAAGATGCCTTGTCTCTGCTGGAACACTGTTAACTAAATTTCTGAAGGTGCTTGTATATGTTTTTGAGACAGGTAGTCTTCTAATCTTGCTTCTGAGCCCTTTATATAAGAATATGAAATTCTTTTGCTCTGCAAAAGGGTGCTGTCTGCTCCACCCATAGCAGGAGGAAAGCAGGACTAGATCAGAAACACTTCTTGGCATGCTGTAAGCATTTAGTTCCCATATGGCACCGCCACAGTTGTAATAACTAGATGCACCTACGTGCTTTCATATCTCAGCATCAGGAACTGAATACCAGAGAAAGAATAGAAACTCTCCAGAACCTTTGAAAAGTAGTCCCTGTCTTGGCACATCGTCCTTTATTTTACTCCTTGGTCAGTGTTTCAAATTAGGGGCTCTTCTGTGCAGTGTTTTTTTAATCTAGATTGGATTTGGGCCAAATCCTGTTGATATTAGAAGTCACCAACAAAGCATCTGTTGGTTTCAATGGGAACAAGGGTTGCAGGATCTTCTCCTTTAGAAATTACCTAGCATGCTGCTTGAGGGTTTTATGTAGAAATGTCATTACATGGCACAAAAATTACATAGAAGCTGATTGCTATTGTTGCCTCTCTAAGACAGATGCTTTAGGATTATATGTTTGAAAGCTGAAATAACTGCATGTGATCTATGACTCTCTGCACTGTTGGGGAGAATAGATGCTCTATGAATGGCACTGCTGGCCTACAGTCTGTCATGGATTTATTTCATTAGAAAATTTCAGCATGTGTTTTAAATAGCATGTCTCTCGATCAAGGGAATTCTTGCTAAATAAGCCATAAGCACTATTGTATTACATTGTATTCTGTAAGCTATATATACACATATGTACAATGGCAAAACAAAAATATCACTCAGGGTTGTACTATTTGGAATAAGAGTAGCTTTAAATGTACTTTTTCTCCCGTAAAAGCTGCTTGCAGCTGAAAGGTCAGAACTAACTCTGTGAAGATGTTGTATCTTCATTGATTCTTGTGAGGGTGCTGCCTCTGGGCAGGGGCATTTCTGTGGGCTCGGTCCCAGAGGCTGCCGTGGGAGCAGAGCTGGTTGCAGGCTGTTGGAAAGGGCATGCACCAGGACTTGGTTCGTAACATCAGGACTTAGTTCCTTACATTGCCAGCGGAGAGAAGGTGTCACAGTGTCTCATCTGCCTGTGGCCACACTCATCTCGTGGCATGAGTCTCATTTGGGCTGTGGCTGTGAATAGGGGTCCCTGGGCCATTCCTCTTTGTGGCACCATGTGGGGTGATGGGAAGCTGCACTTGGGCACTGTAGAAGAGAGGTCCTCCTAAGTCTTATACAGTTGTCAGTCAATTAACAATCTCTCTCTTGCCTTCTCCTTTCTGTTTCAGTTGTTGGTAGCTATGGGTACTTCCCCATGGACGTTCCTGCTCCTGGGATGTTTTCTCACAGGTAATGTTCCTCAGTTCTCTAAGCCTCTCCACCCCTAATTCTTTGTAAGTCCATATTTAAACTCGCTTTCATTCTGCCCACAATAACAAACGCCACATGGTTGTCAACTGGTCACAGACCTGTTTTTTGTGCTTTTCCCCTCTGGTAGGATATGACAAGCCCTACTGATAGGGCAGCACTTTCGCTGGCCCATATTGGCCCCTTTGGCTCTCCTGTGCTGCTGTAAGCTCCCAGCCATCTTGTCTGAGCGTGCAGGGAAAGAGATGTGCCCACCTCCAGCTGTGCCAGGGCAGAGCAGTGCTGGCCAGGCTGCCTGTGTGGGCTCCTCATCCTCCCACGCCGCTCTGCACTCACCGGGGCTGCCGGCCCAGCCTCCCAACATCTGCTGAATAATGGTGATGGGAGGGCAGGGCAGGCTGTGCCACAGGGTGCCAAATATAGAAAGGGCCTGTAGACCGAGGTAACTCTGGGCAGGAGCGGAAAATGATTTCAAAGACAGTCTGGATTCCTGGTGCCGGTTTATTGCAGAGAGAGACAATTTCACTCAGTGGGCCTAGGTGCTTGTTTATTGTACAGGTCTGAAACCACAAACATATTTCCTTGGTGAGTTCCTAATTTTGTAGGGTTTACATCCTCTAATTTTCATTCCGAGAGCTGGACCTGCACCAGCCCACCTGCAAACTACCTAGACTTGCAAATCTGAGTCTGTAACTGGAGAATGTATCTGAAAGCCAGTGCCATATACAACATCTAGTTCAGTGAATTGCAGTTTTAGTTGGCTACAAGCCTTCTGTGCATTTTGGCTAGAGGTAGACCTGATGTACAAGCTCCTGCTCTGGCCCTTTGCAGAAATTGAAGGCAGATGTAAAATGCAGGTTTTAGTCTTGGGAAGTGGTTTCCAAATTTCAGCTGTAAGCTTACTTGAAGGCTGACAGGGCTGCTGGTTTCCTGACCATGGCTGTAAGAAGGTGTGAGATGCCTGTGACCCAGCAGCCAGGGTGTGGAATTCACTGGTCTGCAGTAGAGCTGTGTACACCTTTGGGGCTGGAAAGCTGAGATGTGGATTGGGAGCTATCTCTAACTTCACCTCTGTCTGTCTTTCACCTCTTGATTTGACAAACAGAAGTCAGCAAGCAAACACTTAACATTTCAAAGGAAAGCCATTTGCTACTCCTCGGGCAAAGCTTTGGCTTTTAACAAGGGCAAATTTCCTGGGACATCAGCAGGTCTGAAATAGTCAGAAAAGGAAGCTGCTCTGGATCCTCTCTGCTTCCTTTCACCTCCCTGTGCTGAGGCTGTTTTGTGTACTCACATGCTATTTATTTGTGTCTTTTTGCAGGACCATTCCTAACATTTTGCCAGCTTCCTCTGCCAACAATTGTTCCCAATAGGAATGAAATGGTGGTACAGCTCTATTCCAATTTCACACTCAAATGCTCTGGAGACAGCGAAGTGAGCTGGCAGTACCCAGTGACAGAGGGAAACCACAGGATAGATATTAGACACGAAGAAAACAACAGTGGCCTCTTCGTGACAGTTCTCGAAGTAGGAAATGCCTCAGCAGCTCATACAGGCCTGTATGTTTGCTATTATAACCACACACAAGTGGAGGATGGGGAAGTGGAAGGGAAGGACATCTACATCTATGTGCCTGGTAAGTGAGGGATGCCACAGCTGTACCTGGAGCTTTGGGTGGGAGAGGTGAACCATGGATGTTCAGAAGAGGTTGCTGGTGGCAATTTACTATCTGAGGAGGAGAAATAACCCCAGGGCCATTTCCTCATGTGTAAATCAAGACCAGCCCCTGTAAATCCATGGATATGTTCTCCTTTCTTCCTATTGGTTTTCACATTTTGGTAAGAGTTTTAGTTCTCAAGAGTGATGAACTCAAAACTTTAGAGGTGAGGTCTTCTAACCACCAGGGGCTGGAGAGCAGGTGGCCAGGTCAGCTCATCTGTGGGAGCATGTCCAGCCTTCAGGTTTGCCTGGCTCCCAGGTGGGGATTAACAGAAATGCCAGTCTTTTCAGGGGGCACTTGGGGAGACATTCTGGGATGTGTACTGACCAAACCAGTGCTGTGTATGATACTAAAGCTGCTGCCGGATGAGGAAGGCCATATCTTGCTCTTAACCTGAATTAGGCTTGAACTGAGAACTGGAAAAAGCTCATGTGTGGACAGAGCCTGGGAAGTGTAAAGCAATGGAGATGTCTAGGGAGGGGCTGTCAGCAGGAGGGGAAGGAAGTGTTCTTGCTGGCCAGTCTGACACAAGATTAAACACATGGTGCTACTGTGCAGTGCCCTGTAATTTTCAAGGCAAACACAGCCTTCCCAGGCCCTATGTTGCATTTCTCTTTAGTGGTGGAAAACTGTTGGACTCAGAAAAAATGGCATCCCTTCTTTTTGGAAGTACCTATTTACAGCTTTGCCCTCCCACCCCCTTGTTCTGACTGGAAATCTGCTTAAAGGCTTTCCCCAATCTCTATGGGATGAAAATCTTTATTGTCATAGCTGAGATAGGCACCAAAGGCTGAGCCACGACTGACTGCTTTTGTAAAGCCCTGTCTGGATGTTTCCTCAGCATTGGCTGGGCTTCAGGGGGTGAGGGTCACAATTCCAGGGCCAGAAGAGATCAAGCCACTGGATTTGCAGTAAATATTTTGAAACAGGGAACAAAAGAGAGTAGAAGAGATTGGAAATCATCCCGCAAAAACTGCAGCATGTTCTGAGGAGATGATGTCTGCAACAGCAAGGAAGATTCTGGAAGCGCAAAAAGCCAGGAAGCAATAACAGGACTTGTTTTTAAGGCTATTTTGCAGTGGCGTTAAGTTTTTGCTGTTGTCAGTGTGTGATTCAAGGACAGTGAGTCTTCCAAGACTTCCTTTCCATTTGCCACAATAAATGTAAAGTGTTTGTGTTTGCTCTTGAAGCAAGATGTTTCAGCAGAGGCTGCCAGCTTTGGCACGTATATCTCAATATCCAAGCAGCTCTAACCAAATTACCAGAAGATGTTGTTTATGTTAAGCAATCTTGCAACTCGCCCAGTGGAGGCAAGAGATGGAGGATTTCTTCAAGAGGACTTTTGGTTTGGTTTTTGAAAGCCTCTAGACATCAGCCTACCAGATTTGCAGGGCAGAGACACCCTGTAATTTTTTCCACTTGCTAACCATCAAGATGTCATAAATGCAGAAACATATCCTTTCCTCCAAATTATAGAGAATGTCTCTGTTTCCACTATAAACTTTGTCTTTACAATTGTTTTTCCTGCAATGAATTAGGAGGGCAATGGGTGGCAGCAACCCACTTTAGCCAGGGAGGATTATGTTGGGACTTCACACAATATCCTATTTTCACTAACAGCACATAGCAAACCAAACTAGGTGAATCTTGTTTCTGCTTTAAATTACAGTGGGAAAATGAATACATGGAGTTGGCAGCATTTTTGGGATGGAGTGCTGTGTTTGGAATATTGCTACAAAGAGCCTGCCAGTGCAGCAGAAACTCTATTGTTGGAGGGATTTGGACGGCTATTTATTAAATTTTATTATAAAGCTTTGCACAGAAGCTTCAGGCTAGCAGGGATTATTTGTTTATTCTGAATGGCCAAATGGAGACGATTTGAAGGCTGTGCTTTTTATGCATAATGTTATGCAATTATGTTTTAAACTCAGACTTTGGATTGGCTGGGTAGGAAAGTTGGCATGTATTTTGTTGACTTTAAAAGAAATAAAACTACTAGGTCCTTGTTTGCTTTTTTTCCTAGTTGAATACCTTATTTTGAAAACCACATGCAGTGACCATAATTAACTATGTCTCATAACTGTAATGTTGGACATGTTAGAAATACATGAAGATAAGTACCTTGAACTATTTTTGATGAAATGTGGCTTTAGTGGTGTTCAACATAAACAACATGAAACTGACGTCTACTTTTTTTTTTTACTTGGAAAGTATTTTGATTTTTAATTTTATTTTTATTTTTCCCCCTGCTTATATATTGGTCAGGAGACAGCTACTAATAAAAAAGGGGAAAAAACATGTAACTTAAAATCATGTGAGTTGTGATTAATAACATTAACATTTTGTGGGGAGGATCTTTAGTCTTTTTCATTTTGCACCCTGAATTATTGCAAAAGAACCTAAACCCTTTCCTGTTTTGTGCTTAGGAGAAATGTTTCATTACACGTCACATCAACTAGCTAAAATGAGATACCACATGAACTTAGCAAACCTTGCCTGCAATATCTGAAACATTGGGAGAATGAACTGTGCAAGTTTCACTTATGACCTATAAGTGGTCATTGAGATGCAATTCTTGTATATGGACTTGCTACAAACAAGACAGTGTAAGATTACCTCTTGTTTTTTACAGACCCAGACATGCCTTTTGTTCCTTCTATACCAGAAGACCAGTTCATCCTAGTAGAAGAAGGTGATCCTGCAGTCATCCCTTGTCGGACAAGTGACCCAGATGCTCAAGTGACTTTAGTTAACAGTTTAGACAAGTCTGTATCTGCTTTATATGACACCAAACAAGGCTTCATAGGGAATTTTCCGGCGGGCTCATACTCTTGTAAAACAATGGTTAAAGGCGTGGAGTTCAAGTCTGATGAGTTCCTCATCTATATTATAAGAGGTATTTATTTCCGTTCATTTATAAAAGCAGAAAAAGTGATTGTGTTCTTTCTTCACACTGTCAGAGCACCAGCATCATGGGGTTGTATCAGATATTTCTCCAATGATGAGCTCCTTGCTCCTCTGGCAGTACTGCCAGTTACTTAATTGCAAGTTTACTTACAATTTTGATGAGAATAACTTGTCCCTAACTTTATATTCTCTCCAAAATTATTGCGAGAAAAATGTTTTGTAGTCTATGTATTTTCATCGTCTTTGCTGAAACACAAATTGAAAGGCTGGTGCTTCCCAGTGGCTTTGAACTGTCAAATTCTGGGCAGACTGAAAAAATTATGATTTAATTATTTTGAAAACATTTTTCCTGGCCATCAAGAAATTCTCAAAGACAGTCACTGATTAGCAAAATGGGAAATTGCTCTTATACCCAATGCCTTTTTATAGGGATATTTGAGATAGGAACCTGTAATTGAAATTTTATTTGTGGATCATTTCTTTGTGGGATTGAACTCAATGCCTGTGCAGTTCATGCTTTAAATACAAATTGTTTATATTAGTATAGATCAGCAGTACTTTTAATGAATTTTCAAGGTGATTCCTCAGTAGAGGAAGTGAAATGGAAATCTTCGTCTGAAATTGGACCATGTGAAAATTGTAATCTTTTAAAAACTAAATGAGATCTCTCTCTCTTTTCTCTTAGCTACTTCACAGCTGCCTGTTGAAATTGAAGCTCTTAAAACTGTCTACAAAACAGGCGAGACCATTGTAGTAACTTGTGTGGTCTTTGACAATGAGGTGGTTAATTTGCAGTGGAATTATCCTGGCAAAGTGGTAAATATCTCTTTATTTTTTTTTCCCCCACAATGTTTGTAGTTACTTATTAGGCAAGTAAGTTGGGTTGTAAAATATTCTTCTCTTATCTGAATGAGGACAGCTAAGGAGAGAAAACCAAGTAAGTTATTTTAATTTTAGGTTACCATAAAAGAAAGTCACTCCCCAAAGGTAAATTTGATGTTAGTAACTAAGCAAAGCATGGGAAGAAGGTGAGGTACGACTGAGGAAGGAATGCTGTCTCTCAGGTCTTGTGCTGCTGCTGCAAAAAAGAAATGTTGTGAAAGTAGAAAGATCTAGGTATGCTGGACATCTGAATAGACCTCTGCTGCTGAAGGTCTGAATCTCTAAAACAGCTCTCTTAAATCCTGGTTCTTGGGGATAAGAAGAAACAGTGAAGAATCGAGTCTATAATCTTAAGTGTTCTTCATTATGCAGATGTAAACTGATATGATTCTTACAGTCTCTGAATTTACTAATGAGAAATATCTAGTAAGAAAATCCTAAAACTTTTATAGAACTCTGAAATTTTTCAGATTTTTTTTTACTGGTTAAGTAACACTAGTTTATTGTTAACACTGGCTTAACATCCTTTTGCAGTGAAAATTTTTATTCGGTCAAACTTGGCTAGGGCCAGTCCCAGGCAATTTCAGAGTACCCCGTGTAAAAAGTCTGATTGCTGAAGGAATGATATAATTGAAGTGTACCTAGGTGTTACTCCAAATATCCCCTTTTATTTAAGTAAGTTAAGAGCCCAAGAGGAAAAATTATTTGAGCGAGTTTTGTTTTGTTTTCCATCTTACTCATCAGTATAGTCTCTGCTACATGCTACCTTTCAAAACTAGCCCCAGCATATTTTTGTTCCAGCCCCTCATGATAACATGGTCTGTCATTTTCACCATCCCGTTACTCTCAGGAGTTTTCTCCTTGTCAATAAATTATTCTTGTTTTGAGAGGAGGCAGAACACAGTATCTATTAACTGGTTACTTTTTGTCTGGCAAAGGGGATAAAAATTCAACTTATTTCATGGACATTGAACAAAGGGGACTGAAGTGGCTTTTACATCTGAGGAAATGGTAGTGCATAAAGAGTGAATTTCCCTGTCAAGTTGCTTACCCAAATTTTCAGAGGTATTTGTTTCTTGTGAACAAAATAAGACCTCTCAACCTCAACCCTCTGTGCCTGCCCCCAAAAGGGTGTATTTTTATAGGCACAGCTTTTCTGTTGCGGCTGAAAAGGGCATCCTGAACTGAATGAACAAGTCTTCTGCCATATAGGATTTAGATGTTTGCTCTCACTTCAGGGGTATCAAAGATCCTCAATGATGTGCTTTCAGCTCAGTTACTTAAGCAAGTTTTTTTCCTTCTCCAAACTACAGAAAGAAAAAGGTCTGATAAAACTTGATGATATCAAAGTCCCATCGCAGAAGCTGGTTTACACCTTGACCATTCCTGAGGCATCGGTGAAAGACACAGGGGATTATGAATGTACTGCTCGCCATGCAACCAAGGAGGTTAAGGAAAATAAGAAAGTAGTCATTACAGTTCATGGTACAGTCTGATTTTAGTGTCCAAAATTATGAACACATTGGAAAACACCATTCTTGAAAAATGTTGCACAGTGTTGTTTACACAAGACTTTTTCATTTACAGACAAAGGCTTTGTTCACCTGGAGCCTCAGTTTAGCCCTCTGGAAGCTGTCAACCTGCATGAAGTCAAAAACTTTGTTGTTGATGTGCAGGCTTACCCAGCACCAAAAATGTACTGGTTGAAGGATAATGTGACTCTGATTGAAAATCTTACAGAGATTGTTACGACTTCAGGAAGAGTCCAGGAAACGAGGTAAAAAACCTTCTGACCCTTACTTTGCTGTGCTGACTTGAGTTCCTCCCCCAGAAACTTGGGCACTGCTCACTCTTTATACCTCAGTTTGTTGCTTCTTCCTCAATGGCATTTAAAAATGTTGATTACATGTTGAACTAAAATGATTTTTTTATACCTGCTTTAAAAATACAAACAAAAACTTGCATTTCTGCAGGTTTCAGAGTATTTTAAAATTGATACGAGCCAAGGAGGAAGACAGTGGATACTATACTTTGGTTGCTGAAAATGAAGATGAGATTAAAAGATACACCTTCTCATTGCTAATACAAGGTAAGCAGCCCCAAAGCCTTGCCCAGCAGAACTCATGGCACACAGCAAAGACTTGATCCACTCACATGCTGCATTGCCTGGAGTACAGAAACATGAAAGGCACAACCAGGGTGAGCGGAGGAGTGCGTGCGTGTTAGTCTCTGGAGCTTTTCTAGCCTGATCCTGGCTTTCACTTCTGCACTGGCCTTGAGCCAAAGAGAAACTTTATCCACCCAGCTAAGTTATTCCAGCTGACAGTAGGACGATAGCTCATTTAACATGACATGAAGACGTGGCACAACTGCAGCACTTCCTTCTCATTGCTCTAGCCTAGAATCCAGTCTGTGCTACAGGAGATAGCATCTCCTGGTCGAGTTTGTGTCTGTAGCTTTTGCTAAGGTGTTGGCCAAACAACACTTGCCCTGCTTTGAAATTTGAAGCTGGTTTGTTTTTTTTTTGGTTTGTTTTTTTTTTTTTTTTTTTTTGTAGACACTGACAAATATTTTAACAATCTCCTGATTCCTTCCCAGTTCCAGCTCTGATCTCAGCCCTCGTGGATGATCACCATGGCTCTGCAGGTGGGCAGACAGTGAGATGCTTGGCAGAGGGGACACCACTTCCAGATGTGGAATGGCTGGTTTGCAAGGACATTAAAAAGTAAGAGGAATGGGTGGTTTCTTACCTGAAATATGACTTGTGTCCTCAATTATCTTAACATAATTAGTTACTGTACAATGTTTTCCTCATGAAGAGCCAGTAAGTTTCAGATAATTCTTGTTTCTTTTTAGAGGCATGTTGCTTATATTTCAGGAGAGGCTGTTAGTGCCCTTCTTTTTACATCCTCTAGGACACAGCACAATGCATCAATTCAGGTTTCTCTCATAAAAGCTTTCTGTCTAGTAAGCCAACTCCAAGGTTTTCACAGTCCAGGTTTGAGTAAGGATTTTGAGAAGTAGTTGTCCCTCCATTCAGGGAGTATTTTTATTTTGAAGGAAGAAAGGTGTAGGTTTTTCAGAGATGCAATCTAAAGACCCTTCTGGTCCTTAATATGTTGTTGTCAGAAGAAATTTGCAGAGAAAGGTAATTCTTGTTCTGTTCACTCTTATTTATCCATACCTACACCCAACGCCCATTTCCCCCATTATTCTTCTCTGCAGGTGCAGCAATGACACCTCATGGACCCTTTTGACTAACAATATCTCTGATATACACATGGAAGCCCACCTGGATGAGAAAAATATGGTGGAAAGCCAGGTGACCTTCCAGAAGGTGGAGGAAACCCTGGCTGTGCGGTGTGTGGCAAGGAATGACCTTGGTGCCGTCACTCGAGAACTGAAGCTTGTGGCTCCCAGTGAGTTTGCTTTGTCCTTCTATGCAATTACAACAGCCAGTTTGACCCTGTTCTAACTCACTCCAGTTTAGCATTAATGGATAAAAATATGAATTGTTGTAGATAACAAATTAAAGTGGATTTTTTTTCCACCCTGGTATTTCTGAGGATGAGGCATTTTACAGGTCTTTATGGTGCATCTGCTTTTTGCTTATTATGTGGTTCCATAATTCATTTTACCATGTGATTACTAGTGGCTATGGGACATTCTTCTAGACAATCTGCATTTGGTTTTGAAACAAGATGGCAGAGCAGCTCTGGGCTTGGAAAGACTTTATAGTCACCAGCCTCAGGAACTGCTCTTGCCACTTCTGCAGGACACAGGAACTGCGAGGTGGATGTGTGGGGAGGTGGGTGTCTTATGTGTGGGATACTCCTCATGGCTCATGAGGAAAATATGGTTTATCTTTTTATTCCACAGCCTTGAGATCAGAGCTAACGGTGGCTGCTGCTGTCTTAGTGCTGTTAGTGATTGTGATAATTTCACTGATTGTCCTGGTCATCATATGGAAACAGGTATATAGAAAAGAATTTCAGTTTGGGTGCTGAGCCTTGTTGGGTTTTGATCTGCTCTAAAGTCAGGTCCAAGACTAATGCTTGGTTTTGCATTCAATGTGCTCTGCAGAAGCCAAGGTATGAGATTAGATGGAGAGTCATTGAGTCTATCAGCCCTGATGGCCACGAGTACATTTATGTGGACCCAATGCAACTGCCTTACGACTCCAGATGGGAATTTCCTCGAGATGGGTTAGTGCTTGGTAAGTTTTCTGTCAGGGACTAGCCTCACCCTTCTTTGGGGAGAAAGACATTCAGTGACCATTCTGAAGTCTCTGCAGGATTTGCATTGGAAGTTATGGCCACAAAGTCCAGAGTCTCGCTGTGTCTGTTCTCATCAGTTCTTCTTCCTGATCTCTTCTACAGTGACATCAGCCCTGAGGTCCTTGTGTTTTTGTCTCCTGTGCCTCTGTTCCAGTTCTCCTCCACATGCCCTGTGTGCAATGTCCACCCCTATGAGGCTTAGGAGACTCTGTCCATGTCAAATGCCCTTTTCAACCCTCACTTCTGCTAAGGCATCCACAAGACGGATGTCAGTATTTTTTATCTGCAAGACATTTATATACTTATGTGCAGAGGCCAAGGAAATCTGCAACTAGTTATGTAGTTTTATTAAAAATATTTTTTAAATTATTAATCCATGCCATGCACATATCAGTGCTGAGTAACTGCATATTTTTGTGGCTACTGTCCTTCTTTCTTCTTCCTCCCCCTTCTGATTTCTTGCTTTTCTATTCCTCATTGGAATTCATACAGAACTCAGTCGTAATTAATTCCTCAAGGCTGGCCCAATCTCTCATTTATATAAATTGAAAATGTAATGACTATAGAAAATTTTAATGTTCTATCCAGATAGTGCTTTAAACATACAAGGCTTCCCTCTCTTGGAGATATCTGTGGACCAAACTGTATTGCAAAACACAGGAGAAGAAGATGAAATGTGTCTTTTATTTGATATATTTCAAGAAACATACTCCCCTGGTGTAGTTCTTCACCATCACAGAGAAGGAGTTAATTCTTGAAAGAAGCAAGAGAAAAATTTCCGGTTCAGGAACAATATCCTTTAATTAAATTCATGTTGCTAATTGAAGACTAGAGGAGGATGAATGTTTTATGGAATTATTTTATTACAACCCAGACTTTAATTATATGCCTAAATAGAATTTGTCAGATCTGAGTTGTTAAAGACCACCATTGTGACTTTGTCTCCCTCTGACTCATGACCACCAGCCTGCTTCAACGCCTTCTTGTTTACAAGTGTATTCAGAATAGTCAGTAACTTTAAAACCCAATGCTCCAAATCCTTTTGACAATTTGGATTACACAACTGCTCTACTTGACACAGCCACCCGCCTGCACTTCTGCCGTATTAAATGCTTGCTGGTGAGGGGGGGGCTTCTTTTGTTTCTGGGGATGACAATTCTGGTTTGTATGGATTTTCTCTTGTCTAAGTGGGAGATGACAGCAAAGCAATCACACCTTTAGTTCAGGGAGCCTCTGAAGCAGGTTACAAACCCATTTTGGCTCTGCCAGATGAGTATTTCCCATCCTAGCTGTGTAAGCCAGCTGGCATTTGTTTGTTTTTTTCTAGCCAGTAGTGCCTGGAGCGCAGTGCTGTGTTAAATACCAACTCTGAACACTGGCTGGATGGAGCTTCAATTGACAAATTTGGGTTGCACTGCAAATTTCCCTTTGCAATCACTGACCCAGTATATGTAGTGCAGTGCTCTTTGAAGGGCTCATGAACCAGTGCAAGTCCAGGAGATGTGTACCAGAAGGAACAACGCAGTAATGCCATGAGCTGTTTGAGCACCACTGCCTTCTGCTGGCTCTGCTGAGAATTAGTGAGGTCCCAGCAGGACCTGAACCTCCCCATCTGGCTGACAGGGCTGAGAGCAGCACCTTTTGAGGCATGGGGTTTGAGTGCTGCTGCTCAGGATACCAGGGTGGCTGTTCAGAGACAGCAGAATTGCTCTCATCTCTTCCCAGCAAGCCACTTATTTGTCCTGGTGACCTTAATAAAATGAAATGCTGGTCTGACACAGAATCTGACCCATGCCCATTTGGAAAAGGCAAATTAAGATTCAAGTCACACAACAGTCAGAGATGTGGTACCTAATTTCATGAGTCTAGAAGCTGGGTGTAGATTATAAAGCTTGACACTTGTTTGGCTTTTAATATAGACTAAGAGACTTATGGTTTCATTTGGGGTGGGTTAATTATTACAGGCCAATTTTAGCAAAAGAAGCATCCAGCTGAGATGGTTGCATCTGGAACTAATTCACACACTTCACCCTTTTGTCCTCTGAGCAGAAAAGCAGCACCTCTCTGGCAGGCACAGCAGATAAGCTCTGTGGATGGGTACAGAGGCTGAATTAGCTGCTGTTCCTCCACTAGTTTGAGGGGTCTTGAGGGGTCTCTGTATCTCCACGGTCCCTCTGTGGTGGTGAAGCAGCACTGTTCCTTCAGCGAGCTGATCACAGCCCTGCCTTTATACTGAAAAATAAACTCGCACTACAATTTTGAGTTTCAATGAAGCACTCATCAAGAATGTGATGGCATTACAGATGCTTCCAGCTCTTGGGCAGTTAGCTCCCACCTGGCTCCAAATTTCAAATGCAAAAGACATGGGGGCTTGGGCTACATCTGCAGAGAGGGTTGAAAAGGGGAAATAGCAGTGATGGCTCCCTGCCATTCCGGAAGTGCTCTCACTGTCTCCACATGCACCCCAGCCCAGTAGAGGTGATGGAGAGGGAGATGTGTGTCTTGTGCTCAGCTGACAATATGGTTTTGGGGAGGAATTGGCTTGTGAAGACAAGAAGATCAAGGAGCATCAGCAAATGCCATCACATTCTGAAGGGCTGCATCCTGCCATATGGCTCCCAGACCTTCAGTCTGAAAAGTTTCAGGGGCCAAATTTCAAACTCAGGTTGTTTGAATTAGTCTGAAATTTAGTGTGAAGCTTTCTCACATCCTGATTGGGAAGGATAACCTTTGGAGCACGGGAATCTTGAAAAGAAATCACATAGCTTCTGTGGGCATGACAAACTATGCTGTCATAATCTTGGAGAGGTTCACCAGTGTTAACTGAGCTAAGCATTCTTTAACCATTTCTTGTGCTTGTTAATGATGTAGATATTTAGCTGGAAATTTTCTTTCAAAAGCATATGTACAATAAAAGTGAGGGCAGTAGACTAGAGGATAACAGAAACATATGGCATTGCATGCCAGGTAACACCTTCAGAAGTGTAAGAGGTGACAAGTTCAAACTGTAAACCAACGTCAAAGACAAAATGCTGTGTATCTCCGCAGTAAAATCCACTATTTATTCTTTCTCGAAGTTAAAAAGTAACCTAAAATCAAAGTGACAGCTTGTCAGGCATGTGATTATATTCTGGCATCTGGACATAACATACAGGTTTGTTCATTAAGTGTTCCCTTGATGAACTTGGTTTTCAATGCAGAAGCTAGGAAATACAGTATTTTGGAGTATGTTTGTGCAGTTCATGTTTCTCTAAAATCTCACTCAATCTGTACAAAATTCTTCTGGAGCCTGTATCCATATTAGGAGACAGGATATATTAATCCCAAATTTTTGTCTAAATTGATTTGTGGGAAGAGTAAAGGGTCTATAAACATTAGCTGTTTCATTACAGCACTTGGAAATTTGCAATACAGTTTATTCCAGCAGATGAAACACACTTGTACACTTCAGAGAAGTTTCCCCTCATATGTGATCAATATGTATTTCAGCTTGTTGCAGATCTGAAATGGTGCTGTCTGTCTACTTCTGAATGTGCTCTTGATGTGCTTTAGTCCATTTTACTGCTGGATGTATCCAGCTTTATATAGTAGACCAAAACTACAGCTAAGGGACCCAATTCAGATTTGTAAGTCAGGAACATGCCTGTATTTTAATCAGGTGCTGACTGAGGCAAGGAGTTCAGCTTAAGCCTAGAACAATCCATGATGTGAGAGGATAAAGTGAAGATGGCAGAGCACAGGAAGGGATGAATTTGAATGAGCTGAGCTTTCAGGTGCAGGTGTGCCCTTGAATTTTGCATCTTTTTAAGAATTGTACTTAATGACAGCATTCCATATCTCTTTTTTCTGCTTAAAAGCAGCAATAATACCAGTGGTCTGGCAAAGGGAATGTGTCCTTTCCACACAAGGATCAACTTGTAGAGGCATGGAGACAGGAAAGGAGCTGAATTGTTGTTACTTTTTGAAATAAATAATGCTCTCCCTTGTGTTCAGGTCGGATCCTTGGTTCAGGTGCATTTGGAAAAGTAGTTGAAGGGACTGCATATGGATTGAGTCGCTCTCAACCGGTGATGAAAGTAGCTGTGAAAATGCTGAAACGTAAGTTGTCATGGTTCCATTTCCCAGGCTAACTATAAATCAATTCTTCCTATCAAAAGTTCAAAATGAATGGTGAAATGACAGGATTTTAAAATTATATGTTAGATTGCTTTATGGTATTTCAAGCCTAAAGGAACCAGGTTTTCGAAGATATTCAAGATATTTAGATTTAGCTGAACAGCTACAATAACTCTACAAATATTGAGAAAGATGGAGTAACCATGAATGCCTGTGAACAAATGAGGGCTATACAACAAGGGGAAATAGGCAGGTCTTGTATAAGAGTCTCAAGTACACTGAAAATTTTCTGGTTCATGAGAACTGAGAATCTGAGGCAATGATTCTGTAGGAACCATGGGGAGCTTGCTCGTGTTCAATGAGCAGCTTGTAGAGTGCTTCTGTGCCACGTGGACAAACCATTATATCCCTGGAGAGGGACAAACAGACTGGGTCATCAGCCTCATCAAGTGAGTCCCTTATTAATAGTTTGTGGCTCCTCTCCAAGTCTTAAGAAAGACACACATCAAGTAAAGGACATGGTGGCAGCAATGCTCCAATGAAGCAAGCAAGGAGAAATCTTTTGTTAATATGAAAAAGGTGACTGCTCCCACTGAGTGGCAAATGTGTTTTTTTCTACAGCTACAGCTAGATCCAGTGAAAAACAGGCCCTCATGTCTGAACTGAAGATAATGACACATCTTGGCCCCCACCTGAATATTGTGAATCTGCTTGGAGCTTGTACAAAATCAGGTGGGTTTGGCTGACAAAAGAAAGGTTTGCTGTGGGGTCATCGTTCAGTATTTAACAAGCACACTGATGCCTAAAGATTTTTAGCTTTATATGTAATCTTAATGTATTTGTAACTTCATAGACTGTTAAATGACTAAGTATAACTTCTAGTACTTTTCCAGCTTTCTTTCCCATAATGAATAAATGCCTATTGATGCATTCCTTAAATTTTATCTAGTCTTGCCTATTAGTTTACTAAGAAACTTTTATTTTGCACCATACAACCACAGACACCATAAAGGCAGGGTAGGAGATCAGGGGGAGAGCTCCAATGGGATAGAATGCAGGGGGTGGATTACCTAATCAACTGCTCCTCTAATTGGACAGTATTGGCTAGATATTCTAATTGCCCTATTTTATAAAATTCTACAAATTTAATTTGGAACACATTTTTTTTTGCCATATTGTGTACCTGAAGGCTTTTATATTATCATTCTAATGCTGTTTGGAAAAGTTTGTGTTCTGTTTCCAGGCATCAACACAGGTTTCAAGTAAAGGATTTACCAATAAATATAGCTTTCAGAAAACTTCTTGATATTTGATAATAATTGCAGTCACAAGTTAGTAGACAGAAATGTATTAACTCACAACTCTATTTTCTACTACTTTTGGAGTCTTTTTGTATTTGTTTTTATTTTTCTGTTTCCTGCACCCATCAATGCATAATTTTGCTTTATTTTAACAGGTCCTATTTACATCATCACTGAATACTGTTTTTATGGTGATTTGGTGAATTACCTGCATAAGAATAGGGACAATTTCCTGAACCGACACCCGGAAAAGCCTAAAAAAGATTTGGATATCTTTGGGATGAACCCTGCTGATGAAAGCACGAGAAGGTGGGAGAAAAACGAAAAAGAGAAATACATGACCTGCGACTTAATGACTTAAGTCATTATTAATCCTTGTTGCATTACTCATTCATTGGTTTAAACTCCTCCCTATATTTTCTTGTTAGACTTTTATTTGTCAGGTTTTGTAGGTCTGGGAAAGTTTCAACAGCTTTTATTCAATCTCTCTGACATGTGTCCTAGATTTGTGTTTCCTGCATGTAGACATGTCTGCAGTCTGAGGACCCCTGTGGTTTCTCCACAGATATCCTGATATCCCAAAGGTTTTTAATAATAAATCACAGCCCAGTGTTTCTTCTTCTTCTTTAAAAAGAAAAAAAACAAAACCCCCAAAACTCCAAAACCAACAAAAAAACATCCTTCTGACTCTACATGCCAAAAAATTTTAAAAGTAAAGTGCATCTACCTGTCTCCTTGTTACCATGCTTGGGGAATTTCCACTGTCTAAAACTCTTTCCCTTCAACAACATGGCAGAGCTTGTTCTCCAAGCTCAAGTACCCTCCTTTATCTACTAATGGCTTAGCCAGTCTCAATAGTGTCCTAATGGTTAATGTTCATCCCAGAACTTTTTCCAGATGATGGTTGAAGAAGTTTGTCATCATACATTCAACAATAATGTAATGCCATAAAATGAGCCAGGATTTAAAAGGTGAACAGAGATTAATTAAAAAAATCACTCAGACAAATAGATCAACTGACTTAGTAGCTGAGTAAAGACATCTGGGCATGAACTTGTTCAGCAGGACTGGATTTAGTGCAAACTGTCTGGGTGAATAAATTACACCTATCATTTGGAATACCTTGAGCTAAAAGCCCTAGGTAGTGATGCTTGAGTTCAGTGGGATTCTGGGAAATAAGGCATGGTTACATACCTGACTGTTGCCAAAAGCCTAAGTTTGGAGCACTTGTGTCTGATTACAGTAATACACAGTAACATGTATTAATAAGTGATGGTTGTGTTATACATATGATACATGGTAATGATCTTTACATATATATATATTCCCTAACAAGAAGCCAGCTGTTGAATTTCACATCAATACACTGGTAGAGCTTAAGTGAATGGTTAGATATGCATATGCTGTGACAGAGAAGTCACTAGCTGATACACTGGTATTATTTTCCAATTTCAGTTATGTGATACTATCATTTGAAAACACTGGAGAATACATGGACATGAAACAAGCTGATACCACTCAGTATGTGCCAATGCTGGAAAGGAAGGAGGGCTCTAAATACTCTGATATTCAGAGATCTGTGTATGATCGGCCAGCTTCGTATAAGAAGAAATCCATGTCAGGTAATGTAGAACTGTCCCTTCTGCATCTATCATTAATACAAATTACTCTTGTGTAAACAAATATCTTATTTTTGTCCTCTAAATGCACAAACTGTTTAGCTCTGTTCAGCAAAGAGTGTGAGCATAAACTGTAAGCTAAAAGCTTATGGTTGTGTTCTTCCATTCTGCTCTGGGGGTAGGAATGCATGTTGCTGGAGAGGAAGGGGTCCTGTTGTGTATTTGTTTCTGTGCTGAAATACTGTGTAGTTGTGCTCTGCAATGGGGCTGTAGGCACTCTTTGGAGGCAGTGATTTTATCAGTCTTGTAGTTTAAAGGATTTTGAGCAATAGCAACAACCAATAATAATAGTAGTTTATATTGTACTATTTCCATTTACATTTTGCATTAAGTGACACTTACCAAATGCAGAACAATCCCAAATACTTTCCTAGATTATGTAATGAAGATAATAAATGCATTCTATTCCCTGTCCCTGTTCTCAGAAACCAAATATGCTTTTCTTTAAAAATAGTCACCATCACTTCTGCCTCCAGGCCTCAGAAACTGAATCATATCCAGTCCCAGATTTACATGGCAGACTTATGTACTCATGCTCTAAGACAGTCAGAGAAAATGAATCACGGAATTTTGACTATGTTTTTTTCTGGCATTTTTCATAAAAGAAATAAGAACTGTTGCCATAGACTTACTGACCCTTTTTGCTGGTATTGGATTAGTCCCAGTGAATTCTTCCTGGGAAACAACAGTGTTCAGCAAAAGTAAACGGATAAGAATGTCCATGCATGCACAAAACCCTAATGAAGGCATCACCTCTAAACAAATATTTTTGTACCACACACTGAGTAAATAACCTATGTGACAGTCCAGTAATGTCCAGTAACACTCCTTTTTCACTTTACTTTTTTCCAACTGTTCCCAGGGGGAAGAATTAGAGACAGGAGAAAACCCAAACCCGTTATTTAATACTGGCTGTTTTTAAAAATGCAGTATGTGTCAGTGACTGATGCAGACATTAGAGGTGGTAATAGTTACTATGAAAAGACTGTTTTGGTCATGTACCCTGCTAAAATTATCAGCTCAGAATAGGTAGGTAGGGGAAGACAGATGCTACTTTCACACTCCACAGCAAAACCACATTTTTTTTCTTTTTTCAATAGAATCAGAGGTCAAAAACCTTCTTTCAGATGACAGTTCTGAGGGCCTCAGCCTGCTGGATCTGCTGAGCTTCACCTACCAGGTTGCACGGGGAATGGAATTTTTGGCTTCTAAAAATGTAAGTAAATAAAAAAAGTAAGCAAAATGAAATAAGGTGTAAAAATGTCTTCTGCAGCTATGGTTTTAAATTTAGATTTTGAGCATATGATACAACACAGTATTCTTTTTGTAGATACAGACAGCTTTCTCACTTACCTGGAAATAGAGATCACCATAGTGGGAAAAAATCAAAGCAGCAGTCACTCGTCTTCCCCTGCTGCATCCTGTGACATTGCTGGAGTCAGGGTGCCAGAGATGATGGAGGATCAAAGCAGGGTCTGGGAGAAGGGTCCATGCAGTCACAAGCCAGCATGGTCAGAAGCACAGGCATATCATTAGTACATGACATTGTACACTTTTGCCTCCTCCTCCCTAAAATGTGTCCGTGTGAGACCTCGCTAGTCCTGGAGACGTGTGCCTCCCTGCCCCTGTTAGCAGGTGCTTGTTCAGTAGAAGGTCTTGTTAGGACTGTACCTAGAAAGTCAATCCTTTTGTAAGGGCAGAGGCCCTCATGGAAAAAGCATGTCCTTGAACAACTTCATTTTTCTCCATACAGTGTGTACACCGTGACTTGGCTGCTCGTAATGTCCTCCTGGCTCAAGGAAAAATTGTGAAGATCTGTGACTTTGGGCTGGCTAGAGACATCATGCATGATTCCAACTATGTCTCCAAAGGCAGTGTATGTACTTAATCTCTGGAGCTCTGCTTGAACTGAAATGAAAATTGTCAGTTTTAAACGCTATTTCATGTTCTTGCCATTCAGTGTTGGTTACAGTAATCGACCATTGGGATGAATGCTCCTCAGAACAATTTATCTTCAGATCATTATTCCTGTAGTTTTTCTAACTCTCTTTTAGAAAGCCAAAAAGTACACATTTAGGACTTCACAGTCTGACATTTTAACTGGCAGGTTTTGTGACTGGATAAATTATTAAGGACCTGTCAAACAATGACATATCAGACCTAGTTCAGCACTGCTAGATTTTGCATCATGCATTCAGTCATTTGCTACCTGGTCATTTGCTAGTAATGAAATGATTACTGTTATGGTTTAACTAGTTTTATGGGGAGCAACAAGTAGCATTGCTTATAATCCTGGTACCTCTTTATTAAATTGAATTACAAATAAATACTACCAAAGTTAACACAACTTCTCCTATAGAGAGATGTTATTCCTGGCTATCAAACAACAATTGCAATGGTAAGCATGTATTTAATGACTAATCTCTTGTGTTTGTGCTTTCTTTTTATTATAGACTTTTCTCCCAGTAAAATGGATGGCACCTGAAAGTATTTTTGACAACCTGTACACAACATTAAGTGATGTCTGGTCTTATGGCATTCTACTGTGGGAAATATTTTCTCTTGGTATGTACTGTGAATATTTTCTTATGTGTAGTGATTATGTTTTTTCAATTCAAGCTGTTCTACATTAAGTACTTCAAATTCTGCAGATAAAAATATATGTGTAAAATCCACTGTTAGCTGTCTTCTGTATGAGATTTCAGATTCCAGTGTTAGGTATGAAGTGAAATGTCCATACTCTCCCAAAGTTCTCTTTAGTTTTGGTGTGGATTTTTTGTTTGTGTATTTGAGGGTTTTATTTTTCATTTATTTATTGTTTGTTTTAGCAATATACTTTTTTTTCTGTAAAACTAAAAGAACTGTGTGAAAATCTTTTGAGGAAAAGTATTGGTGTGCTACAACAGGATTGATTTTCTGTCTAATATGAGAAGGAACATGTTTCTCCCTTGCAATGGGGTGCCTGGGGCTGCAGCCCAGCTCAGCAGCTGCTTTGGAACAGTTTCTTCATACACGTTTCAAAAGAGCCTGTCTTAGTCCTATTACAGAATGAAAATAAATGTCAATCTTCTGGGACACCGGTTTCTCATTTCCAGGTCAACACTGTTCACACAGTTGGTTTATGACAGTGTAAAGTGGTTATGACAATATATAACAGTTACAGACAATGTGCAGTTCCCAGCTGGGAACAGCCTGGCTCTCTCCTCAGCCTCATTAATTAGCCTCCTGGATGGGTGGATGGCCTGCTTCAGTGAGCATGCACTGCCCAGATTTACTGCCAGCACAATTACTCATGCCTGTATGGCATCTACTGCTGCCCCGTGGCAACCCCCAGCCTAATGTTATTTGCTAGAATAATTTGTCACATAACTGCTTCTCAGAAAACAATAGTTGCACCACTATTTATGGTATTGATTCCTGTAATCTCTGGGTATCATAGGATCCTGTAAATAGCCATTCCCTGATATCCCTGGGAGGCATTGGACAGTGCAGGAACTGAAGCATTACACTTCACTGGTCTACCTGTAAAGGAGGTTCTGAAGCTCAGTTTTAGGTGAAAATCCTGCTTTTGAAAGGGCAGAGGTTTCTGAAGTAATATTATAACATGTCTCCTCCATCTGAGAAAACTGTTCCTTTTTGGAAAGCAGAACATATCTTCAGCAGTGTTTTTTAAGAAGGTCAATTTTAACATCTTGCTGCCATGCTGACTTCAGCTTGAATTACCCTTTTACACATCAGCAACAACTGAGCATGAGTGCAATAATATGTCTGTGCTGCAGCCCCAAATTAACAGTTAACAGTGTCAGCTTGGGCCAAGTCCAAACTTTTTTGACAACCCATACATGTGACATGTTAGCTATTGTCTAAAGGCAGCTGCCCAGCTGGGATGAGTGGGGTATGGAGGGAACTTACACCAAGGTTCTGGCCTTGCAGTCAGGATGAGGTATGTTACTCTGGCTCTGTCACTCTCAGCTGTTCTACAGGTGCCAAAGGCAGTAATTCCAGTAAGAGCAAATATCTGGGCTAAGCTCTCACAGAAAGGCAGTGGCAGGGCAGGGCCGTGACCTCAGCCATGCCAAATGCAGGCTGCTGACCTGATCCAGGTATCACCCAATCTCTGTCCCTAGTGCATTCTATAAATACTGTAAAGATTTTTTTCCTAACTAGTACCTACTTCAATCTTTCCTAGCCAGTGTTTCATATTAGGGCTTAATGTCATCAAGACAACAGCTCTGATGTGAAACACTGGCTAGGAAAGAATCATTCTGATGTCATGTTAAATTATAGTGTTAACCATTCATAACATGAACAGGAAGACAGTATTTGTGAACTCTTCGTGGATAGTCAAGTACAGAGTAGAACTTTTGCTTCTCTTTTATCTGCAGGTGGCACACCATATCCTGGCATGATGGTCGATTCTACTTTCTACAATAAGATCAAGAGTGGATATCGAATGGCTAAACCTGATCATGCTACCAATGAAGTGTATGTGTGCATTTGGCTTTTCCACACCTGCCCAGTCTCCAGAGAATTTTGGCTTTAGTTTCTGTTTGATCAGTTATGTTCCTGTACCAGCTGGTTAAACTGGTTTCCTTCTTATCTGCAGGTATGAGATTATGGTGAAGTGCTGGAACAGCGAACCAGAGAAAAGACCTTCTTTCTACCATCTGAGTGAAATTGTGGAGAGCTTGTTGCCTGGAGAGTACAAAAAGGTTTGCTCTTTGTCATTTTCTCTGTATTTTCTGTATACCGCTTTGGAGGGAATTATAAGCATTGTTCCAGCCATAAGAGCCATGAGCACCAAACTGGCACATTCTAACCTACAGGAATGATGTGATTAGCACAGGGATTCATGTTCAGTTTCTTCACTCGAGCTTACTCAGAGAAGCCATTCTGCAGTATTAACTGGGAAGCAGAACTCTTCATGTCCAATTAAATCCTAACAACTCATTTTTTCTACTGGAGACATAGTTCTATATATTTTAATGGGATTTTGTAGGCTGTGAAATAATTCTATAAAAGGGACTTCTTGGCCCATGTGTATAATATCCCTGTCTCTTCCTTTGGACCCTGACACCATCAAGTTTTCCCTTCACACTTCTGACAGCTCTAGACAAGTTGTGCCTGCCCCATCATTCAGTGTTTCATTTTTCCCACCTACCTTAACTCTCTTCTCCCTACCCTTCTTTCACATCTATTTGTCTGCTTTGTGCTGCCACAAAGCTTTGCTCCTGCATCATCTAAAACTTACATGTCACTTTTTCCTTCAAAGCAATTGAAAGTTCTGGACTTCTCTATCCAGTGTTGCTGGCTCATAGGGCAGAATATTTGCTAGGCTAATGAATCACAGCTGTCTATCTCAATAAAGGCAGCCTTAGTGAATAAAATCTAATGAGGGGGTTGAAATTAATATTTTCAGAGCTACGAGAAGATTCATCTGGACTTCCTGAAAAGTGATCACCCAGCTGTCACACGCATGAGAGGGGACTGTGACAATGCTTACATTGGTGTAACCTACAAGAATGAAGACAAGCTAAAGGACAGGGAGAGTGGATTTGATGAGCAGAGGCTGAGTGCTGACAGTGGATACATCATTCCCCTGCCTGACATTGACCCTGTTTCTGAAGATGAGCTTGGCAAAAGAAACAGACACAGGTAGGTGCAGTTTACAGATAGATCCCTTTGCCCATAGTCACCATTTGGGGTCATGTTTGGCAATGTCTATTTACACTTTCCAGCATCGTAGTCTGCAAATTGTTTCCTTAGGTCTGTTGAAACTACTTATAAATAGTACATATAAATATGGTAGTATGACAGTGGTTGTCTGGTGGATCTGTGGGCACATTTTGCAGCATATCTTGCTTCCTTAGAGCTTCATATGAGACCTCAAATGATTGATTTGTTTATAGGAGACAAATTCCAAAATCTGGGAGAAGTTGTTGATAATATCTTCTATGGTACAGTTTTCTATGAAAGAAAGGTGTCCAGAACTTTTCTTTTTACTTCTCTCTTGTCAGTTTGTGTGACCAATGCCATTACAACACAACACTGTGTGACCCTAATTGTGAGTGGTGCAGGTTTAATTCAGCACTTAATTCATCGTATATAGGTTCAGCAACCTAGAAATGTCTTTTTTTTTTTTTTTTTTTTGTATAATTTTGTGCTTTATTCAAGCGAGGGAAGAACAAAGTCCCTAAAAGTACTATCAAAATTAAGACATATTCTTATTCTTGTTATTCTTATCTTACTGTTATTGCGACCTTATTTTCACCTGACCTCCTCAGATTTACCTAAGTGACCTATTGTCACAATAGTGTCATAAAAGTATTTCTCCAACAAGTGTCTGGCTGAGAGTGCTTGGAGGAACATAAGAACAGCATGCTCCTTTGAATTCCAAGGTGGTTCAATACTTTTGATAGACAAGATATGTCATGTCTTAAGAAACTGGTGGTCATAGTCATCTAAGATTGCACCGTGGGTCAGAAAGCATCTGGGGAGGTAGCGTTCAGTTCTGCTAGAGATTGGGGTATTTACCCAGCCACAGGACCTTATCTCTGAGATATTTGTCTCTTCCAGTTCACAGACATCTGAAGAAAGTGCCATTGAGACTGGTTCCAGTAGCTCTACCTTCATCAAGAGAGAGGACGAGACCATTGAGGACATTGACATGATGGACGACATTGGGATCGACTCCTCAGACCTGGTGGAGGACAGCTTCCTGTAACCCCACAGACACCTGCCAGCTCTGCACACAGGGAAGCTTCCCGTGCTGTCTACAGACTTCTGCTCCACAGAGAAAACCACTTTATTGCAATGTCAAGGATGTGAAGAGGAGGCGGATTTGTAGAAAGGAACTCCCAGAAATGGGCAGAGGAATCAGCCTGAGTATAAATGAAAGAGACATGTTGAAGATGGATTTTTTTAGTGTTGCTTCTTGCAGTACTTCAGTAGCATCTCAGTGTTGTTTGCCATTCCAGCTGGTAGGAGGATGAAGGGAAAAGCCACAAACAGACCAGTTTTGTGTTTCAAGGGCATTCATATGACTTTGATGGATCAATTTTCCACTGCAGCAATACTTCACCATTGTAATTATGTAAATAACTGTCTGCTCAAGGATCTTTTGAGGTGCACATTGAACGTATGCCATGGATTTTAGAAGAGGTCATTCATGAATTTTGTGTACTTCCTCCCTCAATCTCAATGTCAGCTGCTGTTGAATTATCATGTGAATTGAAGAACATGCAAAAACCACTTTTGGACCAAAACGGTCTAAACCCACAAGGGACTGACTGGTACTATAAAACATGTTACTTTTTACCATTAATGCAAGTAAAGGGGAATAATAATGATAATAATAATGATAATTAAAAGTCAGTCTATAATAGGTGTTAGAAACCTAGTAAGTCTTTATTAACTATAGAAGGTAGCTGTTTTCAAGATAATACTACTACTGTTTTCAGTAACACTAAATGTATATTTTACAATCCATTGTCCTTCAGTAAAAGCACAGTATCAAAATACTTTTTTAAGTAAAGGGGAGAAATTTCCAGCCCAAAAAACCCTTTATGAAACAATTTTTTTTTTTAAATCTACACAGAATGGTAATTGTTCTGGTTAGCTAAAAATACTTTAACATGGAGAAAAAATTTAAGATATTTTTCTTTCATGATCTGAGTAGCTTTTCTAATCAGATATATTAGAAGCAATTAATTTTCCTCTGATTAAGTGAAGTTCTAAAAATTTAAATTTGAAAACAAAATTATGCCAGATTTCCAAGATGCTGGAGAATGGAAGATTATGATAAACCACCAGCAATATCCCTTTATTAATGTTTCATGGGTACTCAAAAGAAATCTTATCCTGAGGTTAGCTATGAAGAATTGATTTGATATTTGAACTGCTCAAGGAATAGACATTTCTCCTAGCCCGAAACGCAAGTTCAAATAAGCAGAAATAAATATGCAGAAAATATTCTTGTCTTAGTTTTCAAGTTCAAACAGGAGCAGAAAACTCTAATATCTTTGCAGACTGTAACTACAAAAGGTAAATGCTTCTAGGAGTGTTGTTTGGAAGAAAGTGCATGAAAATGAACCTGCTCTCAGCCTGCAATTATTGGTTTTTGACACCACTTATATGAACAAAGTATTATGATTACTGCTATCACTGTACAATGTCTAATTGAGATATGATGCTTTGGAAGACTTACATGTGAAAAGTACATCACTGCCAAGGGCCTCATCCTTTCTGGTACTCAACTTTCAAACTTCACCTTAATTCAGTGCAATGAGCACCTCGTAGGATATGGCCAGCCTCTGTTACGACATAACCAATGCAAATGCGGTGCAAACTCATTCCTGTATTTTCCTAGGAAGTGTGAAAGAGTGACTGACAGAACATGCTGCCATGTTAAACTAGCCTTTACCTTCAAATGACCCTTCAAAAAGTTTTGTAAGTCCCCTTGACTTCACTTGTGGACAGCTACAGATCAAATAAAAGCAAATGCAATACTGGCAGTGTTACAGCGTGGGACGCTGCATAGGCAAATAATTCTGGATCTGGGTTTTCAGCTGTCACCTGGCTGAAGTCATGCACAAGATCACAGCAAATGTGAAAACAGGACCTGAAGAGAGGAGCCCCCACATTTTCAACCCCAATGGAAGCTGACAATCAGAAGGAATGGTGAATGATGGTGCATTCTCTACTTCTTGCATTCGACAGATCAAGAACAAGTGTCTTCCTGGGACCATGCTTTTGCCAAACATGTCACTGAGCTCTGTATGGGGACAACTGTGAAACACAGGCTCTTGATATAGCCAGGACAGATGAGATGGTGTGAAATCTCCCTCCAGTTACAAATGATGAACTGAGGAAACACAAATTGTCTATGGATATCCCAGATATCTGAATGGCCACTTGAGATGACATGTGCTTGAATTTCCATGTGTAGTCTTTACAACTACACATTCAAATTAGGCAAGCAATTTCACCTGCATTTTTGCACATGGCCTAGTGTTCTTCAGGGTTTGAAAATCAGCCCCAGCATGTTTTATTATATCAGTTACTGGAATCTAAGGACATTTTAATGCAGATTTGCCTTCCCCTCACCAGCCTCATTCTGTATCTCACAGTGCATCTCAGGCTAGACTCAAATGGTGAACCAGAGCTGGCTCACTTTCAGGTACATGATAATGTTCATTCTCCATCTTGTCATGAGTATTGTGCAAATCAATTGCATCCGTGGCAGGGGTCTAGCCAAACCCAGCTCACTTCAGGCTTGGAATCAGACAAGCTGGCCTGGAAACTGGAATGAGAAGGAGAGGAAGAGAGAGGATTTATTACAGAGAGAGAAGTGTGAGAGGATGAATTGTTTAGTTTCACAATATTATCAGTATTACAGACTTTTTTTTTTTTTTATGGCTTACTTTTTGAGAAGCCACTGGAAGAGATATTCCCAAACCTTTTGCTACAGCAATTGTATAACGACAATCAGTGTTATCCTATGAAATGCAGCTTTTGATTTGGAATGGCCAACCAATTCCTTACAGTGTGGTCTGCAACTTGTACAAAATGGTCCTATTACATGATGAAGGACGTGAGATATGATGATGTTATACATCAATATGTATATAAGTATTTTTATATAGACTTCTAGAATACTGCCAAAACATTTATGACAGCTATATCACTGCCTTTGTTTATATTTTTTTTACTGTGATATATTCCACAGGCACGTTAACTGTTGCACTTTGAATGTCCAAAAGTTATATTTTAGAATAATAAAAAAGGAAGTGTTTCCAAAATGATGGCTGTTGTGAAATGTTTGAAGAAGGGCAAACTGGCCTGAGTGATGGTAGGCACAAAATGTATTTCAAAAATGCCCCTGTTGATATTTTGTCTTTGAAAAAATCTTGTAAATTAAGATCTCTATATTTCAATAAATGATATATAATTTAAGGATATGTGAGGGGTCTATACTCACTTATTCAAAGATGGTTATAAAGACTCAGTCTTGCTGAGGGATTTTTTTCCCTCAAGAGGTCTTTGAGTTCTCTGCAAAGCCATCAGGCAGTAATGACAAGCACGTCTCTGAGCCCTTCCAGTGGGCATAATGAGCCTGGCAGGAAATGACCAGGATACCAAGTGACATCTGTGGGGAGTCACATTATCACCCAAAACACAGCAGGTATGGTGCTCCAGCACTGAGGGAGTGAGTGGGTGGGCACTGGCTCCCTGCACAAGACAAAACCCTTGATCTTGGCACTGTGTGCTGGGGGGTTGGTGCCTGCTGATCTGCACACACTCAGGAAAAGCTCCTGGCTACAGGGTTTTTTGAACTTGTGCTGAATTTGCCTCCTTTGTGAATCAATCCAGATTTTTAGTATGGTTCTGTGCTCCCACAGTAATCAATTTTACACAGTGTATGTAACTGAACGTGAATTTGAGAAGATTTGCAAGATTTCAACCTGAAATCAGAGTTAAACTTGACAGCTGCACTTCCTGCACAAAAGCCTGTCTTGGTTTCCCAGTGGGAGCCAGGCAAGGCTGGCTGTGGGAATGCCCTGTGAATGGGCAGGTTAGCAACCTTCTGTCCTTGGCATGGTCACTGCTCTTGCTGGGAGCTTGCTGAGAGATGAACTCTCCATCTAACATCTCCCCCTCCTAATTCAAATGGGGTGCAGCATCCTGGGCCCTTGCCTTAGATAAGAGCTACAGTAGGTTGTGTCTCCTTTGTGAGTCCTTGCTGAAAGGAGTCTTTATCCTGTAACCCTGCACAGACACACAACACTTCCTGTCACCAGGGGACAGGAAAGAGTCCTGGAAGTGCTTGTGCCCTTACATCCTGCTCAGCTGTGCACCTGCTCTTCTGGAAGCTCAGCAGCTGTGTGGGACATAAGGACTAATGGACTCGTTATTTCTCTGTGTGGGGTGAAGGGAGGGGGTACTGAAATCTCTCTCAATGCAAGAGCCTGGGCACAGAGCATTCTCCCAAGCACAGGGCATGGCTGTGCATGCCTGTGAGCATATCTGTCCATGCTGGGAAGCATGGATAGTGAGTTTCTCACCTTCTTGCTGAAGCAGACATGTTTTGGACAAAATTCTAGCTCCTTTTCCCACCTGACTGGGGGTCAGACATGAGTTCCACACATCATCTTGCTCTCTGTCTCAAGGCCTCAGCAAATATTTGGCTGGAAATGTGCTGAGGGCACAGAATGGCACACAGCAGAGGCAGTCTGCCTAGGAAACAGGAGCTGTGAGAGAGCAGCACTGTGCCAGGACAGAGAAGGACAGGCTTCTGGCCAGGAAGATAGGAAGAGAATGGCTCTAGGTTATGCAGGTAGAAAGATTTTTGGCTAAGCTTCTGTATTGCTATGAGTGGTGCAAAAAGCAGCAGGTTCACGAGCCAGAAAGAAGTTATCCAGCCACCTTGAGATGCTCCCCGTGGCTCTGGAAACCTGGGACATGGTGCCTTTGCAACTGTCTCAGCAAAATTGCTGTGTCCCATCAACTTATCCATTTTTAGAGGTTGTGTGGTATGAAGCTGTATGCTGGCATAATCCCTAAGAAAAATGAAAGGGAAATGAAGAAAATACTTTGTAGGCTCAAAAAGAAGAGAGAAAGTCACCTCATGGATCTGGGCTAGCTCATTAAGCCAGCAGCTGAAGCAGAGTCCATACTCTGGCAGAGTCCCATCACTGCTGCCTACAGCAAGGTGAGGGTTTGGGCTCAGCTCTCATGGGCTTGTCCTCCTGACCCCATCTCTGTCCTGCACCCCTTGGCACATCAGCTCATATGAGACCAAAACAGAGTGTGTGGCAAAGGAGGCACCAGCCCCTTCCTCTGCCAGCATTGATGTTCAATGCTTTTCAAAGAGAAAACCTAACTTCCAATCCAAATTCATTCCCATCCAAACAACTAGAGGTAAGGATTAGAGCCACCTCTAAAAATTCCAGCGTTTCCTTTCATTTGCTAATAACAACTTTACTAAAATAAAGACCCAAATTTTTCTTTTCCAAGTTGGCCACAAGATGGAAGCAACAGACAAAAATATGTGAAATTGTTTTCTTCCTCATCCTTTCTCTGGTTTTGCTTGCACAGCAACACAGATGTACTGCCACTGCAGAGGCAAAGCAGCTGGAGCTCTTAAAGCAATAGGAAGAACACACAGTGTCCATCAGCTCCAGCTGTTCTGTTTGGAAGAACTTTGAACCTATTGTGATAACCATAGTTTTTTACAGGATGAGACTGGCAACTGCCTTGCTACCCCTGATAGCGCTGATGGACACTCTGTCTTTTGCCTCAAAAAACTTACCTCTTGTGCAGAGAGAGGGAGGGATTTAAAATAAAATATGATTTTAAATGAGGCAAGAAGTGAGACCTTAGATATCACCTGAGATGATATCTGTTTCTCTGCACTCATTCTTTTGTTGCTTTAGTGTTGTACTGGTGCTAGATGGGGAGCTAAAAGCACTGCTGAGCTGAGGGTCAGGTTCATGTGCCTTCATGAGACTCAAAAAAATAGTTGGGACCAGCCTACTCTATGTACCAAGACCACCAAAATGTAACTCCCAGAAGGCATGGGGGCTGGGGGTTAGCTCGAGTTTGCAAGCTGTTTCCTGCAGCAATCTGATGTATCAGACTTTGCTGTATCCACCCTGCCATTAGCTCTGCTGCGCTCTGCCAGCAGGAGCATTGCCTGCTTCATCATTTCTCCATAAAAGTGATGCAAGCTTTGTAAGAAGGGGGATGTAATTTATTAGACCACCTGATAAATCTGACAAAAATGAGAAGAAATTCACATCAGGTATCAGGTATCAGCCCTACCTTGAGGTAGGGCTTGGGTTGTGTTTTCCAGCTCTACTAATTGGCCTCATAGAAGCTGTCTTTTGCATATTACTCCTGGGTAGCTGAGACAACAGCCCTTGTGTTGCCAGCAGAAGCATGTGCCAGCTGATACCCAAGTCTAAGAAAAGCCTATTTAAAGGCAGCTCTAAGCTTTGAAATTGCAGCCACCTTGTCTAAGGTAAGCTAAGCCAATGTGTGGATTCCAAGAGACAGCTCTGCAAAAAAGTGGCTCCTGCCAGCAAACGCATATAGGTGTAATTGTATTTGTACCAAGTGCATTTGTGATCTCATTGTTTGAGTGCTTTTAAAGGTAGAGTTCTACTTTTTTCACAATCTATTCGACATGCAAAATGATGGGTGCTTTAGTGGGTAAAAATGCTACTATACTGATGTGGGAACGGTGTCAATGCTCTAAAGCTAATCTTCAGTTACACAAAAAATAGAGTCTACTCTAGTCATTTAACCTGGCATGCTGTGTGATATAAACCAGAGGGTTTTCCCAAATTAATTCCCATTTGAACAAGAGCCTGCCATCTAGGAAAAAAAAAAAAAAAGCAGGCTTTTCTCATCTCTGTGAATCCTTGTGTAAATATCAGGTTTTGCAGCTGCTTACATATGAGACAAGTGTTATTAGTTCAACGCTCTGGGCATCACCAAACCAAGACTTATATTTTCACAGTGTTTGCTCAGAGGAGCTCAGAAACCCCATCATTTCTAGTCTGATGGGCTGGATGAGCAGGGAAGTGGGATTTCATCAGCATATTTTAATTGTTTTTAGTATGGTTCCTGGTGTCTACCTGTGGCAGTTCTGGTTATATGTATGCAACACTGATGTTCTGCATATGAAGTAGGAACTCCTTTGGCCAGAAGTTAGTGGAACTGGGCTGGTCTGGAGGAGAAAAGACACCTGTAGGAAAAAAAAACAAACCAGTGTAACACTTCTATTCAGTAAAAACATGCAGGTGAATTTAGTTAAATGTGTTTTCCCACACATGACCTTCCTGTGCTTCTTTGAGCTGTGTCTCCCTGTTGGTTGGCTCAAAGAGATTGCTCTGTGAAGAGCAGGAGGAGTGCCACTGCCAACCCCTCCTGGGCTGGGTCAGAGCTACTTGCACTTGGCTTTTATGTATGTAAAAGCAGGAATGTATAGAGGAGCCTCCGTTGCATTTCCAACTACAGCTTAATGTAGCAGCACAGAGGCTTTGACACTGCCTTTGGTTGCAAGTACAGGGAAATGCTTCTCTTACAGCTGTGGGCTGGTCAGCAGATGTTCTCTCTTGACTGCAGGGCTTGGCACAACGAGTGAGACAATGCTGGGGCATGGCACAGTCTGTTTTTCTGCTGTCTTGCTAAGATTTCACCATTTGATCAAAGGTGCATTTGACTTGGCTCTTTTCTCCTGTGCCTACCCTTTTCAGCTTCCTCCTGGAGGTGGTCTGGGAGTTCTGCCCCATTTCAAACTTGGACAGGACCAGCTGCTGCCAAGGGCCAGAATCAAAGCGGGCCAGTGCCACTTCAAGCTGCTCTTGAGAGCTGGCATAGCTAATGCATTTCCACGGCTCCTCCCTGGATCCTCGGCTGTTCCCCTGGCAGTGAGAAACCCTGAGAATTAAATACCGTGAAAAAGCGTTGTTGAAAATGTTCAAGAGAAACTGCATTTCAAGAGAAAATGCATTTGAAAATGTCAGCATACTGTAAAAGAAGACGAAAAAAATGGTGCGAATATATGTTGCTTTACTGTCAAAAACTGAGCAGCCCAAACCTGTCCTGAGCTGCCAAAAATTAAAAACTTTATTTTTTGGCTTGAATATTTTGGTATTCAGATTTTTTCCTGAAAATTCAATTTTTGCTATGGACTAAAAAGCAAGTTACTGGGTTTTTTGACCTGGTGAAATCCACTTTTACCTCTTCCCTCCTGAGGTTCCAAATAAATGCTGGGAGAGGGTAGGGGCATGAGAGCTGTGTCTGCTGGGTTGCTGCTGAGACTGTGTATAAGAGATACCCAGGCATGAAAGATGCATTTTGTTCCCCCACTCTGCCCTGTGGCAGCCAGTAAGAACCTCCTTTTCCAAGAAGGTCTCTGACACAAAGGCTCAAATGTGTGAGCAGAACACAGTGGAGCTTCTGTGTTGGCACAGGTCTACCTGCTGGCTGCTCCCTGCCCATGGGCACCTCACCTTTATGGCTCAGGAGTAACGTGAAAGAGAGCTCTGAGCCCCACCACAACCTTACAATTGCACACTGGTCAGAGACACCGCCAGTGATGCCTGGGTTTTGCCAGCCACGTGGATGGGACTCAGAAAAGACATTGCCAACCTGCCACATATTAATCCTGAGACCATCACAGCCAGGGGAGCTCTGCTGTGCCAGCACTGAATTTTGTCACAATACTGCTCAGGTTATCTTCTTCTCCTTCACCAGGGAGTGAGCAGGAAGCTTGTGAGAGTATTTGAGTCAGTAGAAAAGAAGAATTTTTCTTATATGTCTGCTGAGCAGTGGTGATAGGGCTCATGGCAAACCTGCCTTCCTGTCTTCTCCTCTCTCCAATACTGTATATCTGATTTCATCAGCCTGTCTATCATGCTGTCCCTCAGCCACACACATACTGCTGTCCCTACTGCTGTGACCTGTCTGACTCATAGTGTGGGGGAACAGTAGCTCTGTTCCAGGAGACCTCTCCAATAACAGGATCTGCTGCTGGTGAGAAGGACCCCTGTACAGTTGTAGATGGTAGGAGAGGGAGCCATGTAAGCATTAGACAGGAAAAACATCATAATATGGCACTTCCTAGAGTGCTAGCAGAGATTAAACCCTGTAAGCACCTCTGTTCTCACTCCCACAGGAGTATTGGGCAAGACTCTGGTCAAGACCAGTAAGTCAAAAGTGTGACACTCCTGGATCACCAGGGGAAACAATTAAGGATTTTGCCTTGAGGTTATCACCAGGACACCTTCACAAAAACCTTAAAAGAAGCTACTGCATTGAAGGAGGCTCCTTTATGACTCAGAGGATGTTGTGATTCTGGCTTGAAGTTTCTTATTTCTGGATGTGCTTACCATCACTTGAGACATCCTCACCGAGTTTTGTGCATTGACGTCCCTTCTAGGGAGTAGTCTGAGAGCTGTTTTGGCCCTATCTAGAGAACAGAGGGATGGGTAACCTAAAACAAAGGGAGCAGACCACTGTCTCATTTTACTCCAGTCAAACAGCTGCCAGAAGGTAATGGTTCCATTACTACCCCTACTGCTGTTGACAGCCTGGGCTAGATTTGAACAGCTGACAACTGATCACAGAATCACAGAATCACTAGTTTGGAAGAGACTTTCAAGATCATTGAGTCCAACTCATGCCCTAACACCTCAAATAAAGCATGGCACCCAGTGCCACATTCAGTCTTTTTTTAAACACATCCAGGGATGGTGACTCCACAACCTCCCTGAGCAGACAATTCCAGTGCTTTATTTTTTTGTAAAAAACTTTTTCCTGATATCCAACCTATATTTTCCTTGGCACAGCTTAAGACTGTGTCCTCTTGTTCTGTCAGTTGCTGCCTGGAGAAAGAGACCAACCCCACCTGACTACAAACACCTTTCAGGGAGTTGTAGAGACTGATAAGGTCACCTCTGAGTCTCATTTTCTCCAGGCTGAACAGCTCCCTCAGCCATTCCTCACAGGGTTTGTGTTCCAAGCCCCTCACCAGCCTTTGTTGTCTCCTCTGGACACACTCCAGCTTCTCAACGTCCTCCCTAAACTGAGGGACCAGAACTGGACAGAGCACTCAGGGTGTGACCTCACCAGTGCTGAGTACAGGGGAAGAATGATCTCCCTGCTCCTGCTGGCCACACCATTCCTGATCCAGGCCAGGATGCCATTGGCTTTCTTGGCCACCAGGGCACACTGCTGGCTAATGTTCAGTCAGCTGTCAACCAGTACCCCCACGTCCCTTTGTGCCTGGGCACTGTCCAGCCACATCGTCCTCAGCCTGTAATGCTGAAGGGGGTTATTGTAGCCAAAATGCAGGACTGGGCACTTGGATTTATTAAACTTCATCCCATTGGACTCTACCCATCCATCCAACCATTCTAGGTATCTCTGCAGAGCCCTCCTGCCTTCCAACAGATCAACACATGCTCCCAGCTTAGTGTAATCTGCAAATTTACTAATGAAAGACTCAATACCCTCATCCATGTCATCAATGAAAATACTGAACAGGACTGGCCCCAGCACAGACTCCCACGGGACACCACTGGTGACTCCTGTCAACTCCCCAAATCACCCATTCTTCATTTTACCTAGAGTTTTAAATCAAGTAGCCATGCAGCAGCTAAAATTCTGTCAGATTATTATTTTTATATCATTATATTGTTGAACCTGATGCAATGTCATGAGATTTTATTGTCTATATTTATATATATTTAACTGTACCTTTTCTCTTTTTGAATAGACAAGCACTCCAAATACTGGGAATGTTTGCAAGTTCCTAATTTTTAAATGAATCTGGGAAAAAGAAGATTGTCAAAAAATTTAAAATATATCAACTATTTTAAAATAGCAATAAATAAAATAAATAATAAAATAAATTATTATCTATCTCACATGACCCACAGCCTAGGTTGAGATCAAATCTTTTTAGTACAAGAGGCCCATCTTGAAGATATACCATTTTTGCTAACCATCTGAATTCTTCTGGCTTTAGTAGCTCTGTGATTGGAAGCACTCAAAGTCTAGACACAACTACTAATACTTCAGATCAAAAGTGAATATTCCTTTATTACAGAAATTGTACATCTTTCTAACTTTTCATTACATTGTCATGACTACATCAAAAACAGTTTGTTGAAATGCAGTTTTAGCTTATCAACCTTCGCATGTGATCTTATTTGTCAGTAATTCTGTATAATAAATTCTGCTAAATATGTGACTGTACAGCTATGTATCTACTCAAAAGGGCCACAGTTTCTCAGCAGAGAACATGTTGCATGCAAATGTAGTTATTGTTTTGGACTGAGTGATGAAAGCAAAGGATGCTAGGTAATGAGAAGGTCCTGGGAGAGCTGGAGGAGCAAGGGCTACCTGGGCAGTGGCTGGCCTTGCCCATGCCCTGTCTCAGTATAATTCCCCCACTTTAGGTTTCAGCAAGCTCAGCTCTTCTAGTGAAGGAATTGGCAGAAATATTCCTTAGCATGCAACAAGCAGAAAGTGGCAACTGATAAATATTTGTCTTTCCTGCTTCCCTCCCTCCTTCCTAATTTTGCAAACCATATAATTATGGAAGTCACAAACTAACAACACTATTGTCCTTTCCTGCCCTTCCTCTCCCTTAAGGCCACATCACACCCATGATATGTCTGTGATCAGTACTTTGGAAAATCACTTTGACTCCTTCTTCCCTCCCTGCTGGTGCTGTGAGTCATTTGCCTGAGCATTGCCCTGGAGGACACAAATGCTTTGCTCAGTGCTCACCGAGGTACTTTGCTCCATGCTCACTGCAATACTTTGAATCACGTATTGGGCTTAAAACCTACAGATTTTGAAGGGCCATACATGTGAATAACTGCAGGAACTCGGATTGTATATTTAAAATTATGAATTTTGATGCAAGAAGTGCCAGTTGGAGAAGAGACATACAAAGCAGAGAAACTGTATTATCAAAATGATAAACGGACAATATACAACAGTGTCCCAATATCCTCTCCTGTTCTTCAATTCATGACTCTTCAATCCTTTGTAAATGAAGGCACATTTTCATCTCTGCTTCCAAAATATTATCAAAGGGTTATTAAAGAAGTCCTCATATGCTGTTTTATCCCTATTAATCTTCTAGTATAAGTCTGAAAGTATTCCTACTGGCATAGAAAGATTTTGACTCAAAGTCTATCTTGATTACTTAATGGGCAATTTTGGCTGACCTTATTAACCCTGTTGATGCCTAGGAAGCAAAAAGTTTATGGTGCTCAAGAGAAAACCTGTAGCTGCTGTACCAAATAACAGGAGTCATAAGCTGATCCTCCAAGGCAAGATTTAAAATCAAGACAAAACATGCTGGGTTCTTTTAGTTCCACTTAATGGACTTTCAAGTTTGTGCTTATTTCACATGATATTGTATGTGTTTAATGATGACAGCTAGCAATGCACAGATGAAAGTGAATAATCTGTGATTCCAGTAGGTGGGACTTCAGCATCCATCCCAAAGACACGGCAAAGGAATCTGATAGAGCCCATCTCCAGTCCCACTCTGCTGCCAGAAGTCTGCAGGAGCTCACAGATTACAGGGCTTCTCCAGAAATTCACTCTGTGGGAAAACCACTAGCATTCAGCTGATTAAGTAGACTTGTATACTTGGTTACAGGCTTTGGCAGGGAAAAAACATCCTTTCTCCTGTCTTTTTCAATCTGCAAGTAACTTTCAAAAAATAAGAATCCCAGAATCTGTTGCTAAATAGTTCTAGAATTTGCCTGTTGAGCTTTAAAAAGTAGTAGCAATCTGAATAAAACTGAAAGAAAGTTCAGGAGCTATACAGAATAAGATATTCAGGCACTGCCTTCAGATTCAGATATTCACACCCAAAGAAGCAGAACTGCAAGAAAGCCATGAATTATTTTGATTTATCTCTCCCATTTCCAAAAATTCAGGTTTATACTCTGTCCTATGTGCAGTCATTAGCCTGTAATAACATAAATAGCTATATTCCCTTATCATATTGAGTTGTTCGCCTGCTTTTCATCTTCTGCAGGTTCAGCTGGCTGTGTGTACACAGTCACAGGTGTACGTGCAGGGTCTGGTTTGGATTTGACACTTCCTCTTTCATCTCATCCATTGTGAGCGAGGCAGTGATGAGCGTTTTGTATCTCTGAAGTCCATTTCCTTTAGCTGCTCCTTGTCATTTCCTAGCAGGATTTGTCTGTGTATGTGAAGGCACAGCTGGAGAGGGGTGATGTTTGTCCTTTTTTTTCCTACAGCTGCTCTGTGTGTGTGTTGAAGCTGTCGAGGAGGCTTCTTGCTCACAATGAGGAGTGGTGACTGTGACTGTGACCTTGGAGTCTTCTCAGGACACAAATGTATAATTATTTTCACTTTTTGCTTCTTGGAAAATAAATTAATGAGAAACAGGGAACTGAGAAGAAAAGCTGAGTGTCTTGGGCTAATGAGAAGAGGCATGAAAAGTGCAGAGACAAGTCCACAGCTAGGGAAGGTGCTAGAGATTAAATGAACCAAAGTTTGCAGCAAAGGAGCAGCCATAGATGAGGAAAGGCCAATATCAGAGGCAAAGGTGGTGTTTATACAGAGGCTGTGAAACCAAGGGCAGGTACTAATAGACTTCCTTCAATCTATATCACACCATAGCTATCATTGAACAACAATATTAAAAGGCACTTAAAGCTGAATTTAAAATGTCTTTTTCTAGATTGATTTCACAAAAAACTTACATCCCAGCTACAACTGGCAGTCAATTTACCAACAGAATGAGGGCTAGGTCCTCTAAGAAGAGCACATCTTACTGTGTAAATGTCTACCTTTATTTGCTAAAAGCCTGCTGTCAAAATGATACCTGCGTATTTCCTAAAATGAGCTAAATGTAGCTTGAGGATTACACCTGTCTTAGCCAATTTCTATCACTAAACAATTTCCTGTCTCCAGTTTTGTGCTTTATTTCCTGCTGATGTCTAAAGGATGCACACTGACAGCTGAAGAAAGCGACTGTTGTGAAACACTGGCACTGCCTGTGGGGCCGTGATCCGCAGCAAGACTGACTGGTGAGCCTGGGTGAGTTGTTTTCTTTTGTTTTGATCAATCGTTTAGCGTGAGAAAAATGTGGCTTTGGCAGATCTGGCACTATTCACTAATTGGGCTGAATGTACAGATTGACTAAAGCACATGCTTAAGGTTTGGGTGATCCAAGTTCAACTCTGCCATCTGCTTCAAGCCTCGTCTTCCTGCAGCCCTTGCTGAGCAGGCTCTGGGCTGAGCAGAGCTGGCAGGTGCAGTCTCTCTCAATGAAGCTGTTACACTTTGCATACAAAGATTAAATATTTATTAGTGCTGATGGTCCTCTGTGTCCCAGCTCCCACCTGGGTGCCCCAATCACTGCACTGCAGTGCTCCCTCTGGAGCAATTAATGTTCAATGTAATGTGCAAAGTGAGACCACACCAAGGGGAGAGGCAGCCAGAGCCTTTCAGTGCTGTGTAACAGTTTGCAAGGACAAGACAGTCTCCTGGGGAAGGGATGCAGCTATGATTCTCCTTGTACAGAGGAAAGCAGGGCAGAATTGGGTTTTCCTTCACTCTGAATATGTGGCAAACCTGAGGTTCTGTGGAGTTCCTCTTTGGGTGTGGAAACTTCTCGTCTCTGAGCTGTGCAAAGGACCATGAAAAGTGCCTGAGCCTGCAGGGGACATTTTAAATCCTTTGTACTAGCATCCTCACCTGGCAGCTTTGGGGAAATTCAGTTAATCAGAAGAGCTGGAAACAAGTGGAGAGATGCTGGGATAATGGGCTGCAACACTCTGTAGAAGAATTAAAACTAAGACTAACTGCATTCTCTTTTGGATTTTATCAGTTCCGGTGAGATGCATTCAAGTACTCCTGAGGGCTAAAGACTGCCCCAATCAACACCAGAACTACAGAACTGATTCTTTCCTTCAAAATATTACAGGCCATAGTAGGTAAATATAGTTCAGACACAAATATGTTTTTAGATGAAGAGTGTTCTTGCAAATCTTTTCTTCTCTCTTCTGAGAGTGCCAAGTAGCGCCAGTTTGGAAGTAATTTCTGAAATGTGGACATCTGTCTTCTAGGATCTGTACTGAAAACACCATCTTTTTTCATATGGCTTACCAAACAAGTAATTCATTAGTAACTAGTTTTTAATTTTAATGACTTTGGGCCTGATTATTGATTGTAACTTGAACTTCATGCCACTGTCAGTGGGGTTTGCATGAGCATAAATCTGAGTGCAGAATTGAATCTGTCCCTCTTCCTGGTCAGAGTAATTATTTCCATGTGACATTTCATAGGTCTTCACTGATGTCCAGAGCACTTCTAATGCCTGAGAAAGAAAAAGTTGCAGAAGAACAAATATACCATAAAATTACTCTAAAAGTAACAGTTAATCTCCTGGTTGACACGTTAATTTATAGAAGGAAGTGCTTTGGAATATACCCTGAATCTTGTAATTAAGTGACTGGCTTTTTTCTTGAGGTGCTTAAACAATCTTCTTAGCTGAGCAAGTATGTTTTCTACACCCAGATCTTTTAGCAGTAGTTGAAAGGTATTTCACATCAGTCCACATGTAAGAAAAAGCATTTCATCAGTCTGAAGGAAGGTATAAACAACCTCAGGAAGTTTGGAATATGTTATTAAAACTGTTCTCTAGTATCCTTGTTACAGGGTGTTTTGGCATCTCATCCTTTAATGTAAACTTATTATGTAAGTCCCTTGTAGGCTCGCCTCTGGTCTGTCCCATGATCTCTCATTAGAAAATCACATTGTTTTGTAAGTGGGGGTATGAAAAGAGAGACTGCTGTGTGCTGCTATTTATTTAATGAGTCATCTGTCTTTCTTTCCTCTTCTTCTAAACCTCCTCTGTATCTGAATTTCAATCTACCTGTGTTCTTCTGGCTTTCTCTTTGCCATGGCTTGGGCACACCTGCACTCAAAGATGTCCAGCTTGGCTTTGGTCACTGAGCATGGTGTCAGGGATGTGCTGGCCTCAGGCCCTGCTGAGCCAGGGGAGAGGCCATGGCACCCAGTGCACACAAAAGCCAGCATTATCATCTAAAGGACACTGAGGAGGAGCCCCTTTGCTCCCCTGTTTTTGGGCTTGAGCTGAGTTCCCCAGCAGATGGCCCTTTCTAAGGCCCCTACACCATCCCCTGGCAGGCATGCTGCCACAATCAGGCTTTGCAGAGAGAGGTGATGCAGTCCCTACACCTCTGCAGAAACCAAGAGGTGTTTAAACCTCTTTAAAAAGGGAGGGAAATGAGAAATGGGGAATGGGGAAATGGGGCACCCAGATATTTGTGTTTCCAGTTTCCAGTCAGTGCCTTTGCCTCTTCCTCACGTTTGGTGTATTAAACTAAGGGATACTGTAGACAAATTCCATACCTAGAGAATTTTGAAGATCAACAAAAATATCACTCTTTGAAAAAGCTTTGAGGCCCTGTAGCTGTGGATGCAACAAGTGCCATTCATTAGTGCTAAGGAGGTATAACTGTATATAGTCACAGGAAAATATGAAACATGAATATGAAATATTTATAGCACTGAACAAGAAAAAGCATCAGCTAGTTAATTTTCTTCGACAGCATCTCTTGAAATGAGTAGGTCAATGTGTTCCTAGGATGACATCTAATACCTCATAGTCTTCATAAGTCTTCAGGGCTATAATCATGTTTCTTTTAAAGACCCTTGACCCCATGCTTTTATCAGTCATGCTCCTCATACTGAGTAAAACAAAGTTTGTAAATCACGCTGCAAATCAACTAACAGCTGAGCAATGGGGACTGCTGAGCACCACCACCACCACCAAAGAAAAGTCAGCTCGAGCTTGTGGTGAGATTATCTGAAATGTTCAGAATCAGTATGAACTCAGTCTCCTTCAGGGTTTCCTGAACTATCAGACCATCAGGAATCGCTGGGGCTACAGGTGCCACGGCTCACAGGAGGAAGAGGATGAAGACAGGGGCAAAGTGAACCTTCAGAAATATTCCTGCAGTTTCTAAGGCATTACTGAAATTTGACATGCTCATGTAGGAGTAACTGGAAGAAATACTTTGGTGGCAAAAAGTCCAAAAAGAAACCCACTAAGTAGACGCTGCCAGTGTTTGCAGATACTTTTTCCAAAATTGCTTTGGAGGTGGAACCAACCCTGAATATTTCTTTGCTCTTCTTTATACATGTTTAAGACACTGTTTTGAAAAGGTTATCAAGTGGCTGCAAAGTGATCTATTGGGGACTTTATTAACAGAGCAGTGGGTGAGGGGTGAGCAGCAGGATCAGAGAAATGCAGACCCTGCAGTGCCAGGGGAGGAGAGTGGGTGGCTGCAGTGGCCACGAGGGAGGGCAGCAGCCTGCATCCCTGTGGGAAGTGGAGAAAGCCTACGAGAATGAGCTTATAGAGGCAGAGAATACACAGCAGCTGGTTACCTAGTCTGTCCTCGTGGCAAGTTGAAGCCCATCAGTAAAAGCTGCTATGATTGTTATACACTGTAGTTATGATATATAACAATAGTTACACACTATTGTCCCTCAGGAATTAATAATGTGTTAATGATACCTTATCTATTAATAAGTACTATAATTTAGGTAACACAGAATTCCTCTGTTCTTTCTCTTTTACTCCCTCTGAAAAAGGCAAGTCTGTATCTACTTATTTGCTTATCTGAATTCCTTTTGCTGCTTTTGCTACCACAGCTATAAATTTCCTAGGAAACCACCCTGCAAAGACATGGTAGGAATTCAGAATTTCTTCAAGGTCACTCATATCAGAGATGTTGTTCAAAGCTTTTAAAATAGCTAGCCTGGTGCTGAGTCAAACATATTTTTCTTGACTTGGCTTGTATTAAAGGCCTGAGCTACAAACCTTACTCAGGCAAAACTTTATTTTAACCAGGGCTTTAGCTCCTGTTGTGCCTTGGCTTTGCTTGTTTTAGTAGAAATCAACTTGCATGATGCCCTGACCTACACGTATAGTTTGACACTAACATTCTTTGACCAAGGCATCCTTGCTCATCCTGTGCAGGCAGACATGGTTATCACAAGAGATAAGGACGTAACAGTGAGGGAGGGCTTGGACAAACCACTGGGACACAGCCATTTCCTGAACCTCAGGCACAGCTGGGTAAGGTCATTGTGAAGACCAGTCTGTTCTTCTGGGACAGCAGTCAGATCTTCGCAAAATATCCCCCCTCAACTCCTGCACCATTGTCCAGCTACCTTGCTTGATGCTAATAAATCTTCCAAGGCCCCAAATTTTTCTCACTAGAGCAGAAGTAGACTTACTAGCTTGAATTGTTATTTCAGGGAGCAGGAGAGTGAGGTGAGGCAGTAGAAAACGAGTAGAAAATGGAGGTGGCCTGTTCATGCAGCACAGATGTTCCCAGGAGCTGCACTAGCTCCTGGAACTGCTCTGGGTGTAGGGCTGGGCTCTGCGACTGCATGGAAAGAGCAGAGTATCTGGCTTGACTCTCAGATGGGTGTTTACAAGGCAGGCAGAGGAAAAATGGATGTTTTACTTGAAATGTTATGGAAATTGTTCAGAAATAATGCCTGCAGAAGGCAGTTCTCAGAGTCTATTTCTGTTCATGAAAGGCGTGCACCAGAATCAAAAATTCTGCAAATCCATTTCCTTTTGTTTTATCACTGCTAAGTTCATGAACTAAAAGAGGAGTCTGAGCAATTTGACTCAGTTTCTAATGGGAATTATTAGGTTTAAGTTTTTTAAAAATATATATACTCAAACCTATTGTTTTTTTTAAGATAAGCTAGGATTTTCCCCTCTATATAACAATAGTTAAATCTGATACTCAGTTGCTTGGCTAAGAGACTGATAGGATTAAAACCTAAAAATACAAAAGATAGAAACCAGATTGTGTTATCTAAAATATACATCCTCTTCTGTCGTGCTGGTAACTTAAGTTCACACAGTGTAAACAGAGAACTAACAAGCTCTGGTATTGTCATTTGGGCTAGGGATTTTTTTTTAACATAAACTAGCTCCAAGCAGCTCACAGAGCTCTCTGAGAGAGCAGGTACATAGGTTTCAATGTGTCTTCAGTCCACAAGTGTTTGATTGATATAGTACAGTACTCCTGTTCATATAAATATTTGAAGTTTGAAAAACCTTCTGGTTTTAATTCTGTTAGAAAAACCCAAGAGTTTAAGGTAATTTCCCATGGCAGAACGGTGCTTTCACACACACACACACACACACACACACACACACACACACACACACACACACATATCCATGTGCAGCTGTTTCTTGTGTGTAGATCCCCACCAAGAATGATGGGTTTCATGTAACCACTCGGCCCTCGTTGTTTCCTACAAACCAACAGGTACCAGGGGTCTGATCCAAAGCCAGCTGATTTTTCAGATTCCTCATTGACTTTGGGGGACACTGGATTAAACAGAGTTGTATCACTTCTTGCTTTCTGGGTTTCATGTGTTTCTAGGGATTCCAGGCGTTCTCCTCACCCCTTGTGCGAGCTGCATTCCCAGCACAGCAGTTACAGAGGTAATTGTCCCCACAATAAAAGGCTTGGAGACCTCATGGAATCTGCAAGTCTGGATGTTCAATTGATATGTAAGCCTTTTTTGTTGCACTCACTCTCTGAAAATATAATGCTACATTTTTATCTTGCTGTTATGAGAAAAAATGTTGCCAACTAGATAGATCCCTCATAAATGAGTATCTGAGAGAAGGGAAATGAGAACACTGCAGATTCTTGTCATCCTGGGGCATGGGCAAAAGCAGCAAGCAAGAAAACCTGGAAGAGAATGGTCAACAAAGAAGAAATTGCAACTGACATAAAAAAAAATTCTGAGCTGCTTTGCTTGACAAGTTCAGGACTGGAAACCGTGTGTAAGAAGCCTCAAACAAGGAAAATAACAACTAAATGTCAGAAAAATCAAGAGGCTGATTCCATAATCAGTGAAGGCAAAAGACACAGCATAAGTCAAAGGCACAAGACAAAACCAGACTCCTGTGCTTTGGGATTTTCCTGTTCTCAAGTTTTTATTTTTTTTCTTCTAGTTTCTCAGTTTCTCTACTAGGACTTCTCCTTGTCTACAGTCTAAGACTGAAAATACCATTCTCCTGGTTAGCAGTGTGGATCACGGCACTGACGAGCTCAGTTATCACAGATGGGAGGAGATGTCTGACATACTCCACTTCCAGCCTTGGAAGGACATTCAATCCAACACTAATAAACCCAAGCAGAAGTCAGAAGCAATCTTTCAGATGCTGCTCGTGTGTAGCTGGATGTTTGCAGTCACCGAGCTCAACGCTGCTCCCAGCATGGCAGGGAAAGGCTCGGAGATGCCTCCATCAAGTGGGGCACATCCTCCAGATTCTGCCAAGTGTGTTGGGAGACACAGTTTGGCTCCCAGTGAGGAGGGAGCTTCAAGGCTTTGACACTTCACTAGCCTAATTCCTCCATGTGTTGATGTGGCTTTGTCCATAGTTTTTTTTCAGGGAATTAGAGATTGCATTGCAATGGCAGTATTTTTAATTTTAGGCAGGATTGTTAACTTTTTTGTGCTGAGTATCTACCCATTTGGGAAGTAGGACCCTCCAAGCACAGGCAAAATACTGAGAGCCATCTGCACTGGTTTCATTGTCAGGGTGGCCTTTGTCCTTCATCTTACATAGAATCATGGAATAGTTTGGTTTGGAAGGGACCTTAAATCATCTAGTCCAACTCCCTGCTGTGGACAGGAACATCTTCCATAAGACCAGGGTGCTCAAAGCCCCATTCAGCCTGGCCTTGAACACTTACAGGGATAGAACATCCACAGTTTCTCTGGGCAATTTACTCCAGTGTCTCACCACCATCATTGTCAAATTTTCTTCCTTACATCCAGTCGAAACTTACCTTTTTTGTTTAAAAGTGTTGTCCCTTGTCTCATGACTAGAGACTCTGGCAATAAGTTCTTCTCTGCCTCCTTATCTGCTTGTGCCCACACAAAGTCTGTGATGTATGGAGGAGCTAACAAATGTGTGTCAGCAGGGGAAGAGGTAAAGCCACCTCCCTGTGAAAACCGGGGTGAAGCAAGATCACTTGTAGTATTTATTCAAAGTTGCCAGACCTGGTCAGTTCTATATCCCTGCATGTTGCTTCCCTAGAGCAGCTGCCTGGTATCCTGCAATTAACAGCTTCCCTCAGTCCTGCACCCTTGTGAGAGACATCACTTTTCCAGGAGAAGTTATTTCAGAGTCAGGAAGCCAGTGGAAGGAATAAAAGGTTGCCTCTAGTAAGGTGTGAGCTCAAAAGCCTGCACAATGTATTGTCCCGTGCTTCTCAATACTTGGAATTGAATACAATTGCAAAGTTTAAAAAGGTAGGCTGTCTGCTTTAACTTCACCTTTGTAACTACTTTTAAGTTTTTTGCCTTTTCTTTTTTTTCTTTTTAATTCTGGCTTATACAGGTGGAGCCAATCTATGCATTAGCTTGTTCCTGTCTTCCTGTGGCTTAGCCATGTATTTTAAGACTGTTTTCCTTTACAGGAAATGGGAAGCTGTGGAATGCAAAGTATCATTTTAGTAAAAATAATACTGCCTAACAAACCCCAAGTGATTTAGTGTGTGCAAAAAAGCCAGATATACCAGAGAGACTCACTTGGAAAGTGTATTTGGTGTTTAACTTTTTTTCCAGACTGCACATTTTAAAGTTAGTTGGATACATCTAGAGAGGCTGACTTAAGTAGGTGGTTTGTTATTCGTCACTTATTTTTCAACTATTTCTCCAAGCATACACAAAATACAAACATTTATTCTGCACCAGCGTCCCCAGCAACATTTCTGCCTCTAACACAGTCTGAAGCCATTATCCTATACAATACAGAATCGTCACCGACAACATTAAGTTCAAGGAAAGTGGGCAGCTAGTTATCCTTTGGGATGAGTTCCTTGTTAAGAAGCAAATATGAATATATCAGAGATTCCTTATTCACTGGTGAAAATTCTTTCTTCTTAAAATAATAGAACACTACTACTTTTAGTGTTATACTGAGAACTTAATCAAAAAGGTGAGAGTGAGTGTTTCTAATTACCTAGAAGACAGATTAGTGTTGGGGTGATCAGTGGCCTGCAGTACATGGTTACGGTCTGCAAGTGCAGAGCTTTGTAGGGACAAACTTACTTTCAATAATTTCACCTCCTCAATGATCTGGGTGCCATTCCTTTCCTCCCTGTCTCCCCACACATGCACAGGGGAATCAGATCAGCTAATCAAGTAGAAGATGAGCCAATTTGTGAATCTTTTCCATGGGCAGAGGTGAAAACTAGGACAGTCCCTTCAGTTTGACCTTGGGTGTGGGGCATGGGTATAGCCCCTGAAAAGTTTGCATTGCATGTGCTGAGGTTCATGACTATGATTGCAGTTTGCCATTTGCAGCTTTCACACTCCAGGCACCAGAGCTGAGGTGCTGGTAGCTTGGCAGAGCTGGTGGGTGTTGGAAGGGGTCTGTGGCTTAGCTGCCCACCAGCCAAGATGCTGTGCCCAGCAAATCTTCATGTGCCATAATGCCTTCAAGAAAAGCAGGGAATCTATTTGCAAGCTATTCATTTATTTAAGCTGGAATTTGTTGCACACACTAAATTCATTTGCACAGAATAATTCATCCTCACCAGTGAACAGTTAGTTTTGTTTGTGGACAGACTGCAGGAATGAACACAGACTTTTCAGCATCTGTAACTCAGTTTTGACCACGCAGAGCATTTGAAGAAAATATATTAAATAAAGTATGCTTTAGCTTGCGTGTTGCAGAGGCTTCCCTTGGCAGATCCAATTACTTTCAAATGCAGTGATAGGGTGGCATTGTTCTGGCAGAAACTCTCCACAGCAAGGTTATCAGAACAACTTTCAGCTGGTACACATGGACAAGAAAGTCAGCCCAGGTTCCATGGAACTGGGACCATCCGTAAGAGCCCTAAAGCTCTGTTTTGCTTGCCAGGGAAATGAGAGAGGATGTGCATGGTGCCACAGCAGAAAACAAATTAAAAAGAAGCTGTGAATCCACTGACAAGCAAGGTAACCATACCAAGCATATCTCTGCCATGCAGCTGTGTCAATTTGGTTAAAATATTTACATTTTATACATGTCAAAAATACAAAGCATGCTGCTGTGTCTTTCCTAGAAAAAGATAGTAAGTTTAATAATGTAAGCAAGAGAGACCAACCCTTATTTTATAAAAAAATTTGCTACAGGTATTTTTCTTCTTTTATATGACTGCTTATAATAAAACATCAGTGGGAAAACATAGGCCATTTCTATAGCAGGTTATCCTTCATGCTGGCCACAGCATCAGGCAAGTACAGCTTCCTGAGACACCATTTGGAATCATGAGTTTGTTTCTCCTGGACATCATCCTTTTGTTTTGAAAAAGGGGAGAAGAAAACAACATTCGCCTGCTGTTGTCTCATGGATGCCTCATGCCTATTAATTTTATTTAGTTGGTTTTCATATTCCAAAGTAAACACATTCTTCCTCACAGTGTTTGGTGTTTGCCATGTGCTGAAAAAGAGATTACTGTTGTCTGGTACCTTCTCTTCTGTTGAAAAGGAGTCTAAACCAGCAAGGTCTTCTACCTGTGAGTAATGCTTACTCAAATAAATGGGACACTGCATAGAAATTACTAACTTGAGGAAAAATTGAAAAGTTAGTTTTCCTCTTATGAAAACGCTCCTGAACATGAACAGAAAAAGGCAGAAATACAAGCTGAGAGAAGGAAAAGAAACAACAGCAACAAAAAAGACAAAAACCTGAAGGCCAGATCTTCAAGCTCTAGAATATACCTCCTGAACAGTATTTGCAGGTAAACAAGTTGTAAAAATGTTTTGTCCACAATTAAGCCTTAGGGAGTTAATTCCATTTAGGTCCTTCAGTGCTTGGTATGTGGGTACCACCAGGTGATTGATGGTTACTTATATCAATCACACCCAGTCACAAATACTGGCTGTGAAAATTATACCTCAGTGCTTAAAATCCCAAAAGCAAATCAGATGCTAACATCAGGGCAGCCCAAATAACATGTCTCCTTTATTTCAAAGAATTACAAGTGATAAAAACCCCATCAGTGCCAGTGTTTCTTGCTTGTAGTGGACTTGGGCCAAATCATCACCAAGAAGAGTAAACACTGTAAATGGAAGCATCCAAATGTGAGCTGGAGTTTTAAAGTGGTATCTGCTGCCAAAAACATCACATAAAGCTTGACACTTCCCCTGTGATGTTGTTAAAACTCACACCAAGGTCACTTAGGGAAGGATCAGATCCAAAAAATGTGGCCACAGGTAGTGATGACAATTTCAATGTTGTAAAGAGTGAGCTGTTAAATCTCAGGATGCTCTCCAAATCCTTCAAGTGCCCCTCACTCCCAGCTGGGAGCATTGCCCTTCTTTGAGAGAGCTGGCTCTGATTATCAGGGAAGCTTTTGCTCATCTGCTGGGCTAGCCCTGTTTTTATGAGACTGCCTGCAATACTTGTTTGAATTACTGGCCTTTTCATTTTGCTCACAAATAAAATGAGGCTTTTTAAAAACAAGAATCACAGGAGTAGATATAGGTTTTCCAGTAGACTCTATTAGCACTACCAAACTATTCAGATTTGATTCTCACTGCTTTGCAATGTCTTTCTAATTATTAAATGCAAAATCTTTGTTTAAGAAAAAGTGAGAAGAACAAAAATTTGCTTTTGCCCTTTTGTTGCTCAGCTATTAGGCCATGGTACCATTTCAGTGGTCCAGTGTGTTGCAAATAGGTGAAGACAAGGCCATCTCCAGAGTAAATCTGGGTTCCTCACACCCTGTGACCTCATTGTGAGATTGGTGAAAGTTTTTTTACTAAGTTGCTGTAGGTCCAGCAGTTGAAATGCTGCATTAAAATGCATTTCTGAGTTGCACTGCTGGGCCCAGCTGTCTCCAGAACACAGAGCTGGGAATGCTTTTTTTTAGCTAGAAAAATCCTTTACTAGACATTTTATTCAGGGTAAGTCAGTCTAGCTTTGATATCCTAACTTTCACTGTACTTTTTTCATGACCAAATATATTTATTTTGTAATAATGTCACACTTGGAATTAGTCTTATTTATTCTTACTCTTGAAGGGACAACTTTGCTGCTTTATTTGTGCAGTTAAGTTGTAACAATGTAATACTAAGATTATACTACAAAGGTGTAGGATTTTTCCTTCTCTGTGCTCAGTTTCACTTCTTGAAGTCTCTATATCTAATATATATGTATGAAAAGTGCTGCTATGGAAGATTCAATTTGTTGAGAAGCATAGCCATTGATTTGTGACTCTTCTGCTGTAGTCTTATCTATTGCATTAATGCTAATCAAATCATTTTCTTTGTGAAACAATAGCTTTTATATACGTGTACAGCATTTTTATTACAGCTCCAGGTCACCAAAGGTATAGATTTACCTTAAAAATTCAACTTCTAGGCTTCTTAGATTTGTCTTTTTTTAACTTTAGTTTTAATTTTATTTTTTAATAATGAAGAGTTTAGCCCCAAACAAATATTTTTTCAGACCGTTCTTTTTAGGCCTGAATAGTATTTAAGTTGCTTAAGTGTTAGGTATTAGTAAAATTCAGTTCATGAGAACCCTTTTACCAGTGCTGGCAACTTTGATCCAAGTCTCCATTATTGAAATACTCTAAGGAAAAAGTCAATAAATGAGCTTGTGTATATGCTGGGTGTTGCTCAAAAGAGACTTGTTTCTCTGTCTTCGTGGAAGTCTAAAATTTTGAAGCCTTTGTTTTCAGAAAATATCCATTGTGCTATTTAATGATTGCCAGCCTCTGAATCGCTTTCCTTTAGGCTGACTCCAAAGTTTCCATGACACCGGATTACAGAACCATAAGAAGCATGCCTTACAGATTCAATTACAGCCCGAGAGAAGAAAGGTGAATAAGATGGAAACTTGCAGCCAGAGTGAAAAGCTTCTCTCTAAAGAAAATCCAGAATAATACACTTAGGAAAGAAGGGGGTTTACCTTAAATACTGTGAAAAATTGGAACAGCAGTTTCCTGAAAATAAAATGAGGCCGATGTGTATTCTCTTGTGTGTGTCATTCTTGTAAAGTGTATCTTTTTCACAAACTGATTGGAGTTGAGGTGATAATTTGCATGTCAAGCAAACTGTCTTAATTTCCTTATTCTTGCTTCCCTCCTAGGATGACACTGCCTGATATGTGTTCTAACAAATATGTTTGTCAACGAAGAAATCACAGCAAATGCACAAGTTAATGACAGTGTTAGCTGCTAGTCTGGCATCCCTCTCTGACTTCTTTGTCAAATCTTTTGGTAAAGATAGCCAGCACCACACTCAGGTTCACACAGACCGGCTCAGGGAATCTGTACAATACATTATAGTCCAATATTTCTCCTCACAGTCAAATTAATTTAGAATTTAAAATGTTTTAGCAGTTATGATGGGGCTCTGTACCTGCATACACTCCTGGTCTGAAATGCATAAAAAGCCCAGTCATACAGCTCTAATTCAAATTAACTTTATCCTTTGTAGCATTAGCATTAATTCCGTGAAACTAAATGCACTCTAATTACAATAAATCTGTTGGGTTTTCTAGTCCATTAAAAACACAAATGAGAATAAAAGTTCCTCCCTTTTTCCTCTCCCCAGAAGGCAGTGGTTTTGAACTGGGAGACAAACACATATTTCAGGAAGTCCAGGTGTTAATGTGAATGACTTTATCATTTCTGCTTCAAAGCATCCTATTGTGGCAAGCATAAAGATATGAATGCAGATATTTAAAATCAATAATTCCACATTGATAAGGAAATACTTTTGTCAAGTATGGTGTTAATTACTGGCACAATGATATTACTAAAATGAGAAAAACCTTAGGGGGCAAAAAGGAAAAAGAAAAAGAAATTCAAAAGAAAAGGGAAAGCATTATAAGGGAAAGCCATGTTACCATCTCAGAAAGAGATTGTAAGCTAGGTAATATCTTCTCATTTCAGGGTTCACTGGAGTTAATAATCTTGAATGTTCTGCTCATTCCTGAATCTTCATGGTCAAGTAGCAAATATCTAGCCAAGGCCCTTTGATGTGAAGCAATATTAGAATGCATTCTACGCACCAATAATAATAATAATACCACCTTTCATTTATGGCCAGGAAGTTTTGGTCACGTTTTCACACTGGACACTGCAATAAGAGCCTTTGTCCTCACTGGCTGAACTGCTGCACTCTTTCACCACAAAGCTCCTGGCTTTTCAGAAGATGATCTTTACATATCAGCTTTTGTGTTAACTAAAACAAATGAAACATTTGTGAATTTTGAGTGCTTGTCCTGGCAATGTCAATCTTCTGATATACCTCTTTGTTAACACTGCTCAGATTTGAAAAAGTAGCACGGATGAGTGTACACTCTTGGAGAACAGGAGGCACTTTGTGTTTCCTTCCACTCAGCCTAGAAGCGTATTGCAGCAGGCTTATTTCAGACAAAAAGGTTTCTTTTTTTTTTTTTTTTTTTCCTTTTCTTTCGTTCCAGAAACTAGCATTGGGATTTATGGCAAACACTCCTGCTTTTGGGTTGCTGAACTGCTTCTCTGCCTCTCATCCAACTGCGTGTACTCTTTCCACAGCAGGTTCTCTTAACCTGGTGTAGTCAGCAGTGATCCAAAAAGAGCTGGTGGTGCCCACATCTCTGCAGCAGAGTGTCCCTTTGCTCAATCAAAAATCTCCCTCTTGTGTCCCTGGGTAGGAAACACTAGGTCCCTGCAGAGCCTGGGGAGCCAGACCCTTCAAAGGGTGAGAGGCCAGGACCTTGCCCTGCTTAGGAGCAGCCTTGCTCCCAGCAGCTGTGTATCCTCTCCTTTCTGAGCTACACCAGAAAACACCTCTCTGCAGGGTTACACCACAGGCCATGATCTACCATAACACTGTGCACAGTAACAGCTCTGGTGGTTCATGCAGCATTCACCCCCTGGCAAAGCTTTCCCTTTGTGAGCAGAAGCCAAAGGACTTTGGTTGTTGTGTCACGTTGTTGCATGCGGCAAAAAACACTCAATGTAAGCATTGATGCTCTTGCACAGGATCTTAGCCTCAGTAGGCATCCACTAGAACACACCACATCCTGGATGAATAGTCAATGCCACTGAAAATATAGGTGTATCTTGAGTGGTTTTTGAAGCAGGGCTTGAAAAGGCCAGACTTATATAGGAAAACAGCAAAGGCTGGCCTTCATGTACAGATGGTCTACACATGTACTTTCAAATCACTCCTGCACTGGTAAATCTAACCCCTGCTCCCATGAAAACCACCCAGCTTAACTAAGTATCCAGGTCTACAGACAGTGCTTCTCAAAAATGAAAGGCATTAAAGGAATTACTTAGAGATGAAAAGGATATATATATATATATATATATATATATATATATATATATATAGTATTGAATGCTAAGCAAACCAGCTATGTTTTTTATTTACTTAAAATAGGAAGATCCTATGTTCCTGAGAGTGATAATATTTTACCACACACACTTCAGGTAAAATTGAAATACTCTAATTGAAAGTCTCTGAGGACATTATTATTGAAAACTCACCTTCCAAGAGAGTATCAGTGGCTTTTCATGGTGTCAGAATGCAATTTTGTAATTTTATAATCGCAACAGTTACCTATTAACAAAAACCTGTCCTGCAGACAGTCACCACCAAAATCTTAATATTCTATACATCTGTGTTAGGGAAGAGGTACCTCAGCAATTACAGTCACTTGCAGATGTGTGTTGCAAAGATTTTTTTCCTGAACATCCTTTTGCTCTGCAGCATGTGTCAACTGCACCGAAAGAATTTCTCAGTGTTTTACTGGGCTCAGCCATTGAGAGCAAAGGCTCTTCCTCTATCTCCGCTGATGCTTGTGCATTGAGCATTGTTGCTGCATTTCTATCGTTCACAGATGGATTGCTAGGAAATGTGTGAAACTGCCTTGGGCACCAAGAAAGCAGGGGCATCAAGCCAGGACGTTAAAAGACTATTTCCAACAACTGCAGCTGCAGTGTGTCTTACTCCACACTGAGCTACACTCTCCTACCCTGGCTGGTTGGCTTCCTCTTTATGCAAAAAGAGGGCATGTTCATGTTTCAAGTGCAAGCAAGTTGGGGAATTACAGTGAAAACGAAAAGAAAATCTCCTCTAAAGCATGTGCATATTCTTTCTTTGGTGCTCTAAATCTACACATTCCCACAAATGAGATGAGTTATGAAAGTGCTTAGATCTGAGCATCTCTGATCAGATCCCTCCCTGTTTGTGCAAAAGTGCAGAGAATGCAAAGAACAGTACATAAACACCAAAAATTAAACAGTGATGTGATTAAAAATTTTTATTTTAAACCCTATTTTTTTTTACTTTTTATTTCTCATCATTTGATGAGAGTGATGGTCCCCAAAACAATTTGAGAGGAGAAATTGGGAGGAGGAGGGAATATGAGCCAGCTTAGCATCAAGCTGTAAGGAAAAGATAGGAATTACTGTGCCATCTCAGTGCCCAGCAGACCTGAGGCATATCAAAAGCAGAAGAAAGCAGATCAAATTCGCCTGTAAATTTGAAGTGTGGGAGGCTGCAAAATCAGCTAATAACAGGCTCTAAGAGGTGTACCTGTCCCTGGAGAAAAACACAACTCAGGGACAAAAGAAATCTTGCAAAATTTTGGCTAAGTGACAAAACTGCAGATACTACTCAAGCTTTTAAGAAGTGTCTATGAAAAAAATATGAGAAAAAAAGGGATGTATTTGATACCAAGAAAAAGGACATAAATATAATCTACATCAGTGTAAGTTATACTGTAGCAAGTCCACGGCATCATTTGTCTGTCTTACAATATCATCATAAGTGTATTCTCTGCATATTGCAGTTCATTTCATCATTCTGCATCTGGAATGCAAAAAAACTCAAGGATACCAAACTGAAAACAGATGTCATTCCCTCCACCAAGATTAATACTTCCATTTCTAGACACTTAATCTCAAAGAAACATCAGAATGGAAGTGACATAGGAAAGTGAAAAAAAAATGAGAAGAGTACAGGAAAAGCTTCCCTGGTGAGAGAGCTGGACTGTAGAGGAAGGAGGGAAAAAAGGGACAATAAACTGGTAAATCCTGTTTCATATTACAAGGACAAGAGAGGGAGCCAATGGAACTGGAAATCAGTAATCAGAAAGCTAATTAAATCACCATGCTTTGTCTTTACACAATGCATAATTAATCTATGTCACAGATGTTCTAGAGTCAAGAGAGATTAGATGATTGTATACATAATATGAACATCTGCAGCCATGTGATATAGGATGGAAGCCCTCGTGTTGTACAGTATCACCCAGGTAATTACTGATGGAGTTCTGGATCAAACTTCTCTTACTAACAGGCTCTTTTCTAGCTCCTCTGCACTGGGCTTGCATTATATTTAAAGCGACTGGCGAGAGAGCCGTCACACTGAGTCCTGACGTGTTAAACTATTTGGCCTTTTCTAACCTGTGTCAGTGTCCTTTATTCCACTTTGAATTAAAGACAAATATGTGTATATATATATATAAATCTCACATAATAAAAGTCTCTCCTGAAAGAAAAATAAATACGACTTATTTCTTCACGTGGCATAAAGCAAAGATTGCATCTTAGACACTTTGATTAAAAAAAATATATTAGTTCTGCATATATTATACAGAATTAATCATATGGACGCAGATCTCTTCCATCAGAAGGCTGGCTGCCTTTAAGCAGCTTTTCCCTTTGAAAGCCCTGAACTCTGGATGTGACAAAGTCATTAGTATTTTAAAAGAATTACAATGAATGCTAAAAAGAGACCCCCACTTCCCACATACAAACTTTCTGGCAATAAAGAGTCTTTTCACACTGTATAATCCTATTTACTGTTCTTAATTGGAGAACTGTGTTTGTCAAGAAGTACAGAAGTCTTCAGTTGTTTGGAAGTGAGTCTGGCTCATCAGCTCCTAAGGGAAGAAAAGAACTATTTATTTGAACTGTTAAGCCTAAATGCAAACCGCACAATATATTTGTCTATCCAAACACTGACCTATTTCATGTAATGTCAGGATGAGGCTGGCCTTGCTCTATAAGGCTATTGTGGCACATTAAAAAAAAAAAAAAAGCAAATGCTATTACTGAGCCCTGGAACCAGCTTCTAGAAGGTGGCAGGGTGAACGACTGCCAAGCCCACCGCCTCCATCAGCTCCCCCAGACTGCCTGCCTGCCGGGAGGCTGGAAATGAACCTCAATTCCCCAGCTCCATCTAGTGTTTGGGAAACAGACTACTCCCCAAAACCCACCCTGCCCTGTAAGTGTCACCGCGTTTCTATTTCCTCGAGAAGAAAGCGTTCTGCAGAGCAGGCAGGCAATGGCAATGCTATGATGGATATGGGTACTCACTTATGGATGAGCATGGCCAGAACCACTGCATTTCTGGGCCAAGGAGATTATTCTATAGCAGTGGGTCTTGCTCGGATCTGTGAACTGCAGGATATTGGTAAAGATTTCCAAGATGAGCAGGCAAAGGAACAAACTCTACTGGGTATGCATGGCTTGTTAAGGGATCTGAATTTCCCCTTGAAGATTTACCAGGATCAGCAACAGAAACCCACTGTTCCGCATCCAAAAGTTGTGGCCAGGAGGAGATGGTTTTGAAGCTCCTCAGAAATGCACCAAGATATGGTATTCAAAATGAAAATGCCTCTGGGTTTCTAGACAGAAGCAAAAGCATCTTATCTCCCTTTAATTGCTCTAACAAAGGCAAGTCTGTAGAAAGCAGAACCCAAAGAAATTGCAAGAGAAAAGGTTGTCTTTGGGGCCTTCCAAAGATCTCGTTTCTGAAACTGCTATCAGTTGCCCTCTGCTCACTTCCTCTGTCTTACAGGTGACTTCTCTTTTGCAGCCAATAACAGAGTTCCTAGAAAACATGCAACAGCTCAGCTGCCAGTCACATTTCTCAAGTCTGACATGTTTCAACTATATTTCCTTAAGAAGGAAATAAATTTACAGCTCTGGAAGTAGGAAATCATGGCACTTTGCTTCCAGTACTTCAGTCTGAGCATTTTGAATAGTGCTGAGATAGAGCAGTTTAAATAAACAGCGTGACAATGTTTTCAAGAATGAACCCACTGTAAGGACTTTCCAGGAAATACTTGTAAAATTTCATTAAAGATCTCCATTTAAAGCCAGCTGGTTTTCTTTCTGGTCAGCTCAGAATTAAAGTTTCTTGCTTTTCTCTCTCCTTAATAATTTTATGTAGTTTGATTGGCAATGCACTCTAGCCAAATTTCCTGCATGATTCACAGTTTGGTCCAGCAGAATGGGGACTATTCCTGCTCAGGCTCTGCAGATCAGAAAGCTATCAAGCTGCTTCTTCTGGACAGACTGAATTATATACTTCAATCAAACCTTGCCCTCATACTGCAATGGAGTTGCATCACTGACTGTGGAGAAGGCTCTTTTCCTGAGTTGTAGCAATAGTTGTAACTCCACAACAGCAGTCATGTACTCTCTGCTTCAGGGTATCTGATTTGCATAATAACTAGAGAGATGGTTATTGTGGAAAAACATGGGCCATATGCAAATTCTTATGCTGTGGGAGGATGGCAGCCTTGGGAACCAGTTACAGAGAAGAGATTTGAGTAACTCCTTCACATCTGTTTTTGTAGGGTTATGTTGCCTGTGAGTTATTTTAAGGTGGTGCAGCTACAGGTCACCAATTCTCCAGCTTTTTACTGCCTTCACAGGCTGCCTTGCTGGCCCCAGCCCCCCCCCCCCCCCCCCCCCCCGCCACTGTTTAGGGAATACCAAGGAATCTCAGATTGCTCCCTGAGGCACAGTTGGCTCATGCACTAGGTGAGCCTGGGTGTCTCCTTGCCCCATGGAAGAGTGTCTCAGCTGCAATTCCCAAACCCATGCAGTGCCAATTGCCTCAGCCCCACCTCCAGGTTTCCACACAATACTGCAGGATTATTAATGCACAAGCCTTTTGCCACAGCAACGTGTTGCTCAGCTCTCCTGCAGCGTGACTGGATTGGCAGCACCTCCTCCTCCACCTCATACTCACCCGTTGCCTCCTTCTCTACAGTCTCCTTTAATCAGCCTGAAGCTAATCCCATCCATGCCTAAATAAATGAAAGGTAGTATAAGCTTCTTAGATTTACTTAATGGCCCATACCTCCTCCTCCCAGCTTCCTTCAAACTCCCTGAGTTAAAATATAATTCTCTTCACAGTAATCCATAAAACAAAGCACATTTGTAGTTCTTTAGCAGTCCATTTTGCAGATTTCCAGAGCGAACATTTTGCCTCTGAAGAATGACAATCAAAAGGGAACACACTTTAAAAACATTATTTTGCACTCCTTTTCTACTTCTCTCTGGGACTAAAGTAGCAGACAATATATGGTCTGATTAGAAAGTAGCATGGGACATTTTATACAGAATTTTTTGGGGCAGAGAATGCAGAACAAATTGCAGATATTGGTAACTGGACTTGGATTTAGCTTTAAACTGACCTGCAATGAGCTTAAGCAATGCAGAACTGAAGGACAGTCAGCATTGCTAAGACTTTCTACTATTATATCTTTCTGCAGACATTAGCATCTGTATATTGCTTTATCTAGGGAGCTACTGTAGATATCATGAGACCTATTGACTCATGACTATTAGTAAAGTCATAAACCCACAGCTACATTTATCTACAGTAAAACGTTTTGCCATCTATGCTATCAAAATAGAGCAGAAGTCAAAAGAAAATATGTAATTCTTTATCAGGATTTAAAATGTTTTGGAGTAATTATAGCTCAGGGAAATCCACATTGGAAAACAATTCACACATCCTTAGGGCTTTGGGATTTAACTTGCTTACACAGAAGACATCAGTGCATCATTTTAACATGGCATCTGATAGTTTTTGAGGACAAGTTTTCTTGAGGACAAGTTTCTGCAAATTGGTAAATCATAGCAAAAAACTAAATGAAGGAATCAATGTGGACCTCTGATAAGAATATACCCAGAAGTTCACCTTTCACTGTTCCCACACTGCAATTTTCTCATTTTTCCACTTCTTCGGGAAAGAAGTGGATTTTTTTTTGTATTTTGCTCAGAACAGACAGGAAGTATCAGAATTCTAGATTTAAAAAAAAATAATAATTTATGAATATAAGAGATTTCCAAACAGATTTCTCAAGCTCAAAGTTTCAGATTAGTGTGGCTAACCTTAAGATAAGTATTTCAGCTTGTCTTAAAAGTTCCCTACCTGTACTCTTTAAAATTCAATGAAGTGTTTTGGTGTTCTGGATTGGATTCTAGACTGGAGAATAACAACTGGAAAAAATCTCTTTGTTGTATAAATAACTGTGAAGGGGACATTTGTTGCTATTATACAAATATTTCCTAAGATCTCTGCTTTTTCATAGAAGAATGTTGAAATAATTAAATTAGTTTAAAATGAAATGCTTAAACAGAGCTGGCCCTCCCACCTGTCCCTGAAAGCCACCAAAGCAGAGGCACAGCATCACTGTTGAAGCAAGGGCAACCACCCCAACCCCAGACTACCCAACACCCCAAGCACAGATCTCAAAGTACAGCAGCTTTTGCAACATTTAAAAGAAAACTGAGGTGTTTCTAGACACCCTGAGGGGCTTAGTCACACTCCCAGAATCCTTCAGGGAAATCCTTCCAATTCTGGCATATGGCACCATTTCCCAGGATATTTCTTCAAGCAGAGAAGAGAGGAGTGTTCTGCTCTTCCTTTCTCCTTGGCAGGATTGGTCATAGCCCGAGATGAGGAAAAGCATCCCCAAACCGTGGGAAATAGCATTGCAGTAACATCTGGAAAGTATGCTTATAAAGGAAAGAGCAATTGAAATCATGCAAGAAGTAAGGACAACCACTAAATAACATCTCATTTCTGACACCTAGAAACTCTGGCTGCAGGTGTGATTACTGACATCCCCTGGGTGGGTACCAGAAGCACCTGATGGGGTGAAGTTTCCTGCCATGCCACAAGGATCAGCACTGATGCCAAAAAGCAGGAAGAGAGGTTACCACATTCCCAGACCTTGTGGTGTTGTACCCTTCTTCTCCCAGCACGCTGCTCCCCTGGCTACTCTAGGAAATTATTGAAGCAGCATGTGGTGTGGAAGTCACCAATGAAAGCTGTGCTGGCATCATGCAGTAGCAAAAGCACTGCAGTTTTAGCTACCACTACTCCTAAGCTCTCTTAGAACAAAACCCTTCAGTGGAAATTGTGGGTGCTCTCTGAGTTTTCACATTCCCAGCAAGTCTAGGAGATACTTGGCACAGCCCAGACTTTCCAATGCAAGACTGATTTCCATTAGACTGGCTGAATTGCACTGGCCACGAGACGATGTTTTTCTGTAAATAATAATTTCAACCTTTGCAGGGCTCCTGTAATTTCTCCTCTTATGCAGACGGCAAAGGACCAAAATTAACTCCTGTGCACTTGAGGACCAACAGAAGTTTTCCATTGTAGTGTTGTATCATGCTCATTTTGTCCTGGTTCTTCACACACACACTGAGATGTCGAACGAAATACTCGAGAACACTCAGAGCAGCAGCAGAATATGACTTTGAGAAGCTACAAGGAAATTGGAGGAATCTGCTCCATGACTAATGTGCTGATTATAATATCTGCCTGCTGAATTTTGCATAATACATGGGAGAGAACTACAGAAAAGGAAGTCAATAGACTTGGATCACTTTGCATGCAAACAACTTGGTGATCTGCTGCTGCTGAACTTACACAGAACTGGTCAAGATGAGGGAGTTGTAGTGCTAAGCTGGGCTGGTTCTCTGCATGTGTTTTCAGATCAGTGAGGAGAAACTGGAAATAGATGAGTGAAATTAAGGTTATATTTGGTTTAACTGTAATTATATGTTGCTGGTTTGATCTGTACTTTACAAATGTGCCTTTATGAATTTTTTCTCATGATTAGCAATTTCTGTTTGAAAGGGTGAGGAAGTGTTTGGAAGAATGAATTACTGCTCACCACTGCTGCCAAGTCTCATGTTTTAATTTCAATTTTCATGATTTTGATGCATTTCTTAAAACTTAACATTCTTGGAATAAAGATTCTATAACATTTCCAGCTTTTTTTAAATGTAAAACTTGAAGAGATTTTACCTAGGAGATCAGATCTAAAAGGCAAAGAGAAAGAATCCAAAATGTGTTACTTTAAACATGCTTCATGATGTTAGGTTAATCTGGTGGGACCTGGGAAGCCTGATTCTTGAGGGTTTAAGGAAATTCTATGCTTTATTTCTATGAAAAATAATATGTCAATGATATAATTATATTTTTTCAAAATCAGTTGCAATAGCCAAATGAAGAGAAATATTTGCAATAACATGTACAATGAGGATGTTGTTTATTTCACATTTTCATACAGTCCATTTCAGTTAGCTCTCAATTGTCCTCCTCTTTAACATGGCAACTATCAGAAGAAAAGGACATGAGATTTTCAGAGAGCAGCAGCTCTCTGTACTTGAGTTCTGTACTTGAGCAGGTGATGCAAGACCTGTTGGGGAGAGAAGTTTTATTTTCCATTTAAAATACCTTTGGTACTCTGGGATTTTTGATTCTGGAAGCCTTTCTTAGCTGGCTCCCTCTATTCCATCTCAAGCTCTGTGTGCTTGCAAAAGAGGCTTATTCAGAGAAATACCTTTGATCTGAGCTCAGGTTCATCCTGTCAATGCATAGACAGAAATTAGGCTTTTATATTTTCCTGGGATTTGAGATTTCTATTCTCCACCTGCCACAGATCCAATTTGCCTACTCCAACCAAGTCTATTTGTCAGTGATTACTACAATGCATCAGCCATTACCATGTAACTGAAGAAATTAATGCAGATTAAAGAGTACATTGCCATAGGAATATTCCATTCAGTCCTAGAAAGACTAAAAGAGTGTAATTGAAACAGCATCTTCAGGCCAGTCCCAGTTTCTTGCAGCTTTCTTTCCCATTTCATTAAAGCTTGAAGCTCATTTAGAGTGGAATATGCAAGAGTGCTAGAGAGGTTTGCAAAAACAAGATGAAAGGAATGAATTAAAAGGAAGAAACAAGACGAGGGAGACTGCTCTTATCTGGGCTGATTTTGTGAACGCAGCATGGTGCGTTATAAGAGTCAAATGACTGTAAGTGTTGCAAATTTCTGCATGGCGTGTCAGATCGAGGTCAAATCCTCGCTTTCTAACAGATAGTTTACTCTTGATCAGCATTGATTCTTCATGCAAACAAGCTCAGATATTTTTTCCTATTCACAAAGGTCAAACACAGATTCTGTAAGCTTTGCTTCCCTTTGTCCTTAGCATAAAAAGAGGCTCTTCTGAACTTCTCCCCTTCCATATCTGTTTCAGTGATCTTTTCCTCTAACTTCACAGCATTTTTTTCCATAGCAATACTGTGCTAGCCCTCAGCTGGATGCAGTACACACACACGATCTAACAGGATTCTTTTTCCCAAGAGCTTACAGTGTAGGTAAAGCAGAATTATGAGACAAAAAATACACTTTGAGAGCAGTTATAAAACAAGCAAAATTCAAGTCCTCCTCCAGTGAGGTATGACTGAAGTAAAAAGAACTCTATGTGGACAGATTTGGCCCCTGAAATACACCTGTCCCTTTTTGCTGTCTCTCTTCTCAGAAGAGAGGTCACTCTCTTCTGAGAGCTCTGTTTTGTTGTGTGGCTGGGCATGTCCTGGAGGCTACAGCTTTAAAGGTTTTCCTATTAAATCTTTCTGATCTTTGAAATATAGGACCTGAAAGAAAGGAGATATGGGTGCAATAAGGAAATTATGGTGAAATACTGTAAATGTTTGGATTAGGACATGTAAGGGTCTAGATCACACAAGAAGAAAGATGATTCCACCTGAATTTGGTGCAATGGTTTCTGCCCTGTTTACAGCAAGTCACCAAATCGTGGCTCTTATCTGGAAAAAAAGTCCTCAAGTCTACTGTTATTTAAAGATCTGTGTCATGAAAGCAGTAGGGCGATTAAAACAAACAGATTTTAAGATCATTAGCTTCTCACCTCCTTTTGAACTGCTCTGTTAAGTTATGAGGCTCTGTATTTTCCTTTCTTTAAAGTTTTTTTTCAGCTGCTTTTTCTGTTCTGTGAAAGACCCACACAGAGCAACTGGGGAAAACACGCTAGATAAGGGATATACAAATAACATATCTGATGCACAGACATAAAAAATTATCTTTTGTATCATTTCTCAGAATAACCTAAGTTTCATGCAGCAGAATGAGGCTTCTTAGAGGTCCCAGGAGGTGCTTTGAAGGCAGCCAGAGGAGCAGAGCTACTTTTCCTTTTGTCCTCTTGCCATCAAGAGTAGGAAAGAGGATGTTTGAGCTCCCAAGTCCTTCCTCTAATTTCTCAGCTCCAGCAGCAACAGTACAATGACAGGCAAAGGAAAGGGCCATAATGTGGTTTGATAGTCTCAACAGACAGCTTTTACAGCCAGTGAGAAAACGTATCACAGAGCAAAGGAATAAAAAGAAATTAAAGCTTCACACCTGTCTCTTTGAACGCTATATTCTGTGACCTTGGGCTGCTACTTTTTTTCATTCCCAGCATAACTTTCCAGACTATAACTTACCCTTTTAAGTGTATAATTACTACAGTGACCACAAATAAAAGTTTTTGATGCATGTAATCTGGAGCACCTTTTTCATTTTCAGCCTTGGTGCCTATGTGTGCTGGGGTATGCATTGAGCTTTTGAGGCAGAGAAGGGGAGATCACAGTTCCTACATGGTAGAATTGTCTTTCGTGTTTACACTGATATTCTTGTCTGCAGTTTGCTTTACGCTGGGATGCAATAACAACAGTTAAACTTAAATGTCACTCTGCCCAAAAAAACCCCAAAAAACACAACAGAAAAAATCAACCCTACCTGAGAATCCTGTGGTCTCAATGCACAAGAGACCTGAGAGGAAAAAAGCATCCTTGTTACTCACAGCATATACAAATATTTCTGAAGAATATATTTTTAAATCAGTGAAATGTCAGAACATTTTCTTGTTCTAAGATATATTTGACCCATATTTTGCAAAGTGGTTGGAAATGTAGGGTGTTTCTCCTCGCAGTCTCTGTGGATTCTGTGGAGTATCAATGGAGTGACACATCAGTAAAATTGGTTTTCACAAGGTAGCAATGCTCAGAGTAGCTTAAATAAATCTCCAGGTGAGCATCCGGAATAGCTCAGCTTGTCCCACCAGTATTTTGATGTCTACCACCTCTGAATGTATTTTTCCCATGGCTGTATCAATATTTTACTGGGCTGGGCAAAGTTCACCTTGTTTGGTCTAAACTGCACTTGCAAGCTGTCAGTAAAGTGAAAAAAAATCCTATCCTAACTTAGGAATAGTGTTGAAAACTCTACGGTACATATAAGTTCACATTAAAACAGTTCTTTTGCTAGTGCAGCTTATTTTAATTGGCAAAATAGTATGACTTGGACTGATAGAAAGACTGTTTTTGGAACATAAGCTGACCTACAGCAAGGAAGATTTACTGCTCATGAAACAAAATTAAACATTTTCTAACATAAACAGGCTCTGGAGGTCAAATGCATAAAGATGTTCAGGTACTCAACTCCACTGAAATTGGGTGGGAAAATTGTTTAGCTGAGTTTTTATCTGCAAAGAAGCTGAAGAAGGCATGCCAAAGGTTATTTCTCCAACCAGAAAACACTGGTAAAATAAAGATTGCAGCACACATACAAGTTTAAGGACATTCATTAGCAGACCATAAATCTTAAATCTTCTTAACAACATCTATTTGAACTTGCAGCATCCTTTCAGGAGCCATGTATGTTTCTTTGCACCCTATTAAAGCATTACAGACTGAACCTGCCTTATGGGAATAATATTGTGGGTATCTGTGTAACCTTACCACAGTCCTGTTGGTTCCTCTGCCTGATCCTGTTCCTGCCCTAAGACTGCAGAAGCATTTACCCTTCTCTGTAACTGCAAGTCATGCCTCCTTCAGAGATGAATTTCTGGCAAAACCCCCCATGCCCAAACTAGCATAAACCAGCAAACAGGGTAAAAAGAGGCAGTGCTTGCAAGAGGCATGCTTGTAACTTTAAGTCCAGCTACATGAGAATTAGTGGGCTGAGTGGAAATGCCACGTCTGCTGATTTCTCAATGCAGACAAGCATTTCCTCAGACTGGGCTCCTGCAGCCACATCTGATTTGTCAGCCGTTTCACCAAAATTGCCTGGACACCTCAAGAGACAACAAACTCTAAACTAAGCAGGAAGGACTGAAGCAGAGAAATTAGAGTAATCACACACTGTGGCTAGGAAATTCTGGCTGAAGTTAGATCTGAGTTTATCCAATGACTCTGTTTTCAGTGTTCCAATGTAATTGAAATGGGGAAATGCAGGTACCTAAACATAATGCTTTTGGAGATGGCGGCAGTTGCTGGAGTCATGTAATGTGTTGGCAGCTTTGACACAGGATTTATGGCAGGATTTGTGCCCTGCTGGAGCAGCAGCTGCAAGCCAGACGGGCTTCTTGGAGCATCTAAAATGACATTAGACAGCTCTTCTTATATTTAGGCACCTGAATCTCTTTAAATGTTCCTTTCTTGGAAGTAAGTGTTTTAGCATCCATTCAATGCTACCTGTAAATTACAGGAATGGTACAGTTGTGTAATCAAATACAGAAGAGAAAATTACTGAAAGAAGGGGCCTCAGGCAGTCTCAACATGTCTTCTTGCAAGTACACATCTTGACAGAGTCCGTTGGATATTGGATAATTTTTTCTGTAAAACCCACATTACATTCAGTTTTTGGAAGGTTTATACTTATGCAAAACTTTCCACCTTTTAATTACTGTGTACCTTTCAGACTCTGAAGTGAATATGAAATTATTAATTTCCTCATGGCAAACTATTAATGAATACTAATGAATATGACTTTACAGTGCCTTTCCCTGAAGAAAAAATACCTCAATTCCCAGTTTACTGTGGTAGATATGATGTCAAAATCTTTAAAGTGAGAAAGGGGACAGGTACTGTGGGCAAAACGCCTTGATGCTCCACCTGTGTTTTGTCCACATGGGTCTCAGTCAGAATACACTGGGGCTCATAGATTAATACAAGGCTTGTCCAGTTAATATGATTCACAGCTGTATGCTACATTCACTTAATAGGGGTTTCAAAAGGTGTGTTATGTCACCTTATCCTAGAAAGAGGTACCTGTGAAAGGGAATGATAAAGCCCAAGTCATTACATTTACACTTGCAGTGTAAGCAAATTAAGAGTGAGAAGACAAAATAGTGTGATATAAAGAGTAAGGAGGGGGATAAATGATTCAGATGAGAGCAAGTGGGTAGGGAAAGGGGAGGACAGCAGATGAATTGCTGTGGGAATGCTTACTGCCCATCTCCACAGCCTGGACACACTGGAGGACTTTGTGGTGACGCACACTGAAATGGTACAGAGAAAATGATCTTAAATGTAGAACAGTGCTCTGTTTAACCTCTGATTGGAAGCTCTGTTTCCAATATTAAAAAGATTAGTCCTAAAAGCCGAGCCTTAGGTCCAAAATGTGTCCTATACTTAATAGGCAGGATGAGCCTCAGGGAAACTGGAGATGTTGAGGTGCGATCTCACAGCGGCAGCAATGAATCAGCAGAGAGGGAACCTGAAGTGCCCACTCCTGGCAGGAAATCCTGCCTAGGATGGATGTTCCTGTGTTGTCCTTGCTGCCACCAGCACGAGGCCTGAAGATCTTCTGCAAGGCCTTGAGTGAACCCCGAGATGCCTCAAACATAGGTCCAAGGACAACAGACAAGTACACAGAGGTCTTAAATCATTTGTAGACTCAGTCCCAGTCCTCTAGGGCCACATTCAAGTGCCTCAACTATAAGCCTGTCCTATTTGCCCGTAAACCACTGCCTCCTTCACGATATGTCTTTATCTTTAGAGAATGAAATGGGCCCCAAGGGATTAAAAGAAAGTGTTGAAGAGAGCAAGCAATAAAGTATGTGTGTAAAGGGAATCAAACGAAGGCTGCACAGGAACCCTTAATTTTCCCATTTCCTAATTTCTTCACTTTTTCCACTATGTGGTATTTGGAAAAAAAAAATCCATCTCCTATTGTCACTCAAAAGCAAATCCAGACAAACCACAGAAAAAAAAAAAAAATAATCCATGAAGTGACTCGGGCTGTACTCTTACCAGTGTGGTTGGGACATTTTTCAGTCCATAGCAAATCCTCTTCTGTTTCTACATTAAGGTGAAGGGTCTTGTCTGCCATCTGCACACCTCAGAAACAGGAGGGCTGGAGGCTTTGCAAGGTGTCAGGGCCATTTACACCACCTGTAACTGTGCAGACAGAGAGAGAGATCACAAATTGGTCCTGGAAATGTTCATGCTGCTTCCTGCTTTTAAAAAAGGACAGTGCTGGAGATGTATTTCCTGATGGCTTTTATCAGCCTCCTCTTTAGAAGCTTAAAGAGCAAGTGAGTTCTTTAAAGCTACTGTGCATAGTGTTTGATACCTGCCTTAGCAATTTTTCACTTGGCCATGTACTTCAGTGATTGCTGAGGACCTCCAGGGCTACTGCCAAGAGGACCTAGGAGCTAAACCACGTCCCAGTGCTTGCCTCAGCATCACAGTATATATGAAATGATAGCTGCAGCTGCAAGGCTTGGCACACACATCCCTGAGCAGTTGTGGGAACCCTTGATGTTAGGACCTGAGCCAGCTTCCTCACCAGAGGCTGCAGCCTCACCATGAGGCTGCACATCCCCCTGTATCAAATCACAGCCCTTTTGGTGGAGGAGGCTGAGCAAAGCCTGCTCCAGCCACCCTCTGCTCATGGTTAGTGTGGGGAGGTGGATGTACATTTCTCACCCAAAACAGGGTGGGGGATTGAAGATAGAGATCCACTGACCCAGTGGTGCAAATAAAGTTCCATTCCTTGCTGTCAGCTACAGATCAATTAAATCTAAAAGACAAGGTAGGAGAGGATCTGTAGAAACTCTTTTTGGGCTTTTCCTGTGAACTAGGGTTATAGGCAATTTCTGGCAATTCATACATGACCACTGGGAAAATTGGCACTGGCAAAGCTGAATGTGGTTTTTGACATTTAAACTAGTAGATAAATAGGTAATAAAATCCAGTTGAAGGAAATTGGTAAATCTTGAAATGCGTAAAATTTTAAAGGTGAAAGTGATTAATCACTAGAAAACCTTGTCAGAGGATTGATGAAACCAAGCATAAGACTTTTAATTTCATTTTTAGTCAAGACTACCTGCTTTCTGAAAGGGATTCTCTAGTTCAAACTAAAAATTACTTGAAAACATCTGGTAGTTTGCTCTGGTAGGTTCCACAAGACACCAAGTCAGGTATCAGAACTGATCTTTGTTACCCCATGATTATTTCAGAAATGCACACTAAGTACTTTAATATCTCTGATGGGTTACAGACTAGCTGTTCTTTGCACCTTGAATGTTGCTGTGTGAACTCAGAGTGATTTGAATATAAGTATGCAAATTTGTGCTTGCATTTTCCTGGAAATTCTTTAGCACTTCCTTTTGAATGTCCTTCCCTTAAGGCAAAAGGCTATCAGCTGCCACCTATTACATGTAAATTCCACTCAGTTCTCGATATTCAAAGTCTATCCCAATTAATGACAATAGACAAGAATTTCTTCCTCTGAAAGAGTCACAAAAATTAATACTGGAGAGCTCATGACTTTAGGTTAAAAAAAATCTGAGCAGACAAATTTCTAAATCTGATATGTTCCCCAACTTTGTAATTCTTCCTTAGACTGCAAAACTGAAATATCTCTGTGAGCAAAGATGAATGTGTAATAGCTGAATTTGCTACAGATCATCTGATCAGACATCCATGTATCATCATGTGTACCCATGAGGAATTTCCTGAGTATGAAAGATACCATATCAACCCACATTTATTATTTTGGTGAAATATAAGTGTGATATATTTAGATACCTTTTTACTTTTTTCCCCAGTAATGTAATCCTGAAGTTTATTATATGAAATGTCATTTTTATTTGCAAGTGAACAGAAAAATTTTTATTTTCCTTTTCCCTTTCTCCTTCAGTTCAAGGAATGGGTTACATGCACAATCTCTGTTACTTAGCAAAATTGTACTCTATAATATTTGTAGTTCCATCTATAAAATTAAAGCAAAACCCCATAACTTTGTGAGATATTTTTCATGCCACTTATGAACAGCTGCACCATACGTGTTAATCTGTTGAATTCCCCAGTTCACACCTTCTCTCACATTAGAAACTGTCCTACTTATTTTCAGTCAGCCAGGTTTTCTTATCTATATCCAGTACAGTTCCAGGCCATGTGATCATTTCCATAGAGGTCTATGCAACACCTTTTTTTTTTGTAGGACTGCTGTTTACCTGAACCAAATGGGTCAAAACCAAGTTGTAGCACATGTTAAAGCACAGTTTAGGAAATAGATGATGTCCACTGACCCCGTGGCTAATAAGTGGCCATCATGGCTTATGGAAAGTGCAAATTCCCAGCAGGCAGTACTAGCACAGTCAGCTGATCATGCTGGTTATATTCTATTTGGTGTTGGTGTACATCCCAGTGCAGGACACACTATAGATAGGAATGTCTGAACCATTTGATTAGTTTTCCCCCAATCACAAAATTGCATTCAGAAATGTACAGAGTTCCATCTTAAAACCACTTTCCTCTTTCACATCAACTCAGTTGCTGCTAGAGACTGTTGGAGAACCTGTCTCTGTCAATGATCAGCTTTTCTTACTTCATTTAGCATCTCCACTGGCCACGCTTGCCTTAGTGGGTTGGTCTGAATACTCTGATTGTTCCCATCTACTTTGTGTCACTTTGGTTCCTCAAAGGAAGCAAAAGCATGAGGAGGAAATGATGCGTGAGAAGGAACTTAAAGGACAAACTCTATTACAAATGTATTGTAACACACATCACTGGTCCAAGGAGCAAATATGAATACACAGCATCATGACATCCTCTAGGAGGTAAGTCTTTGCAAGTTCCTGTGGCAGCTGACGCCACAAGGACCAAGAGCCACAGGCAGTTCACATGCTGCTGACTGCCAGACATCAACTGGGCTCTCCCTGTCTCATTCCAACAAACATGGCACCTAAGAGAGTACCTATTCTGCACCATGCCATATTGCTGTGTGGGGTAAAATGGCACATAGTCATATTTTAAATCAACAAATTCCAGTTGGCTGTCCAGTAATGAGGTGGGCTGGTGCATATGGTGAGATGTTGTTACCATTCCCAGCCCTCAGGCCAGCAACACAGCATGGGTGAGATGCACAGCAGATACCAGCAGGATGTCCCTGCCGTGCTCAGAGACTCCATCCACTGCACTGCAGCGTGAGAAAAACAGGAGATTCTTGACTTCTTCATAAGTGCAAAATCAAAGGATCACTATTGCCAAGGAGGCATCTCTCTATCCTCCCTATGTAGCCTCAGATCTCCCCTTTCTTTCCTTCCTTGACAACCCTGAACAACCCTTCCTTCCACATCCCACCCTGAATTCCCTGCCAAGCAGAAGAGGTTGCAGAAGACAGCTTTGTCATCATTGTACAGAAAGAATATACCAATTCCTAGAGAATTGCCCTCTTCACAGTTGGAATTTGCTCCCACTCTTGACAAAAAATATGTTTTCCCAGTAATCCTACTACAGAAAATTCTGTCCTTGACTACCTAGAGATACACTGGGGGTGGTTGCTGGCAAGGGCATCACACAGGAGCAGGATTGCTGAGTTTGCCTGTCTGTCCTTCATGATGAAGAGCAGGCTGCAAAAACTCTTCTACGCCCCATCCTGCAGGAGGCATGATACAGGTACATCCAGAAGTTCATCCTGGAGGGAGCACTGCTGGAGTGAGCTTTGTTTTAGAGGAGACGAAGCTGGAGGAGAGAGGCTAGGGAAATGGGGTAGAAAAGGATCCTGTTTCTGTAGGGCTGACAGCACCTCCTGCCTGCCTGGTGACAGACCAGCCAAAGCCTGGAGAGGAGGTGTCAGGAGCAGCTCTTCCCGTTTCTCTGTTTATATCCTATATTGCCCCATCAAATTGTCTCCCTGACCTCAGGAACTACTGTGGTGCCCAGGATATTGAGTTTTTCTATTTAAGCATTCATGAATGTAATGGAAATTGGATGAGAAGGCCACATTCACTTCTCGATGGTCTTCTGTTTTTGCACGTGGGATGGGTGCACAGTTGTGTTCTAGCCAATTTTGGGAAGCTAGTTCTTGATTTTTACTGTTATAGTTTTCTTCCATACATGTTCCTCTTTCTTTCATGCAGCTGGGAAATCTTTTACTGTGTCTTTTAATATCTTTTGCAAGTCTGACTCAGCTTGACTTTTGGCAATACTCCTTTTATTGAACTCGGATTTCTTTGCTGATCAAATGCTTTTGCAATACTTCTGAGCTCTCTGCTACCCTTAATGTGACTTCTGAGATGCTGACTCAGTTTGCTTAGTCTGGAGACCTTTCTGAGAAATTTTCTGTTTGTGCCTAGGATATAAGTTGAAGATACTATGGCACTTTTGGCTTTAATGCATTTCCTTCCATTCATGTCTTCTGTTTCTTCAGCTGTTAAAATTTATTTCATTACACAAAATTACCCTTTAGAAATTGAAAAACTTTCAAGTCTTCCAGTGAATTTAAGCAGATCCAGTTTGTAATAACAAACCATTTCATAACCAGAGAATATAGAGGATACTCTATTTTTTTCTGAGCGCTTCTGTATCATATAAGTACCTTTCCTGAGCAAAATATTCCAGAGTCCTTTTCCTCTCTTCCTTGTTCCATTGCAATTGGTCCAGGCTCCCCTGTGTTTCACTCTCCAAGTGTGTCCCATGATTCTTTGCTTTTCACAGAAAATCCTGCCCCTACACTTGATCACAAATCCTGATAAAAAACCAGCTGTCCTTCCCCTGGCTGTAAATTGTGAGATCTCTCATCTCTATGATGTCTCTTCATAACATATTTCCAGCTGCAAGTGCCAGCTGCAATCCATGCTCGCCTGCAGTCCTGAGCCCCTTGGTCTTGGAGCACTGAGCTACGGGAACTGCCTTGTTCCTCCCTGCAGGTCTCCAACCCTAACACACCCTTACCCTGGCTTTTTCTGCTTGTTTACTGTAGTCCACTCCAGTACAGCCAGGTACAGGGCTGGACTCTGAGGCAGGACTGGAGCCAGGGCTGGGAAGAATTGAGGACAAGCACTCCAGCTGTAAGACAATGCTGAGGGCTCAGGACATTTTTATCTTATTTCCTGATGCATTTACTAAGTCCCGATGGAAGATTGTGATTCTGAGGATGATGTCTCATCATTAGCAAATTAGATGCTGTAATCTGCTTCTAAATGAATCTTCTTAGGGGGTATTACTCAGGGTCAGATTAAAATTAAGTGAGAGAAAGACTGATTAAAATGTAAGGTGAGCTTCCGTTTTCTGCTTCTGGCGGGTGCAACAAAAACCCTTGAAAGGGCAGAAGTATTCTTAAACCAATTTTTTTTTTTTTTTGGTGGCCTACCCTGGAACTGTCTCTGAATCCTGATGACTCACCGATCCCATGGTGAAGTGCATTTCCTTCTCTCTTCTGGGTGCCAATGGGTGTCAGACCCCACGTCTGAAGGAGACCAGGTCTTCACTGCTGAATGAGTACTTCAACAGCTGCAGTGAATACTTGTCCTGGGGGTGCAATTAGCAGGAGGAGTCCCTCCCATACTTACCCAGCCACTCTAGCATGCAGGGTTGTGGCAGCTTGGGCTAGCAAAGGGTTGTGGCTACTCCAGCAATGTTTCCTTCAAAATACAGAATCCTTAGTTATCTGCTAAGGGAGGAACAGCTCCAAATGTATTCTTGGCCTAGCTGCTCATTTGTTCAGTCCTGCTCTGATTTCTCAGATGGACATAACCAAAAACAGCAAAGAAGAGTCTGTAAGAGACCAGTTGTACTTTACCAGGGACACAGATTCTCTGGTGGTGTTTCATGGCCATTTTTTTGCTCCTTGGTTACATCAACCTTTATTTACCTTTTGTCATCTCCGATTAATGCTGTCCAGATTCAGATGTCACGCTGATGCCATTAGGGTAATATGGAGATCTGCAAATGGGCCAATATAATGTATTTGGTTTTAATTTTTACTGAAGTAAATGACTTAGCGAGCTACTATATATCAAAGCTTTGCTATGGCAGATCAAAACTGTCCTGTTAATTAGCTGCCATGTTAATTAATTGGACGTGTGTGAGCTGATGTTAGGTGCAGTCAAATAGCAGCATATTTATTTTTCTCATGGTGTATAAATGGCATCAGCATTTCTAGTTTCTCATCTCAGAGCTGCTGCCTAATTTAATGACTGAACATGAAGGTTGTTTATGATGAATAGTGCTTTAAACTTTTCTGACATGCTCTACTTTCTTCTTATTTTCCATCCAGTGGCAGCAGGTGCCTGGGCTTCTTCTGCTCCATGCCCACTGCCTGCCCATGTGGCTCCAGAGCCACTGGATGGCCTCACCTAGTGTACCAAAGGAGAGCATCTTCAAATGCCTGAATACAGCCTGCTTTCCCCAAGGCACTGACTCCCACCTCAGTGCTAAACTTTGCACTGAACAGTTTCATGTCCTGTGTTCCAGCTGCTAAAGCTCCTTGTAGTCTTGGTAACCGCAGGGGACATTGCTTTTCCTCACTGCCGACTGGTCTGCACTGGGCTCTCCCAGCTGGTTACCACTGCCTTGTTCAAAGCCCTCCTAATCTAATTAGGTGTCTCTTGTTAACATATTAACAACAAAGGCCACACATCCAGAACTATTATTTGATGCACAGAACGAAGTCCATTTGGTAATTTTTCTGTCAGGGCTTCTAATAGCCAAGCTCCATGTTTACTGGGTAACATATTTTAGGTTTTCATGCATGAGCCAATTCCTACTGGCATCCATAAAAAGGCCCCTGCTGACATTTGGCTGAGGCTCAAGACCTCTATCTCTATCAGAAGGCTTTGTTGTCTGCCAGCGTTTTTGAGCCTAATGCACAAATACAGCCAAAAGCAGGGACAGCTGTGAGAACCATGCTAGTGAAACCAGACAGGTACATCCATAACCCAGCTTCAGTCTCTTTACCTGAATATCTGACACAACAAATTTTAGCCTTTTCTTTGAAATAGCTGAAAAACAGATTTAAAATCTGACCAATTTTCTAGATATCATGACAAAACTATCATTTATTTTCAGGCCAGAGACGAATGTTGTTGCACTTAAGACAAATTCTTAAAAAACTTGTCTGTTGTCACTTGGTCTGAAGTGAGGTGTTAGAAAACAAAAGCAAGATCTATCACCAAGAAATGGTGATAGCTATTCAGGATGCAGTGTTTTCTTCTCAGTTTGGTGGAAGCATTTATCTCAATTGGGAAGTGCCAAACAGCTTCTGACATTTCTGTTGCCTTTATTTTTGAATCATATTAAAAGTTTCCTGTGTCATAATCATGCATATATATACATAAAGTACCCATAAGATGGGATCAAACATGAAACTAGCAGATTTAAGGGGTGTGTGTGTAAGAATGGGTGTGCTGTTGTATGTTGGACATCAGTCTCTCTACAGCTCATTCTGAAGTAAGAAAAAACACACCACAGGGATATCCACTATCAGGATAGGATGAGGACAGTTTCAGATGAGCCTGTGCTCATGAAAGCGGACAGTAAATGGAGAGGTACAAGAGAGGCTGAACTCAAAAAGGAGAAAAGTAGCACTCGTATAATTTTAAACGCAAAAAGACCGCTAAAAGCAAACAAGTGGCTAGATAATAAGGCTCTCATCTATTGTTAAAAGATAGATAAAGAGGAAAGATAAAAACTACTAGGCAGACACATTCAAAATCTCAAGAGAGAGTAAGAAATAAAGACTTTTGAAGGACACACTTTAGGAGAGCGGCAAATGAAGTCCAGAGTGGGCAGTTATTCCTGCCAGCTCTATGCAAAATGAATGTAGCTTTGATAAAAGCTTGTTTCAGTTACTTTCTTTAATCCTAAGTTTTTGTGAGTATATTGAAAAAGGCATGCGGAGAAAACATGCATGAAGCTTTCATGATCAGGTAATAAACGGTCCAGGATGAATTAATTCTGGTAAATGATTGAAAGAAGCTATGGATTGGCTCATCTCTGATTTCCACTGTTACAAAGTAAGAATTACTGCACAAATGTCAGCGGGATACATTAGTGAGAAAGGGAGAATTAACACCTCAGAAATGTTTTTCAGTTTCAACATCCTACTACATTTCAGCAGTGCTTTGGGATCCAGTGAGATAAAACGTGCTGTACAAATGTAGATGTGTCTTATTAAGTGTCTGCTAATTTTATTCAGGGAAATAACCCTTGCTGCTCTGAGTTCAGCAGAGATTTGCATAATCTCAGGTAAGTGAATCAAAAATGTCTTTTAAAAAGGAGCCTCAACCCTAAAGAATTTAAAACTAGAAAGGACATTAAATTATTCAAATTCATCTGAATTTCTAGGTGATTTTCATTCTATTTTATCTTTCCAGGGGCATCTAAATCCAGCTGCATGAAGGAAATGGGGCAGTGGGGAAGGTAAAAGACATAAACAAAATCCTGAACATTTGAAGGAGAAGTGGCATAAATGAAGATTGAAGAACTACAAAGTAAAAAACCACCTATGAGAAAAAGCATTGCTCAGTGTTTTAGTCTGTCACAAGGAAATTACATTTACAGTGTAACGGATAGACGGAAATTTTTTTAGAGGCTAAAAATACAATCCTTGAGCTCTGTTGTAATGTCATCATTTTTGCTTTGGAATGTTTTACGTTTTTTTAGAGCATAAATATGCCTTGACCATCCTTCCAGGTTCTCTTTCTCTGAGTTGTGTTGATTAACAGCAAGCATGAATGCATAAAAGTCAGAACCCTGGAAAAAAACTTGAAATCAAGGACAGTACTCACCTTCACTGAAGCCAAGACTTCATCCAGAGAGTAAGATTGTTCAACACAGCACAATCCTTCATGTACCCTGGCTGTTTCTGCCATCAACTAATTGTTTTGTATTGGTTTCTGCAAATTTTACAAATGACAAATACGAGCCATGAGAAGCCAGAAAAGAACTGTCCGGCTTCAAGTTTTTCTTCAATTGTCTTTGAGCCAAAAAATGTCCAGAATTTGGGGTTTAGGTAAAGAAAGGTGTCCCTGTCCTGATGCTCTAAATAAGCAAGGCTGCTCTTTTGGGTTAGTTATTCCATCACTGACAAAGACTTTCTAGACAACAAAATGTTGAGCTTTCCTTTTTGCCTGTATTATTTTAAAAAGCAAATGCAGGATACAGTGGGAAGCTGACTACTGTCAGTCACAACGAGCTCATTTTAAAAACCTTAGCTTTGCTTCCTTACTCAAATCAGACAGGGCATTGGAAGATGAGAACTTTCTTTTAATTCCCATTCCATGTTTTTCATTGTCACTTTCCTCCCATTTGTCCTCGTGCCAGTGTTGTCATCTTACTTAAATAACTTTTAATTCTTTAATGACTACCTGGTGATTAGCCATTTAACAGATACATACAGAGTGATTGTATTCTAGTCTAAACCACCCACTCTCTTTTTTCTGTTCTTTTGAAATGAGAGCTCCACTTCTCCTTTCTTTTTAATGACCCTTTTTTGCCCTTCTTCCACCTGAAATGCACATTTTTGAGTATGAGCTTGTACAGAGTAGATGGGATTCTAACAGTCTCTTTACAATGGCATTCATACACCTCCCAGCTACAAGAAGAACCAAGCTGATGTACCTCACAATTACGTCTTTATTTTCCTGATTGCATTACATTGACTGTTTGTTTGATTGATTGATTGATTGATTGATTGATTGATTGATTGATTTTATTCTGTGGCTGCCTAAATACTCAGGACCTTTTTTCTCAGTCTCTTTACCCTGAAAGCTTTGTTTTTCCATGCCGAGCCATTTAATCAGGAATGACATGAGGTGTAAGCACACAGTGTGCAATCAGTGAGTTAGATCTTTTCACATACATCACCTGTCAGTAATCTGAGTCTTGAGAGTTGAACCCAGCCTCAGAAGAAGCTCACCATGGAATATGGTGCTTCTATATTGTGGCTTAATCCCTCACAAAGATCAAATCCAGTTCCCATTTCCTGGAGCTGTACCTGGAGGAATCACACAACAGAAGAAAGTTCTTCCGGCCAGTGCAGTGGTGTCTCCTGATGCTTTTTTTTTTGATTGCACAGCAAGTGTTGTCTGGGGGGGCTTCTCTGCAAGTGTTTCTAGATTATTTTGGCTCCTACTGTGCTAGATATGTAGCTCAGAAGAACATTCATCTCCTGCACTTGCAAGCATCCTTCCCCAGTGAAAACCTCCTGTCCATCTAGCTTTGAGTAGTCTTGTCCCTCACCCGTGTTTGTGGCTTTGGGTCCTAATGTAACTCCAAGTTACAACTTCAGTTTTTATGACTGAAAAATACCTGTTATGGGAAACTGTAGAGGTCAACCAGGTTTCACTTAACTTTCTGAAGGGGAATTGCAAACTCATGGGAAGAACCAGAATCCCTTTACTCAGAATGCTCTGTCAAGCCACATGTACCTAGCCAGGTTTCAACACAAGACCATGAAGAACAGACACAGGATGTAGTATCAGGGTCTGCTGGTTATTTTAGAAGTTGTGCTGACACTCAATCTGCCATTGTGGAAGCCTGTGGGGGACTTTGGAGATGAGTTCTGTCCTTAAACCAAGAAATACGAGGAGGTTCTTGACTGTAAGACACTAACAATGAGGCACTGTTTGTATGGCTATCTCTAAGTCCTGATGCCTGTTCACAGAAGCTGACCAAGTGACTAATTTAGTTTGGGAGTGTTCACATTTTTTAAAAAGCATGTAGTGTCTGCATGCTGTGCCTGTTAAAATCCCATGGCAATGCCCCTGGGGCTGCAAGTGATAGATACATGGTTGCTCAAATATGTTTGAGAAGATTTCCTGTTATCATCCTCCCTGACTCCTGCTGTTTTGCTACCATGTTCTTAAGACACAAGAGGTTTCAGTTCTTAAAAAATTAAGGAAACCGTTACTAAACTTTGGAATATGTCCAGAATTGCTTCTATGAATGTTATTTTAGAGCAAGCCTCAGGAATCCAGTCTGATCCTAGTGCAAGTCAAGGGAAAGTCAGATCTAGCTGATGTACCAATGCAAAACAAGACAATAACTTGTAGTTAACAGCACACATGGTGAAGGTTGCAAACCATTGATGAAAAATATAAGCTTGAGTTTCTTTAGCATAAATCTCAGTAAATGACAACCTAAGCAGCCACGGTCCAAAGCACAAATCTCAAAGGAATAGCTGCTGTTTTTTATAATGTCTTTTACTTATCCAGCCATTATATGGACAGTAATGACAAAACAGAAATGATAATACCTTCCACCTGAAGCAATGCCAAGCACAAGTTAATGAATTTGATGGGAAGGCCATTTTGGAAGGAGCTTATGGTTGGAAAGGCCCACCTACGGGGTCTAGAGTACCTTTGATGCCTGGACAGGATACCTAGAGAAGAGGAATGTTACAGGAATAAAGTATGTATTTATCAAAAGGCTTTCTAAGGATACACTTTGGGCAGTACAAGAGCCCAGCCATGGCTCCACCCAAGATGGATCTCATGTCACGAGTTTTCACATTTTTATAAGTTTTGGTCCATTTACATATTGGTGTTAATTGACCCTTCAGGTCTTGAAGTCCCATCCTCCCAGATCACTCTCCTCTATTTGCTGTTGTTTATACTTTTTGAGCTGCAATGGTGTCCTTGGTTCTCAGGCTGGAAAAGGATTGTTTTGTCTGACTAAACTGTGAAGAGAACTTGCTAACACTTTATATGAACTTCAGAGCTATATACCAAAGCAGTATAGAATCTGGAAAATATGAAAATTAAAATCGAAGGCATCACCTTTCAGATCAGAAATGAGTCCACTGATGTGGATTTTACGTGATTAGATGTAGATGGCTACTATAAAAACACCTATGGCTGAGCTGGTTGTTGGAAGAAAAGAATCACTTTGGGTATGCAATTTTCTTTTAATATTTAAGCAGATGTATACAATGTTTCTGGCTAATTACTTGCAAAAATCCCTGATTCTCCTCGTCAAGTCTTAGGGGTTCCTAGCCTGGTGGCCAGAAGGAACAAACACATCTGTTCTGTAGATATAAAGATACATGAGATCAGCTCACCCTGATGCCTGTAGCTCAATAACCTAAAACAGCTATTGCTGTTCTACAGGTAATCTGCACTGTGTGCTTAGTGCATAGTATGACCATAGGATGTGTGCCAGCTCCTTCTACTGTTTCTGCTTTTCCTGGCAAAGGACTGATGAGCTACAAGCCATCAGATACCATGACCTAATTTATTAGTGCATTGCATCCAACACACTTTTCCATCATTCATTAGGACAGTAAAGTAAATTTTGCACTGGGGCAAAAGGAACAGACAATACGGGAAAGACAAAAAGGAGTTTATGCTGCTTGAAATCAAACCAGATCAACAGTATTTTGCATTGAAGATGTGCATTTTTTTCAAAGGATCTCACACTTTTTTGAAGCACCATATTAGGTGTAATTTAATTTAAGGAACCTGAGGTTAAAGATCTGATTCCACAGTATACCAGGTTGACTACTGCATGGAGAGGAAGTGCTGCACTGGGGTCACAGAAGAATGTTCCTGGGTTGTGGTGTCAGTGCAAATCTGCCATAAAACTTGCAGGAAAAGATCAAGTTAATCTCCTGCAGCAGAAATCACAGAAATAGTTACACTCTTCAGCATGCCACAGTCAACTGTTCCACTGAAGTCCAAAAACACAGGGATCACAGGTATTGCAACTCTTT